>NW_024884142.1:36779830-36826219 GCF_019232065.1 Centrocercus urophasianus
GGAAGGGAAGGGAAGGGAAGGGAAGGGAAGGGAAGGGAAGGGAAGGGAAGGGAAGGGAAGGGAAGGGAAGGGAAGGGAAGGGAAGGGAAGAAAAAATCCAAACCCCACAGGCTAATCCTCAAAGGAAGTAGAGTCAAGTTTCCTATTCTTTCAGGACTAGGAGTATAAAAATGAAACAGATAAAAATCAAAATTATCCTTCAGGTCCATATTGAGATTCTCCTGCTTTTGGAAGACCACCATCCTCTTTGCAGAAATACAATTCTACAAATCAGAGAAACAGTACCACAGTGACATTTTCAAGAAGCAGAATATCTCCCAAAAGCAACAGCACTGGAGAAATTCTCAGTTTTCTCCATCTTGGACAGAAAATAAACTTCAAATTACTAACAGCCTATTATCTCTCAGATAAGACTATATGGTTTCATCAACATGCACAAAGCAAAAATACAAAGAATAAAGAATTTCACATTCTCAACCAATGCAAATACATACAGTAGTATCCATTCATGAGAAGTCCACCTTCACATACTGAAGTTGCTGCTTTGAAAATACAGCAGTGGTGTATTTAACTCTTTCCCTGTGACAAGATTTAGAATATTTCATGCAACTGAGTTTACTTACAACAGTAACAACTAGTTCTACTCACTATACAGAGCTTAGACAGGCTACAAACTTTGGTTTGACCTTGAGCTCTCCAGTTTTAATGATGGAAACTGATAATTCAACTTTCAGGGATGCAGTGGAAAGTTTAGATAAGTCTGAAATCTAAAAATAAGAACTCGTATATGTTAATAGACTGTATACAGAAAAACGTCAATCCTGGTGCAAACTCTCAACAAGTAAAGTTTAGCTCCCCTTATTGACCTTTTTAGAATTGAATCCACGGAGGCCACTGTGATAAAAAACACAGTCTGTTCTGTCTTAGTACTGGTGACTTTGTCAGAGGACGCTGTTAATGCCATCTAGAGACTTGAATGACAATGTCATGAGCTAACGTAAATGCTTCTTTCAGGCAATAAAAAACATGCTAATTCTTGGGCTGCTTCATCAAGTAACTTTAATATTAAATTTATTTCAATGTGCTGTCCTTGATGAGTGTCCCAGTGCATAGGCAATCCCTCTTTCAAAGACTATGTACTGAGATAATCCCAATATCCTACTAATTATACTTGTAAGTTCTTCATAACGTGTGACAATGATTTTGTAGTACTGGTGTTCTAGTCTTATCTGACCTATTATGCTTGCAGCAGTAGTAAAATACAAAATGTCAACACATTCTTGCTGTAAAATAATACAGTACCAGAGCTGTGTGACAGCACTTACACGAGGTAACACCTAAACATGGAACATCAAAATACTTTTTTGTAAGTCAATAATGCTGCTTCAGATTCAACAACCATCTTTAAAATCCACAAAACTAGGACTTAAGAATTTATTATGCTTCAATTTAGCTCTGAAGCTGAGCAGCATCTCAGTGCATCAAGCAGGGAAATTCCAAAGTTAGCAGTTATAAATGACAACTAACACATGTATCGTATAATTCTAGCATATAGAAGGTTATTTACATGTCAGATTCTGATGACTTACAACAATCTGTAACACAGCCCAAAGCCTTTCCCTTTTAATCATCCGGGAATTACACAGCACTTTTATGTTTACACAGGTCATGCTCATAATATACAAATATAATGGTCCTATGAACACAGATGCCCAGAATAGAATACCCCTGTATTATATTCTGATACTAAAATCACTGTAGTCAACATACAACACGCTAAGGCAATAGGAACTTACCTTGAGACAATTCTTTGAGTCATGATCTTCCATTAATTTCAGGTGGAAAAAAAATGCAGTGACTCAAGTTTAGGATTCTGTATCTGAAGTTCTTCTGACATTCTCTTAGAATTATTTCCTCTTGGGTAAGTTTCCAACACAACTCACGAGATGGGCAGACAGGAACAAATGCTCCCTTGCTAATTTTGTAATTCCTTCCAATTCTGAAGGAAGAACAGCTGCATCCTGTAGCTCTAACAGAGTGATGAAGACTGGACAATTGTACTTTTTTGCAGGGCTGATTTAATGAAAGGATAAAATATTATTTATAAAAAAAGACCTCTTATTTCAGATAGCATAGACATGGTGCTTTCAGTATGCTCACTCATCCTTGGAGCTCTGCTATTATCCTGCTATTAAACTGCAGCTAAAAAGAAAACCACAAATGTCTTTCGCTTTTTAATCTTTTACCTACTAGTGTACCATGACTTCTCAAAGCATACATACAAGACTACAAACGCATCAGCACTTCCTGAATTCTGAATGTCTGGCCATGCTTCTTCATTCTTCTAAACTCCTCCTGTTTAGGAAGGACTTGTTTGCTCCTTCCTAAACAACATTCTCACAGAATTTTATTGAAGGTCAAGACGGTGGGGAAAGGAGAGGAATGACTTGTCAAAGTAGAACGCACCACCAGGATCTTTGTTCTTGTAAGTGACACACAGTGAAACACACAGCACTCAAATGAGAGCTCTCTTAATAAAATCTACAACTAATAAAAGAATCTTTTTCTTTTTTTTTTTAGTGCAGAAAATTAAAATGAAAAGCATATCCAGTGCAGTGACACAATGTAGCATGACTGAGCCATTGAAAAGAGGCTGGGGAATGCAAGTCAGTGTGTAACTGAGGTGAGATGCCGTTTGTTATTTCTTTGGTGGCTTTTGTTTTAACTTGGAATTTAACTTAGCTTTAAACTTAAGTTGGAATTATTTTCTGTCGTCACTATCCTTCACTCCCATAAAGAGATACAACATAATTTGAAGTTAACTTCTTAACCTAGATTACCGGTCTTTGGAGGCTCTTGAAAAACACAGCCTGTGGTGGTAAAATCTTGGCAGTTTCTACGGCTGGAGAGCTCTGGGCTATGCCCATGCTCTTTTCTCCAGCACATCCTACAGTGCTGGCTCCTGACTACATCTTTCCTGCCCTACACAACGCTACCCCTCCAAAAGCTCCTGCTCTGCTCTTAATGCCCACCCAAGGAGAAGGGGAAGAACTGAAAGGACAACAGAAAAATGGGACAGTGCTAGGTTGTGTCACAGCTCGCAGCTCTGTGGCAGCTGCTCCTGCTGTGGCTGAGGGTACTTGCAGGTGGATTCATAACAAGCAGTTCTTCTTCAGGAAAAGCCCACTGTGTGAATGGAGGAGGAGTAGACGGGCTGCTAAAGCAGCCCTGAAGAAGCTATCTCTTCTATAAGAAGCAATAGCACCAGTCTTGTTAATCCAATTTAATTTTATGGTCCTAGGGATTCTATCAAACATATATGGAAGTGAAAAGCATTGCACGTGGGAAAAAGAAAAATTTTCATTGGCTCTTAAATTTGTGTAATTCTCTTCTAAATATCCTAGGACATATATGACAACTTCTTGTCTCTTGTCACAAGAAACCAACAAAAATTTGTATTGGAATATATTTGGTCTTTGGCATCTGGCATCTGACACATTTTAGGGTAAAACTGAATGAAAACGTTTTATTTTCCTCTTCCAATTACTGTAACTTCCTTTCAACAGATTTAGTGGCAAGATTTCCTCACTGGCTGCTGGAAGATCATGGTTATTATTCTTTCAAAGAAGGATCTGTCTAAAAAAGGTTTCAGTATTATCTAGGGCCAATAAAATACCAAAATTTGCCTAAATCTCTTCTGGTATTCAAGTCCCGGAAGATCATAGCAAGAGGAGTTTGGCTAACGATACTTGGTTTCTATTTTCACATTGTGAAAATGTGGTTACATTATCCCAGAAGAGCTCAGAAGATGTCACTGGAGTGCCCATAGCAGGGGAGTAACAGTTATTCCATTGTGCTCTGTTCTGCTGAAGGAGGATCAGAGCCACCAGAAGAAGAGTGGGAGATCTCCTTACATACCACCACAGGCAAACTGTTGTCATAAGGTTATGGACAGATACAAGCACTATCAGCACTGAGTTCTTGCATGATTTCACAGCCATTCAATCATTTTGAACGCTTCTTTAAATGTGTCCTCTTCTACAACCGAGGGTAAGAAGTATGCAACATTGCTGGCTAATGTTACCTGATTCTGCAGGTTAGCGATCAGCACCCCCATTTCTGTGCAAAATCATTAAAATTATAGAGACTGGGCAGGAATTAAAAGAGTCCTTCAGAGTCCTTAAGCTCCAACGGTGGCAAGTGGAATGAGGTAATTTATTGCACTGCTCAAGGAGTCAGGCAAACACATTTCTTTTAGAGGAAGATCAAAGCATCCATTACCACAGGGCACAGCCGTTGCTCAGCAGCTCCCCCTGCTTTCTTCCTCAAGAAGAGGCCTGAGCACTTCTCACAGCCTCCACCACTCCAGGCTTCTTATATGATAGCAGCTATATGATTCAGTTAAGCGCAGTGCTCTATTCATCACATTCTGAACATCACCAGACATAGCTGAAAAGATGACAACTGTTTTCTCTCTTATAAGAAAACAAAACAAAATTAAGAATGAAGTTTATGAGCAAGAGCCAAGGAGCAGTGATACAAATCATTTGCTAACCAAGTGAAAACGTTCTGCAAGCTGGCCTACAGTGTTATCACAGCAACTTGCTCTCCACATCAACACAGCAATGCCAGTGTCAGTTCTGACTTTTCCTTCTCTAGACCTACAGTCACAGAAGCAAGATGTTCACTAGATGCAGCTTGGGGACCACTATTACAGGTCTTTAAACTACTTGTGTTAGCAACTACAAGTGAACACCACACCAAACCATAAAGTGATTTTAAATAACACTGTCCAGATGAGGCAACTGCTGTTCTGGAATAAAGCCATTTCCATTCTGTAAGAGACTCTACATGGGGAGCTATTCCAGAAAAGCTTCTTGCACAACAGTTGTGCCATTCAACTTCTTTGCAGAGAGAAAGAGCATCTTTGGAGGGTAGGTTCAAAACCTACCAAAAATCTATCAAAAAACAAAAACCCAATGCCAACAAAAGACATGGCTTATACTGTGTTAATTTTATGTCCTAAAAATAAAATTTCTTTTCTTATTCAACTTGAAGAGAGACGTTTTCAGAGAAGTTTTGGGGGTGGGCTTTATAAGTGTGTTGGTTATTAATTTAAGAAATGAATAGGAAAATCCTTTTTCCTGAATGAACAGGAACAAATGACTGCACACTAATAGACGCACAGCTCAGTGTTACAATTGCAAAACACAGCACACATTTTTCCCAGTGTCAAAAACAATGAGCAGAATTCAGCTCAAAATTATACATATACCCTACTCAAGAAACTCTGAAAACACTTTCAAGTAAACCCATTTCATACAGAAACAGAGAGAGCTGGGTTTTGAGTTAAAAGGAAAAAAATGCAGCGAAGTTGCAAATTGGGTTGCCATAATTGAGTCTCTGTCCTTTTCTCTAGTTCTACAGAGACATTTTTTACAGGTTAAAAGTGGTTGTTTTCCAGACCAAAACTATTTTTTCAAAGTAAAGTCTGAAAACAGGGTAAAATGGAAGAGAGCCATAATCTCAACAAGAAAGAAAAGAGCACTGTTTCTTTAAAATAAAGCTAGAATATTTTCCCGAGTCTTCTCAACAATTCATCAGGGACAACCTAGCTGCTGCATGAATGGTAAGTGTGCACTAAATTGTTCATATCCTGTCACAAAAAGACTTGTACATCTCAAGAAACACAACATTTCCAAATGCCTTATGGCAAAGCTGCTAACATAGTTAGTTAGCAGTGCAATTCATTAGTCAAGACTTCCTCATCTCGCCTCTCATTTTGCTACGGCCACATTAAAAGCTATGGCATAAATCCATTCCCTTTTGAAAGCTGCTTGTTTGGTATATTTTTTCCTAGCTACAAAAGCTAGACTGAAGTGTTTGAGATTTTAAACTACATTCAAATTAAAGGCAAAAACACATTGAGAATACCTGGCACATACCATCACAAACTTAGTTCGTTTCTAAGTGTGGGTTTCTAATGCTTTACGCAGTGACTTTTATATCTGTATATCTCTGTGAAATAGAATGCCATGCTGAGCTATGTGGCACTTCACAAACCCGGTATGTAGCAGTACCTTTCTCAGTTTTGTTACCTTACAGATTAATTGCAGTGAGGTAGTGAAATTTCTGGGGTTTCCAGTTATATTATATGATTTTAGAGGGGAGTTGTTAGGGTAGTATGGTTAGGCTGTGGTTGGACTTGATGATCTTTAAGATCTTTTCCAACCCAAGCAATTCTATGACTTTATGATTCTACTAACATAAATACAAACTTCAAAAGTTTGCATCAAACTCTGGCAGTGACTTGATAGTAAAAGCTATACATTTTTGAACTGATATCTCAAGTTGCAGTGACCAAGACCTTACAAAAATTACAAAGAGTAATGGGAGTATTTGTCATTCAAAAACAAATAAACAAAAGAGCTCCCACTGGTAAACACCAGTTTTTTAAATGGGAGGGAAAGCTCCGATAGCTGTGGTAGCAATGCACCGGCTCAGTCAGCACATAGCCAATAACTTACCTCATTAACACCACACAGGGTATTTTCAAAGTGAGATACAAAAAATATAATTTATTGGAGCACAAGAGGTGGTTCAGACGTCATATTTGGAGTCTGAGGTGAAAATACATCTTTGAAATGAAACCACCTTCATAACCGTTAATAAAAATGACACAAGCTTAATGATACAAATGTGATACTTAAAAAGCATCTCCTCCACTACTGCAAGTCCTCCCGCTCCAAATTACATTCGAAAACTTTGCTTTAGACATTTGTATAAATTTCAACACTGCACATTTACAATTCAGCTGCATTTTGTGAATTATGTCAAAAAGGAAAAATAATATATATATATATATATATTTTTTTTTTTTTAAATAACTGCTGCTGCAATTTTGAGAGTTAGTCCTAATACTCTTCTGATTGTAAACTACTGGAACATCTACCACAACACCCATCAGGCAGGGACCCGAACTTCAGTTAACACTTACAGCAAGCTCCTGGAACTGCTGCTACAAGGACTTTTGGTTTGTTCCTTTTTGTTCTGCCCCAAATTCCTCGCCTCACCCCTAGCAGCATAGGATGTAAACACAAAAGCAAGTTAGGAAGAGTTAAACAGTTACTACTCAGCCAAGCTGTGATTCCTGTCCACTCCTAGCCTGAGGCAAATCCGAGATAATTAGACTCAGGTTAACCTGCCATGAGAAAAGGTCAAGCTACATTGCATTATTTTGCATTTGCTTTGGGCTAGGTGAATACACATTATTCAGTGTTTACAGCTCATTTTATGAGCAGTGACCTGACTGCACATCCATTATAAACAAGTATCTTTTAAAGATCAGTGTTGAGATACAGTTGCAGCATGCTACCACTAGCAACACAAAAGACTGAGCCTGAAAATTCAGCACACTGCTGGGGGGGACGATTGGGGGGGGATCACTGTTGCGCAGCTGGATGCACCACAAAGCAAAGAAAGGAATATACAGAATTTTCATTGTAAGGGCTACTGCTGGTCTGTGTTTAATATTTACTCAACTCTTCTCTTGTAGGATGTTTAATGCTTTTTATAAACGGAATAGAAACATGACACCATTTTTGGAAGTGTCGATTATTACTTGAAGTGGTTTTCCTACAACCTACACCCAAATGAACACCAAAATTAATTTTGTGAGAGCTTGGAATGTGCTGGTTTAAGACAGAGAACAGATAAGTTTCTCTAAAAGCATCACAGAATCACAGAATTGTAGGGGTTGGAAGGGACCTCCAGAGATCATCGAGTCCAACCCCCAACCCCCATCCTTCAGCTGCTCATTTTCTAAATGTTTTAATGGACCCAAAAATGTCTTCAGAGTTCCCAAGATATGCACAACAGTCCACAACCTGGAAAATCTCAGATCCTGATCAGAGCTCCTCACTTTTCCCTTACATAAGATTCTTCACAAACAATTTGAACAACATGTAACTGTTTACTAGTGGACTGTATAAAAGAAAATGGTGAGGAGAGAGCAAAGGTCTCTTACTAGAATCGAGCCCTCCTCTCCACGGGACACTTGACTTCATACGGATGTGGTCTCTTTTCCCAGTACTTCAGTAAAACATCCTACCACCAGGTCACAGCTCTGAGATACAGGGAATGGGAGTGCCTTAATTCACATTCGGACTGGAAAACCACACCACTGAAATGCCCTCTTTCCTCTGGCTCGAGAGCTCTTCCCTAGTTAGTTTTTTTTCTTTAACAAAAAGGCTGGGAGATGAAATCAAAATTCTGGACTCAAGGTTTTCATGGTCCAGACAGGCTCACTCACTGCCAAGAAAGGGAGAAGAATAATTGTTTTCATCAAATTACCTTGGAAGATTTTCTCTTTAACCCTTCCATCTTCCTCTATGCTCTTCCTTTTGAATAAAAATATCCAAATGGTGACTGGTCAGGTTGCAAGGACATAAATATTCTATTGGACGGGTTTTTTAAATGTTGCCTCATTCATTGAAATCCAAGCACAGCACAGAACAAGAAATTATCGTAAGCGGAGAGTCAAAAATACTAATTATTGATCCAAATAACTTCAGCCTTCACACACAAAGGGCTGAATACTCAGTTCCCACGTATAAAGGGTCCTAGAAAGTAAAAAATTCGCAAGTGTACTTTAAGATAAACTTGGTGCCCTGCTCATATCCAAGTTCCCAACATCTGTAAAAAACACTATCCTGCGAACTGCTTTAAGTATTGCCTTTGCTGGGCCCGGTCGGTTCATAGCTTAATAAGTGCAGCGATGTGACAGCCATTCAGCGCCATGCGTGAGGATTTGGCGAAGCAGCTCCCTTTGTTAGCAGCACCGCTTTGTTACAGGGCCGCACTGCGCTGAAAACGCTCCCCACAGTGCCATTGTGAGGGACTTAAAACCGAGAGGAAATCTCTTCTAATCGAGGATCAACTCTGGCATCCGCTTTTACTCTTTCATGCTAATGGTAACCTTCCCTTTTCTGTGCGTGCATTCAGAGGCAAATTCTTTGTGAAGAAAATCATTCAAATCCCAAATTAGAGCAGAACTTGGGCCAAAAGCGCACCCACGTTCTTTGCAAGAACTTGCGAGTGAATTCTTCTTATCCACAGCCCTTTGGAAATCGGTTACCGAGAGAAAGTTACATCCAGGTAAGTTCGGCTAAACGAGGGCACACAGCACTTCTTTCGGCATCCATAATGAAACATCTTCTGCTCTGCCCAAACTGCTCTGCTGAGCTCCTACTTATGAGATCTACTTATAAGCACCAGCAAACAAGCACCGATTTATTTAAGATCAAAAAAGATACTCATAGTCAGGGTTTTTTTTAATGAAAACCTGACGTCACATACTACAAACTACTACTTGAGAATTTACTTCTGAACGCTTTCTTAACACCAATAATATTCTAGCTTAAAATGTAATCAAAATAACACAATAACAAAGAAAACCAGTATCCTACAGGTTAAAAGTACTACCGTCAAAAGAAATCCTTCTGTATCCAAACAACTCAATCTAGGCACTCCCTTATGAGAAGATACTTGCCTTTCAAATTTGCAGAATGAGTAAGTGCCCAATGGCAACTTTCCCATAATTTATTCAATTACTATCAGCATCATTTCCATACTTTGCTTTTTCATAATGACTGGTCTACATCTGAGGTTCACTTTCATGTTTTATTTTTCATCAAAAAGAACAGAGTAAAAGACAGAATTCCCAGAACTCAAAGCAAGGAGCCAACCTCTTTAATGTGCACTTTGACAAAAACTGTGTACTTAACTTCAGGTTTTCTATTTGTTTTCTTTCCTCTGAGGGCTTATAGGAACAATAATTTACCTCAAAATTTTGTTTTTTGTCAGGCCTGAGGGAAGAACTGCTTCAGAAATTGCAAACTTCTTACAATCCTGAAAGATAATGCCAGGTAAACCCAGCCAGAGGAGCACAGTCTTTCAACCATGTGCACAAATACTTACTGCAGTTTTTTAGAGGGGGGAGGGGGAAGAGAAGCTTACTTGCATGATCCTCTAACAGCGAGGAACTGAAGTGTTTCTCTCTTGCTTTCAGAAGATCAGGAGAACAGCCTCATGAGTAAAGATATTGCTCAGTATTGGAGCTGCTTTACTGAGCCAATTTCTGTCAGTGACACTTTGGCGCCCTTTTTGTGGTACTGTATGTATGTGGGACAAATTTGATTTCCTGGGATTAAAAGAATCTCTCGATTCAGGACTCAACAAGATGAAAGTACAGGATCAGTTGTGCATCTGACACCATCATTACATGGTCTGATCTCCAATTCTGCAGCAGTAAAGTCCTCAGTGGATTTCTGATCTCACTCAGGAATCTTTTCTCCCCACACCTGCTTCCCTACACTGATTCAAGGGCTTCTTCAAATAAAATGGCTGGTGAGTTTCACATATTCGTATAGTTTTAACTGAAGTAGGAATGTCTGTAATCCTGAGGCACTGCTGGCATGCGTTGCTCAACTCCATTCTGCACACCTCCTCAGACAAAAAATCCAACAAACTTTCTCTAGTAACACAGCACAGGCTTTTTGAAACATTCATTTCTCTATGATCATTATTAAAAACAATACTTAATTTCAGATACAGACATAGACATGGAAAAAAATGAACTCCTAACAGACATGTAAGCTCACAAATACGAAATGTGGATCCCAAGTCAAGATGCTCCAATGACCTACCCCAATAACTTGCTGTATTCAGCAGAAACCCATCAAGAAACTACCCAACACAGGTTGAAGAGGTCTCTAGTCTAGAGGGAATTACTTCTTTGGCAACAAATCGGTTGCATAAAAAGTTCTGCCAAGCAGCACTTTCAGCTTCCCCTTGGACATTCCTGCAGCTTTTCATGCATCCTGAACCCCGTCTCTGAATATTAAGGACCAATACCTTCACCTGCACTTCTGCAGGAAGTCAACATGGAAAGGCAGGCCAGCCACAGCAGCTGAGCCAGCATACAAGGTTTAAACCCTCCCTGCCTCTTCCCTACCCTTCTAAAACCACAGTTCTTGGTTATTAACCTTTCACATAGACATCATTTGCCTACTGCTAGTAACTTGCCTACTGGTCTGTGGTAATTCTCTTCTAATATCACAAAAAAAAGGACTTAGCAGGCAAGCCACACATTTAATTAATTATTTCCAAGAGATGTATTTACAGGAATGATGATGGGAATAATGTTAGGAAAATATGTAAGATCTGTTACTTCTGTCAGAGAAAACAGCTTTCTAAAAGGAAGCAGAGCCAAAGGGCCACTTATCCCAAATACGGCTTGCAGTGGAAGTACAATTTTAAATAACTGATATTTCTCTCAAGAAACCTAAAGAAGAAACCACCTGCTATTGCAGAAGTAGAAAACAAGATACGTGCAGAAACTTTATGAGGTGGTGTACATCCTACCTAGCAAACCCACAAACAAAATGAGTTGATATAAAGGCTATGAAGCTTGTTTCTTCAGGTTTTCTTGGAGGTGATACTTTCTTTCTTTATCAGTCACTTTAAACTGCCATTCAAATTTCTGTTCCTCTATGTTCCCAGCCTGTTCCAATGATATCCTGCAGATGGCAATAGTGGATTAGTTATTTTTCAATATATTTTTCATGTCGGAGGCTTTTTAAATTTCATTCATTTCATGTTAATTGATGGTACTGTAGAAACCAGCATTTAAACTGCTTGATTGTTTCCAATTCATAAAACTTGCCCTGTCCTCCTGTCATGCTTTTCAGATCTCTTCATAAGTTTTATAAATCTCTACTCATCAAATTCAAGGCATTCAACATCTAACGAGAAATAATCAGAGGCCCGTATTGTTGATTTCAAGAAAATGATGCATTTTACACAAGAGAAAACACCAGTTACCTACATGCAAGGCTGAGGAACAATGAATTAATGTAGCGGTCAAAAACATTACTTTAAATTCAGGATGGTATGATTCTGCTCCTTTGAGGTACCCAGAAGCTGAATCCATTCAAACTTCAGCTTTCTACGTCTTTTATGAAGCTACTGCTATAAAATTTAAAATTCACTGCTCCCATAATCATCTGTGACTTGATTATCTCTCAGGATGCAGTAGACTCATCTGAATTGGAAACACTCTTTTCTTCTTGCTCAGTGTACCTTTTTCAGCTAGACAGATGGTAAAGCAGTTTCAGAGCAGAGTTAAATATCTGACAAACAGCTGGAAGATTTTAAGCATCCCACTTACCCTATCAGGGAGGGCAGCCATTCTCATCTAAGCTTATCTGCGATTTCTTCTGATAAGGTTTTCAGAAAATAACATTTCAATGCAGGTACTTCCTAAGGCAAATTAACTTCAGAAAATGCATAAAGGTGCCTGGGCATGACCTTGGCTATCCTTAAGAGGGAAAGAGATTCTTTTTATTTAATCATCCAGGCAAAACTAGTAGTTAAAATATTCCAGGCATATTTGACACCAACTCACCCCAGAAGGCTAGACAGCTCACAAAAGACAAACATCCTTTCCTACACTGTATTCTGCATTAAAATGAAATTATCATGAAACAGGGAAAGATCACTTCTGGTAGATGGGAACCAGAAATGTCAACATTTGCCCTCCCTTCTTCTACTACATAGATACTGCAGTGCAGGTGCAAACAGAAAATCTAGATATGTACCTGAATTTATGCCTTGATACTATTTGTTGTCAGTAGAACTAAGCTAGGCAATGAAACTAACTTTAGTAGCAGCAGTAAAAGACACCTACAACATTTGATGTCATTCCTGCATGTTCTGGTATCAATGAGAAAAACTGAGAATTGTTAAAACTTTCTTTGTTTCAGCTAAAGGAGGAGTTGGTACAGAACCAGATGTGCCACAGAGTTCAGAAGCTCATCTGCTACTTCAGACACGGGGGGCAAAAGTGTCCATAAAGACTGCTAACAAAACACAGAAGCAGCAACTTCACAACAGCAGAGCCTTGCTAAAGGACTAAACGTGCACTGCAAGAGGATGAACATCATGCTGCTTCTACCAGTAAACCAGATCAGCCCAAGAGAAAATGAACCCAAACTGAAAAAAGCCACCTGCCTTTCTTATTTTCTCAAATTAACAAATTAGATCAGTTCACAGAAAGACCAGAAAATCACCAAAGCCAACGCATGGAAGTGGTAAACCTGCACAGCAAGGGCAGGGAGAGCGTGCCACAGTTCCCTCGAGCTGCCATAGCCCTCAGACCAGCTCAGCTGCTCGTGAAACCACAGTCCAGGGCCCCTCCAGCCAATTCTGCTTCCTTTCAAGTTCTTCTTCCACTCAACGCAACCGCCTCAGGCCACTTGTTAAAGTTCTCCTAACTGCATCACTTAGCAGCCAAGCAAGGCAAAAAGATTTCTCACATGCTTTCTAAACTGTTCAGTAAATACAGAAAGATGATTTTCAGTTCCAGTAATAAAACCACTTTATCTGCAAGTAGTTTTCCCTGCATGGTTACCAATTCAAATATCTAAAAGTTCACAAAAGAATTTCTTGTTTTCTTGTGGATGCGAAGTTCCCTCACCTTGTAAAACCTTCCTTCCCAAAACGGGCAATTAAAACTCAAATAGCAATAACACAGCAAAAAGAAATATACTTGAGCTACTAATCCTATGCAGAGCAAATGCTCTGAACACTAAACTGAGAAAAGGGAAAAAAGATATAGATTCATTTATTTCTGAACTCAGTGACTGTATGGCTTTACACTTTCTGACAAAGTACTCAGATACAGCCAAACCTCATTTTCTACAATTTTCTCAATTTCAGTGCAGCTTTTATTTGTCCCCCAGAAAAAGGAGATTCTCATTTCTTAGGGATTTTTTGCACTCTTCCATTCTGTTACACTTTTTTTTCTGCTATACAAGTCTTTTAAACCAAAAGGTAGAGAAGCAAGAATGCAATGACTAAGGCAATAGGAATAAGCTTTTCACAGTCTACTGTAGCTGCATAAAGGACAAACTTCAGAGTTGTAATACCTCGACCCATGGCTATTGCATAGATTCAAATTGCAAGAGCTGTCCACATTCATACAGGACTTCAGATGAACTAATAAATCCTTCAGCAGATCATGAAACTAAAATTGAAGTTACTTCACTACATAATTGAAAGCTCTTATACTTAATATTTGTAAGTCCCAGCTGAATAGGAAAGCATTTCCTCCTCTTCAGCATCCAAATGCATTTGCAATAAGGCAATGCTTTGTCACTTGTGTTCTCAAACATTGTTACTTCCGTGTTATGTGAAAGTTCTAATTAGTGAAGATTATTCTTCCTCACACTTCTTCTAGAATATTATTCATACACCTCTTCAATTAAGAAAAGTCACAATACATTCATCTGCATATCATAATCTTCTCTGAAGATTAGAATGAAAAATGCTAAATATTTCTGTTTCTACGTGACATGCACACACTGAGGCTGAAAAAGGCTGCCAGACTGATATGAACAATACAGACATGCACTGCAAGATAAACAAAGTTCATGATCTGCTGTCCATAAGGGGAGCTGTTAGTCTGCTGAACTGTATCTTTCCATTGTTTTCAATTTAAAGTGATGAAAAGGGCATACACAGTAGTTGGCTTTTAAAAGCATTACACAGATGAAAACATCTGGAAACCACAGGAATGCCTTGGATGCAAACCGGAACTGTTTTGTACATATCTCAGACAACCTCCCCATGATGAGCCCTGAGCACACACGCTCCAGCTGCCTCCTCCTTAACCTTACTGCTGTAATGTACTTCCCATATTTTTTCTTAGCCTTCTCCACTTCTTTCTGTCTCATTAGGTGTTTCTCTAATAATTCACTGGCAACACTTCTCTGCCCCACTTGCTAGGAAGTCTGTCAGGATTTTCATTCCTTTCCCTGAAAAGCTACCTTGCCCCTGGCTTGGCACACATCACCCAAAATGCCTGGCCTTCTTCTTGCCACTATCAGGCAATCAACTGAATCTTAGTTTTGCCAAAATTTAGTTTCAAACCTCCTTCCCAAAGTACTTATACCTCTCTTCATATTCTTCAAAAGATTTCAGATGTTGATTGACTTGAGCATAATTAAAAGCAAATTAAAAAAAAATTTAAAATGAAGACTTTCACAAAACAAAACGAAAGGAAGCAGTGAAATCCTGCTCCTTTTCAACACTTTCATCAGCAAACAGAAGTGTCTGCACCTAGCGCATTCAGACCGCTAGCCTCAGGCAAGCAAGACCTCTGCATGGTATGTCATCATTATTTTGTGCTTTAAAAATCATCAGTAGGACATACACACTTAAAATAGCACTGAATATTGCTACTTGGAGATTACTTTCTGCCTCAGTCTGAAAATGTGTTAGGACTAGCTGTGCGTGAAGCAAAAATAAATAAATCAGGTTTCAGATAACCTTTAAATATAAAATAACCAAAGAATTATAGAATCACAGAGTGGTTTGGGTTGGAAGGGACTCTTAAGATCATCTAGTTCCAACCCCTGCTACTGGAAGGGACACCTCCCTCTAGACCAGGGTGCTCACAGCCCCATCCAGTCTGGCCTTGAATGCTTCCAGGGAGGCATCCACAACCTCTCTGGGCAACCTGTTCCAGTGTCTCACTACCATCACAGTAAAGAATTTCTTCCCAATATCTAGTCTAAATCAACACTCTTCCATTTAGTTGGTATCATGGATTGCAGTATTTTCTGTAAATATTGTTTTAGCTATTCGACGTCACAAATTATTGCCATGTTTTAACAGTAATAACTTACAATTACGTTAATTTGTAACAAGCAATCTTCCATCATCTTACATAGTCAACAGTACAAAAAACAAGCATTTTCCAAGTTAACTTCAAGTACCATTTGAATGAAATACTCTCCAACATATTTTGGCAAAAAAAAAAAAGGAAAAAGATAAAAGAAAAAAGAACTGTTTGTAGTATCTCAGTTGCACAACCTAATGGGCAAGTTGAAGCTTTTCAACTTTTCCTAAGGTTTTCATCCACACAAACACATTAAAAAAAAAAAAATAAATCCCACAAATCTTACAAAATGCAATAATGCAATTACACATGAATCTCATAGAGCTTAACATGGCCAACCTCAAGGTCCTGCACCTGGGTAGGGGCAATCCTAAGTACAAATATCAGTTGGGCAGAGAATGGGTTGAGAACAGCCCTGTGGAAAAGGACTTGGGACTTCTAGTGGAGAAGAAACTTGATATATGTCCAACCCTACCCTGGGCTGCATCAAAAGAGGTGCAGCAGGGCAAGGGAGGTGATTGTCCCCCTTTACTCTGCCCTCATGAGGCCCCATCTGGCTACTGTGACCAGGCATGGGGTTCCCAGCACAAGAAGGACGTGGAGCAGTTGGAGAAGGTGCAGAGGAGGAACGTGGGAGCAGGTCCAAAGAACGGACAGGCAGGCAATCACAAGGCTGGACCATCTCTTCTATGAAGACAGGTTGAGGGAGCTGGGCTTGTTCAGCCTGGAATAGAGGTCTCTGGGGAGACCTCACTGCAACCTTCCAGCACATTAAGGGGCCTATGGATGCTCCATCCCCAGAGGTGCTCAAGGCCAGTACGGATGGGGCCTTGGGCAGCTTGAGCTGGTGGGTGACAGCCCTGCCCATGGCTGGAAGTTGGAAATGAATGGGCTTTAAGGTTCCCTTCCAATCCAAACCATTCCATGATTCTACCCACAATTCCATTTTTCACAAACCTGGTTATGCTCAGCTCCTGCATCCTGGGAAGCCACAGTCACCAGACAGAGCAGCCTTCCTATCTCCTCAGAGGGATCTCCACTGCCCATGGGAGCGCATGGGAAGCAGAACATTCACACGTGACCTATCCTCACGTGTCTTCTTCAGACTGCCTCTGCTTCTCCTGCCTTTTTGGGATACCAGGTTAGCTCAGGGAAATAAGGAACTAATACAACATTTGTAGACTGAGAGGCAGTGGTGGTAGTATGCTTCTGAGCCCAAATCCAAACGCTGATGTACACATACAGTTGCCATAATTTGCCCAGAAAAAGACTCACTGACAGTCATAGAGGCAGTATAAAGAACCCAATCTGGGCCTCTTAAGTGAGAAGAATAAAAAAAAAAAGAAAGAAACGAAAACACCCACAGAGGGCACCAGAACAACTAAATCCACCTAGATAGCATCTTCTCCTCCTCAACATACAGAAAAAAATGAAAATACATGAGAAAATCATAATTTTAGGACAAGCACTTTGCTCTCTAACATTAGCTGCAGGTATGGCAGTACAGTATTCTGGAATATTAAAAAACAAAAATATTAAGATACTAAAAAAAAAAAAGTGTGAAGCAGGGGAATTTTAAAAGGGACTCTTAGCGATCTCTATCCTACAAGTTACTGTAAGAATGTTCTCATAAAAGAAAAAAAAAAGATTTTGCTTAAGGCTATTTCCCTTCCTCTTTGATTCTGCTCTTCAGCTAGCCTCTAAGATAATTCTTTGAAGTAATTAACACAGCTAAAGGTGCAATGATGAAAGCTAACTTAGAAGAAAAAAAAAAGGTTTAACGACTGAACTCTTTACCCTACTTCATTTCATGCATGTATCTTTTACTGTAACTTAACATAGTACAAAATAAATTGCAGTTTGGCTGCAATTCTCACACAAGGGAAAATATAATGTAGGTTTGTTACCTCTTTTTCATAAATCAGACTCAGGCTAAATTTAAATGCATGCCAAATATGACCTAAATTTGTCACATCTTCAACAAGTAATCATACTCCAGAACAGGAAAATAAGCATCGCTTCAGCCCCAACAGCCCAACAGCCCACAAGTAACAGATAAAGTTACCATTTTATGATTGTATATAGTTATAAACACATAAAAGAAATAGTTTAAAAGCAAGGGGAATATTTCCTGAAATAAGGATAGGAAATTAACACCAATAAACCTGTCCCTATATTTTGCCCATCTTCTAGGAAGACTGCATGTATTTGGTTACCAGTACCTCATTTAGTTTTACGTTATATTTCTGCAATCCTTAACAATTTCCCAAAGCAACAGATATCAATGGGTCTCACTCTTCTCTTTTACAGTTAAAAGAAAAATATGTTTCTGGTGATATCTTCTAACCATCCAAGTTGTTCCCTGAAAAGCTGGACACAGACCAGAAATCAAAAGCAAAGCAGCAGTCCTGTTCAGCTGAGCAACACACAACAGCCCATTAGAGAATTATGCAGCAAGAATTATCCTTTTCCACTGCTAACGTAGTAAAAGCTCTTCAGGGAAGAGCTGAGCTCACCTGTAACTTAATTTAAAACCCCAAGTAATTAATTAAAATAACGTGGATTTCTTGTGAAAGAATCATTCAACATTCACAGGGGAGGGAAGAATGTAAAATTATTTATATCAGCAAATGATGACATTTTGAGATAAGCTAACACAAATTTCTATTTTGAAACAATCAGGTTCAGAATCACAACATGCTAAGCATAGTAAGCACCTTTCATTTGCCATAACCAGCCTGCAGGACTCTGCCTTTTGTGTCTCCGTAGTAAAAATAAATGGTTTGTGAATTCATGAAAATCATAAGCAGAATTTAGAGCCAGAGAAAAGCTACTTCTCCCACTTTATCTAGATCTCTTTCTAGAGCTAGTCCAGCTCTAAATGGTTATTTAGCCCTTGCTGAAGAAAGAAAGCATTTCCCATTCTTGACATAAAGATCTAAAACCATCTCCAAAATATGCATAATGACACGGGTTAAATGTATGCAAGGTTTTATCATCTGCTCTCTTAACAATACACTTCTGGAAGCAGAAAAGTCTGAAAATGGAAAATTGCTACTTGCACATCATCGCTTCCCAAAGGCTGTGAGGTTTGGGTTTTCCTTGTTAAATGTGAAGTGTGAAGTGTACAACTACAGTCTTTCAGTAATTAGCAACACTAGCTGCAGGTTTAATATGCCTGCATTGCACTCTATATAGTGCAGCAACATTCATTCCATGTAGACGTGAAGCAATAACAGATATGTTATTCAATGTATTTTCTTTATTTATTTTATTTATTTAATTTTTTAAAATTTATTTTATTTCAATGTATTTTCTTGCTTATCTAATAATTATATGTGTAAGGACTCACATTTGTTTGTCTCCAGATTTCGTACCTGGCCTACAAATCTTTCAAGCGTAAGGGACACTGTTTCATACAGCATAAACCTTTGCTTTCAAATTTCTTTGAAAAACCAAATGAAAAATGTTTAATGAGGTCCGGTGACAGTAGTTGGTAAGCATTTAAATTATTTGTGAACTCACAGGAAATTTCTTCAGTCTCAACACTCAGTACTTATTCCTCCCAGTATCACTCTCTAATATAGTTCCTGGTCTACTTCTCCATTTATCATGGCCAGAGAAAATCAGGACCACAAAGGCTTAAACGGTAGATTTCCTGAGGCATACCAGTGTGTACACACTTCCCAAACTGTTCAGTAAATAAGACTTGTTTATACAGAGCTTCACCACTGGAGAATATGAAAACAGCTTTCAATATTTAATGCCTACATGCACACCAAGGTAATCCAAAGCAGCAGAATCACCCAGGGACAATACATTAACCCAAACCTGGTATTTCTGGCAAGTAAGTAATCAGCATTTACAGTGTAAGAAGGAGGGAGAGGGATTCTAACTGTGAAGACCCCCCAGCTTTGGGTTGTAATGCATGTTCAGTTTTTAATAGCCAGATTAAAAAACAAAACAAAACAAAACATTGGATAAATTAACTAGCAGGAAGATGGTACATCAGAAAGAATGCTGTGGACTGAGGAGAAGACGTGTTAGAATTAAAAATGAAAGCCCTCAAAAGAAAATATTAAAAGCAGGCAACTGCGTGCACCAATCTTATATAGCATAACATCCGCAGGAGGAGCAGAGAGGGAGCCTGCCTTGTCCTCCCGTGTGGCTCCTAACAGCTGGGAGCCCAGCATGCACACCAAGTAGCACACAGACACACGTACCTATATCCATGTGAGCCTCACCACTGCTCTCTGAGCTGGTGAAACTTCACACTGCAGGCTGGCATCTGCCAATAACATCATGCTTGTGGTAAGTCAAAAAACATAGACATCTCAAATTTTAGTTCGTAACACTCTGCTAGTGAAGCTTAATCGTTCTCTGACAAGCCATGGTGAGAGGAGCAAAAGATTCAAGGGAGCTCTTAAAGACTTAAAAGTAGAAAAGAAAATGAGAAGAAGAATATTTAGCAAATATTTTATTTGAGGGAAATTTTGAAAGAGCAAAACCTAACAAAAACTTCAGCTCTTTTGAAGTGTGACAGAAACAAGAATTGCCAAAATATGTTCTCCCCAAGAATACGCATTATGTTAGGACATATTCTTCCTCTTAAAAGAAAAGAAAAATGAAAGAAAAAAATCCACCAGCAGCAATATGATCCCAAGTGATTCACAAACAAAAAACAAGCCTATGTTTCTGTTGCTATAACATAACATAGAATGCTCTTTTTTTTCCCTCTGATGTCATTTTTATAACCTTATTTTGGAATTTGACTATTTTAAAACTTGGTTGCTATGACACATTACAGTCATTACGCGGATTCATTTCCTACTTTCCTGCTGGCAAGATAATTTGATTCAGTTTTATGAAGTTATATTATGGACAAAAGACACATAAAATATACTGTAAATTCCAATACTAGAAACTCCTTCAACATGTTCCGTTCGTTGAATAAATATGTATTAGAACAAGGGCTTCCCCACACTACCTTGCAGGTCTCTGCATTTCCAGCTTCCTTGAGTCCTCTGAACCTTATTTCTGAAAACAGCCTTTTCAGGTAATTACTCCTACCAATACATGAAATCTGATTTCTCGCAGAGCCTATCAACAACCTCCCACACTATCTAAACTAGGAACCAGGGATCAAGAACAGATATGCTGAAGTGATCTCTTGTACTTTTATACTTCAGCTTCCACAGGACAACAAAGGCTTAGGGAAAATAATTTTTTTTCCTTAAGATCCATTTTTAATTATTCAAAGATGTCGAACCAGTGAGATTCACATTCAGAAGTCTATTTTTAAAAGCAAGATCCAAATATGAGCATAATGTAGCATTAACATCGCTGCAATTATTTTTAACTATGCACACAGGGTATCTTCAAACAAACCACATTAAATCAAAAGCAGTTGGGAATCAGAGACAGAAGAAAAATCTCTCCCGGCATAATATGCATGCATACAAGCAACACTCACATACTGCAGGTACTTTTACTTTCTAGTCTGTGAAAATATATGAATTTTCATAATGTGAAAGCAGAGCCACTGCGCCATACTCAGTCTCAAAACTCACCACTAATTTAACTGGGAACACAACGAACCTTCAGACAAAAACAATCACTAACAAACACACACACTCTAGCACAACCATTTTTCAAATGCTTGAAAGAGAGATGAGTTTCCACATGTGATCACAAAGCTTTGTGATTTATGTACTGGACCCAACAAGTAGTAGATTCCATTTAGCTTTTAACAACTTGAACTATCTGTTAAGTTCGATTAAAAGCAATCTTACCAAATCAGCTCATGATGGTGCTTCTGCTACTGGCTAATCATTCAGATGACAACCAGACACAAAGCTGCTGGCATGGGCCATTAGCCTCACACTGCCTTAATGAGAACAATGCACTGGTAGGATGGTTTCACACACGCACATGCTGTTGCCAACCCAGACCTACTTTGTGACTGAAAGAAAGTCGTTGTTTTTTCGTTTGTTGTTTGTTTGTTTGTTTTTGAAGTGCAACATATCTACAAGACAGAAAAGGAGAAAAGAAGAAGCAGCTACTGTTACTCTGAAACAGGGAAATGGAGTGGAAGGAAGGCAAAAAGCAAACAACCGTCTCTTGTAATTTAAGTGCAAAATGAACAAGAAGGACGAATGCAAGAGGTGGAGCAAGCTGGTGCATCTTTATAGGAACAGCTAAGGATTAAAGAAAAATGACTGTGGCTGAAAAAGCTCCAGCAGGCTGAACCATTCCTGGAGTTTCTTAGTTAACTCAGGTTTAGAGTCAAATTTCTAAGCCCTACATATCATCACAAGTACAATCTAGCTGGTTCACAGCACATTTCTGGTAAAAGCTCAGGCATGACGAGTCACATCAGTTTTCCTATATGATCAGTTCTCCTTCCCTTACACGAATCTTTCACAAAGTGAGAAGGGAGAAGAAAAATTAAGTAAAAATGACTGTCAATGCCACAGAACTGGCAGGGACAATTCAAGGACAGTAAAGCATCTGCTACAGAATTTAAACAAATTTTGAAATAGATCCGATTTTTAAATTCATAGTGTTCCTTTATAGTCTGCCAGGTTTGTCTCCTGCGGTAGTTCCTTTAGGGCAAGTGCTGTAGACAGTCTGCCTACCCTGAGGGAAACTAAGAGAGTCAGAAGTGGGGTAAAGGAAGGTTATTAATAATTTAAAACAATGGTCTTCCACCCCCGGGAGAAAGCAGTGGCATCAGCACGGAAACATCTAGATGCTTGCTTGTATTTGTGCTTCTCCAACTTGGTATCTATTCAGGAAAATACAAAGTACTGTAGAGGACACGGTGTTATACATATGGTTCTCTGGACCTCTGAAAGGGATCACCAGAATTAGTTAACAGGGCTTCCCAAGGCCACAGGGAGCAAAGTCAAACTGGGAGGCGGCATCAAAAACTACAGCATGGCAGAGGGAAAATATCTTGAGTAAGAGAAAATACTTCTTGCAAGCTCCAACATACAGATGTCACAAAGAGCAAGAGACCACGGAAAGTACTTTTACCCCTAACTTTTAAAAAGGCGAGTTAAGATTCTGAAAAAGAAGATTCATTGAGTGAAAATTGTTTCCAGTGATCCAAATACGAATCCTGATTACTCTATGACATCAGCTCTCATTTGTGCTTTATATAATGGCATATTTGGTAACTATCTTCTGGGTTACAGAAAGAATGATTTTGAAAATATTCCCACTTATTCAGTACTCTTTTCCTGCACAGGGCAAACATTGACATAACAGTCATTCACCACTGCATTAAACTTGCAGGCATTACAAATCATTTAAGTGTAGAAAAGATCAGATGTAAACTCCAACAACTACCTTTATTTGAAAAAGCTTCTCAGGCTGCTGTGTACATAATGTAGAAGCAAGCATGCTATGGGCTTGTTCAGCATCAGTCAGCCCACTCTGATTTTGGATACACTCCCTGCCTTTGTTTATTTGTATTTTTTGCTCTCTGTAACTACCTGAAGGGAGGTTGTAGTGAGCTGGGGGTCGGCCTCTTCTCTTGTGTAACTACTGATAGAACTAGAGGGAATGGCTTCAAGCTGTGCCAGGGGAGACTTAGGCTGGACATTAGGAAATACTACTTCTCTGAAAGAGTGGTCAGGCACTGGAATGGGCTGCCCAGGGAGGTGGTGGAGTCATCGACCCTGGAGGTGTTCAAGGAACATTTGGATGTTGTGTTGAGGGACATGGTTTAGTGAGAACTATTGGTAACAGGTGGATGGTTGGACTGGATGATCTTGTAGGTCTTTTCCAACCTTGGTGTTTCTGTGATTTTTGTTTTAGGGAAACACTACTTGCTACCAAAAGAAAGTGCTTTATTATTTATACAGTATCTTTTAAAGACTGACCAGCACTTGAATCTGTTTATTACATATTCAGCTTCCTTTTTTACACACTGGAAGCCGAAACTTAAGAAACCACAAAGTTTTTCATTCAATTAGAATGAGTCATACACAAATTTCTGCTGAAATCTTCAGACTCGGAAGAAACAAATTACTACATAATTGATCATTACAAGACAGACACTCCTACAGGCACACGCATTCCCTATAGAAATGTAGAAATTATCAGTATCAGGGCAGCTTATTCGTTCTCATCGAAAGAAGATTCTATTAGCACATCCCAAGCAGCATTTCCACCTGAATACATTTAATTTACCAAAACAAGCCTACATTAGTGAAATAACACATTCCTCGTAAGTACAGAAACGTAGATTCAAAATAAATATTCAAATGAGAACCTCTGTAAAGAATACTATTAAAATGAAAGACAAATTAATTTGCAGCCTAACTTTTACTCATCCATGCTACAAACTTGCTACTTGATCACACTTTGCTTATGGTGGCACAACATTCGACAAAAGCCAGTATTATACCACACAGCTAAACATCCTTTGCATCTTCAAGTACACACTTCCATAAACATCCAGCATCTCTGGCAAATCCATGGCCATGAGGATGACTGTCTTCACCTTCTTGAGCTCTGCTTTCGGAATACTTGTCAACATTTGTTTGGATAATATGCTTTAGCTTCAGGAATAAGATTCTCACTGCCAAACCCAGTAAAAAGCATGTTTTATTAAACTCAAATGTAATTTGATTTTAATAAAAAGACCCTTAAATGTGAACTGTGAAGCTCAAGCACAAGTGTACAAGTTCTGATGCAATTCTTATCTTCTTGATCCTACTGACAGCTCTTCGAAAGAGCAGAAATAACTACTGGGCACAAGCATTTGTGTATGTGAAGGTAATGCCACTGGTGGAGAAAACTGATTAAAAAAAACTTGCACTGGTAAAATATGCAAGAAGAGAGACGAAAAGTAGAACTTGGGGGGGGGGGGGGCGGGGAAACAAGCAGCGTTTATTTATTCACCTAGTTCTATCTTACTAAGGTATAAAGGATGAGTGTGACATGCAGAAATGTATTCTTCTTTCCCCTTAACTGGGTGAGCAGTATTTAATGGCTAACTGAAAATAACAGTGGAGTCCATAAATACAATGAAAAAAAGAAGGAATCAGATGCAGAAGGAAATTTCAATCTGCATGTGAATCCACAACTGATTTAATTTCCTCCATGTCTTTTCACCTGCCAAAGCTTTCCATGATAGCTTTTTGAGAGATCACCCAGCCAAAATGCAGGGAAAAACTGATTTTGAGGGGCAAAGAATTGTTTGTTTCCAAGTAATAGAAATGCCTGTGGAGCACAAGCATTTGTAAGAGACGTAACATGACAAAATTTTTTGGTAACATGCCAAAATTGTGGTACTGATAGGAATGGGAGGGTGGTTGGACTAGATGATCTTGCAGGTCGTTTCCAACCTTGTGATTCTGTGATTCTGAAAATTTTTTTGCAGCTATTACTCAAGCC
Source organism: Centrocercus urophasianus (assembly GCF_019232065.1). Lineage (NCBI taxonomy): Eukaryota > Metazoa > Chordata > Aves > Galliformes > Phasianidae > Centrocercus > Centrocercus urophasianus. Next base: position 36,804,981 of record NW_024884142.1, read on the forward strand.
TACCAAGCCAGATTGAAAGATGTTCACAAAAGTTGATTTATCCAGGAGAGAGCAGCCTTTCCTGAAAGAGAAAGGCTTCTTGATGTGGCAAAGCCACAACTGCACTCCAGTGCTTCAGCTGCTGCTCCCGAGAGCACTGCTGCTTTGATAGAAAGCGTTGCAGAACGCTTTAGGGAATAGTCTTGCCAGAGTAAAGTTAACCTGGTTATTACCATCAGCATTCCAGTAACCTGGCAATTAGGATCAAATATTTAGAGCTGGAAGACACGTCCGCATTTCTGACATCACCACAAAGACTTTCTGCAGAGGTGCACTGTGTGTTGTTAGCTTTAGTGAACAGTGCTTCCAGACCTCCCAAGCCAACAGACTTCTGCAGTAAACACAGGAAATTACACACCTGCTACCTCATAGCTAGCATCTAACAGCATTCTGACCACAGCTATAAAAATTGCATCTCTACATCACAAAAACATTTTTTATAAAGCATTCCAGAGGCTGAAGAAAAGCCAATAAAATGCGGTGAATGCAAATTCATTTTGACTTCTGATCCAGCAACAGCAGGAGAAGGATGTCATATACCCCATCCCCAAGGTCCTTTGCAGATGCAGGACCTCAGTACAACTCTGAAGACTACAGCAAGTTGGAGCTTTAGAAAGCTATGTGCAGGCAGAAGCCCTCAGCTGAGCAGAGCCTCTGCTCATGGCTGCTGGCGGTGTGCAGTTACCCCACTAGCTACAGCCAAGCACATGGACACCTTTGTTTTAATAGCCCAGAAGAAAAAAAAAAAACCAGCATTTGGAGGATGTTGCAACAAAGCTACTCACAGTCAGTCAGAGCACAAGCAATTATGAATAAGGGTAGTTGTAAGGTCACCTTTCTGTGAGACAAAATACGAATTGGCCACAATTCCACCCCGCAGGGCTGGAACAAGCCCCTGTATCTGTGCTGCAGACGCTCAGTCATCCACACAGGAGGACAAATGAACGTTGCATCTAAAGTGACAAGATACAAGTCACCAAGCAGAGCCATTCCAAGCTGACAGAGAAACACAACCATCAGGAATGTAACATTATCAGACATTTTAACTCAAAAGCAGACCATCTTCAAGCTACTCTGGATTGCATGCTACACTCAGTGCTTAGAGCAGCTAAAGACCAACCTGTGGCAGGCAGCAGCAGAACAAATCCTGTTCGATCGGGCTTTTTTATTTCTGCAATAATCTAGGAAAACTGTAACTAAGTCTACACAAGGATTTGTCACCAACAAACAATTCTGACAGAACTAAAATATAATCATTCCTCCCACACACTAATGATGGAATGACTAGAGCTAAATGGTGCCCCATAATAATTTTACGTGTATGAAGTGTTCCATTTCATTTACTGATATTATAAAAGTGATGCATTGGCCATAACGTTTACTGTTTACAATCTGCAATAAGCTATATCCTTCTCAGGGGAGATTAAATAATCAAGAAAATGTTATTCGCACTATGTATTTGAGAAAAGTAGATCGTGGTGCCAATTACAGATTCTTTCCTATACTAAAAAGGATGTATGTTAGCCTAGGAAGGCGGGGGAAGAGAAGAGAGAGGATCGGAGAGGATTGGATTTATTTTCTTCCCATCTGAAAAGAAGTTCACATGCTCACTGTTGGAAAAAATTCTTTAGTTCAACAAAGCCTGAAGAGCAAAAGAATGCTAATGTTAGTTTTCGGTAGTTGCTGAAAACACTTCATTATAGGGCAAGAAAAATGAAAGCTCTGATGGACCGTCCTGTGGCTCAGAAGGCTACAAAGAAAGATCCAGCAGCAGTTAGCATGCAATTCTATTTCCAGAGTATCTGTTAGAGGTGAATATTTTAATGACAGCATTTGTTTAATGCATTCTTTATTAATATTGTTTATACACCATTTTCCACTGAAAGATCACAGCGATCAATGCAGGCTATAATGAACTAAGCGTAATAACCTCCAGAAAACAGATGCTGCATTATTCATTTTACAGATAAGTACAAGCAAGTATGAAAAATTAAGTGACTTCTCTGCTCAGAGTGCCAGAAGCACAGCTGTGAATATAATCCAGATACCCCAACTTGCAATGATCTGTTAACCACTAAACATTAGCCTTTCTAAAATGAAATTCAACCTTCCCTCCCATTTCACTCTCCTTCTGACAAGTCTGGCAAAGCCAGTACCGAAGACGTTCGCTTCATGTGGCCGACTCAGGAAACCGAAGCTTAACAAAAAAATCAACAAAAGACAGTTGGCCTTACCACACGGTAATTCCAAAATCCCTTGTTGTAGGGGTCAGTTACCCGTCACTCTGCTTCAGCTGCACAGTCAGCAATAGCTCACGAATTTAAGGCTGCTGGCCAAAAGCAGTCTGGGTCGGAGGCATCGGGGGTCGAGCATCACCCCCAGAACACCTGCTGCAGGCCTGATTCATGGCAGGCACTGAAACCCATGAGCTGCCACTGCTGCATCCAACGAGGGGAAGGAATGGATAGGATCATCAGAGAAATGTATACTGCCCCGACAGCTGCTCTTCCACATGTCCTGTCTCATGTGGACTGTTATCTTTAAGCTGCTTTCCCTAAGGCTCTCAGCACTGGGCTACGTGCCGCAGCAGCCTGGTGACCCAAAACAAGGCAGAAGGTTAAAAACGCTTATCAGCATTCCACTTACACTGCATGTTTTCAGTGCTGTAGCAGTGATGCTCTACAGTGTCACAGTTCAGAATTTATGCTCCTCAAAGCCAAGGGTTTTCTACCAACGCATAAGAAACACATTATGGTCTAAGGAAGACTTTAAGAAGCAGGCTGCCCAGAGAGGTTGTGGATGCCCCATCCCTGGAGGTGTTCAAGGCCAGGTTGGATGGGGCTCTGGGCAGCCTGGTCTAGTATTAAATGGGGAGGTTGGTGGCCCTGCATGTGGCAGGGGGGTTGGAGATTCATCACCTTTGAGGTCCCTTCCAACCCAGGTCATTCTGTGATTGTGTGTGCAGCAAAGAGTTTAGACAGAAAGAAAAAGGAGGGGGATGGAGGGAGACCAACTTTTCACGGTCTGATAATGACAGGACAAGGAGGAAAGCTTTAAACTAAAAGAGGGGAGATTTGGATTGGATATTAAGAAGAACTTCTTTACTCAGAGGGCTGTGAGGCACTGACACAGCTGCCCAGTGAAGCTGTGCATGCCCCATTCCTGGCAGTGCTCAAGGCCAGGTTGGTTAGGGCCCTGGGCAGCTGAGCTGGGGGGTGGCAGCCCTGCTCACAACAGAGGTTGGAACTGGGTGGGCTTTGAGGTCCCTTCCAACCCAAACCATTCTATGATTCTACGATTCCATGAAGGAAGAAACAAAGGAGAAAAGCACTGAAAATCCTACTGGTCAAAGAAGTTAAAGAAAATTAACACAGCTTAGAAATGACAATATACAATCATAATTTGTTTGTCAACACCTACTATATACAACCTCAAAAACACAGTAGGAAGTAGAAACTTTAGAAACAAGTGGAATTAATCAATTTTAAGCAGTTTTCATACGGTCACAAAAAAGAAAAATCTCTCCAAGTGTTTGAGTACTTAAAGGACATGAACATTTTTGCATTCACAATCTTTAAGCTTAGAATTGAACAACATCACACTCAAAAGCTTTCCAAAAAAGTCACCAAAGAACATATTTCAGATACCTACACTTTAAAACAATTGCATGAACGCACAATAAAACTATGCTGGTTCATACGCGTGGGCAAAAATCAAAACTTGTTTCCTCAATAACTGTGGTCAGACCACAGATCCCAGACTTCTCACATTAATGGATTTCAGTAACACTCAAGCATCCAACAGCCAAATTTCAGCAATTTGTTAAGAATCAACAGACTCAAGATTCACACTGTTGAAAAGCTATACCATAAAACACAGGAACATACAAACTGTGCGTTGTTCCAAGTGTACTAAAACTTGACAGCACGAAATCTACTCTTCTTATAATATTAAAGTCAGGACCATTGGAAATGCATGCATATCAAACCTTTGGAAATATGAGTGAGGTAAATTAGGAACATGCCAAATAAATGCACACACTTTTACACAAGTAAATACTGAGTACTGTTTTTTATAGAATTTTAAAGAAATGAACAGAGTCAGTTCTCCAGGCCCTGTGCCCAACTGTATTCCTGATAGCATTCCACAAGCTACAGGCTCAGAGATTCAAGTCCAAAGCAGCCCATGAGCATCACTTCAAAAAAAGCTCTTTCCTAAAATATTCATCCACAAAGTCCACAAAGTCACAAAGCACAGGGTTCAGCCTCATCCACAAACAAACCAGCAGTACTACACACTGAGCAGGCTCTCAGATACACACTGACGTCCAGTTTCAGCACTGGGGGACTCTCTGATACTCCTACAGCTATAATGACAACTGAAGAATGTGTGGAGATCCAGGCCTCCTGTTTGCTGCAATCTACCAACCAGTCCTAAAAACAGATCCAAAGGCAGAAAAACGTTCTCTCTCTGTCACTTCCTTCACGCAAGCACATCAGAAAATCACAACCTTTTCTATAGAGCTTATCATAATACTGCAAGCTGTTGGTACAAATGTTCCATCCCCCCCCAAAAAAAGAAAAAAGTATCTCTCCAGCAGTATTTTCTGAAGCCAGATATTTTCCACTTTTCCTAACAAATTGATTTGTTTCTTCTGGACTTGCTTTCTTAAATTCACTATTTAAATTCCACCTCACTGGAAAAGCCCCATTTGCCCCCTGCACCTCTCTTTGTTCAGTTCAAAAAATTCAGATTTGCACACATAGACCTTGAAAAATGCATCCTGTTTTGGACAGCATTGCAGCATCACTGCAGAGACGCCGAGGGCCATCACACAGCTACATTTTTGAATCTCAAAAAGCAAAGTAGAAGACCGATCTGAGTAAGTACTAATTTGTGGCTTACACCTGTTGACAGATATTTTGCATAGCAACCTCGCGTTTGCATAGCACCTCGCGTTCTCTTAGTTGTTGTGCTTTCAGCCACAGCGATTCAGGCCGATCGGTTTCCCCGGCTGTCCCGCTATCTCCTCACAACACAGACCCAAAAGCCGCGGGCGCGGCGAGGCCAGCCCCGCTCCTCCCGCCAGCAGCGCAGCTCCCGAGGCGCCGCCGCCCGCCCCCCAGCACGGCCGCGGGCACTCACCGGGCGGTGTCGAGCAGCGGGTGCTTGGTGCCCACCAGCTTGCGGACCTGCATGGCGATGTTGCTGAGCTCGTCACTCAGCAGGCACCGCAGGCTCATGAAGGACGTCGGGTAGCCCACGATCTTCTCGGCTTCCGACACCACCTGGCTCCAGGGTGCGGCCGAAGGCGGGCCGCCCCCCGAAAGCCCCCGCCTGCCTCCGCCGCGGCCCGCGCATCGCAGCAGGGTTCCCCACATCCCGCCCCGCGCCGCTGCTCGGCCCGGCTCAGCCTCGGGCGGCGGACCGGCGCGGCCTCATCGCGCCCTGGGGGCAGCCATCTTGCGCGTCGCAAACGGGCCGTAAAGTGAGGCGGCGCGGCTCTCCCCGTTTCGCCCGTCTTCCGCGCCTGACGGCCTCTCGCGGCATCCCCGCGTTGAGGGTCACGCAATACTCCGAGTGGGGAGGGAGCCGCGAGGATCGCCCAGCGGTTTCCCCAGCTCCGCACATCGCTACATAAAATTCACTCCCTTTGTCCCAGCGCTCCTTGATCTCCAGCACTCGGGGCCGTGCCCACCGCCCTCCGGTGCGGAACCTCTTTCTAACAGCGACGTCTGAGCTCTGCTGCTTAGAGGCAGAATTCTGATGAGAAAACAGCCCCATTGACTGCATTCCGGTGAAAAACGGGGCATTACGTTTCTTACCTTTCTAAATACGGAGTACATCTCACTCTGTGTTGCTCCACGTGATTAAAGAGCTACAGTGAAGGATACTGTGAAAAAAGGTGCAAACAGAACGCAATTCCATCACGAAACTAAAAATGAAGTGCAGTCCAAGAAAGCACAAGCAAATAGAAGTTCTTGAAATGATAGCGCGAAAACAGTTAGCTGTTTCCATGGCTAACACAAAGGGGTTCACTGTTCTCACACCTGAGACAAGACTCAAAACAGACACCAACAGTTTATTAGTGCCCTACAGAAGGGAGTTTGGCTGGAGCTGATAACATCGGGACTTGTCTATGGCAAACAGCCTCCCCCAGACCTGAAAGAGAACAGCTGGAATGTAGAGAGCCTGCAAAGTCTGCTTTCTGTGCAGTGTGTCTCTGGGAGAGTCAGCCATAACTCTGAGACAGCTACCATTGAGTTAGCTTAGCTACTGTCACAGAGCAAACTGGTGCTAGATAGTGAGTTCCAGCTTATAAACACTGTCTGCAAATGACAGAATGTGATGGCTTTCTGCTTCTGTGCAGAAAGACTGAGTTAATGAAAAATGCCGGAGGGATGTACTTAAGAGGAGCTAACAAGGCACCTCAACCTATAACATTGACAAATTCCTTGATCCATTTCCCCAGCCCTGTATGTTCTTTCACTTAATGTGCTAAGTGTTCTGTGAAAAAGTAACATGATTATTCAATTACAGTCTACTTAAAATAATACATATAAACAGAGCAAGGAGAATTAGAGTTCTATGGGCAGTAAACCTACCATCTCCTAATGTGTGAGACTTTAGCTTTTGAAAACTCTGTTCTTCATGTTATTCTAAGAAACCACACACCTCTGCTCTTTTTATATAGAACTCTCCTAAATGCAAATGGTTTAGAAGTAGGGCAAGAAGCTTCATAACCACAACACAGTATGCTGCTGCTATAGCTTCCTAGGGATTCATGAGTGTCAACAGCAGGTAGGCATTCTTAAACAACTTTTTTTTTAAATCTTTTTTTTTTTTTTTTAACTTATTTGTTTATTTTACTGCAGAATAATCTTTGAAAGCATTATACCATAATACTCGAGGACCTTCTTCCTCATGCTGTCAACCCAATGCCTTAATCCAAGCTATACTTTCATGCCCATTTTTGACTTCTGGTCCTGGTACATGGTTTCACCCTGCTAACCTTCTCACTTCTTTACTTCAGTGTAGCACAACATCCTTACTGGCATATTTTTTCTCATTCTTCTGACAGCTTCCTCATCTTTTTCTCATTAAGTTCCAGTCATCCTCATGTCTACACAGCCTGCATCCTAGTCATGGGCTCCTCTTTTCATATGCATTTATGGGTGTGGTTTGTGGGGAGAAGCACAAAAGCCCTCTCTCTGCTCTTGTGCTGAGCTCTATAACACCCCTACTTCTGTGAAAATCAATTGAAGTCCAGGTAAGCCTAATGGAGACGTCCATTACTGTTGGACTTCCCAGGCACCAGAAAGTGGAAATGCCATTCTGATGAAGGGTAGTTATTTACACTTTTTAAATGTAGAAACTGAGAGATTCTCCACCTATCAAATCTCTGGCAAATCCTTGGCAAAGCCAAATTTCTATTTTAGAAAATGGAGATGCAAGAGTTGCTCACTTATACAGACCAACAGCATTTTTAATGTGAGCAAAATAGTGTATTTTTCACCAACCTTCTTTTGCAAACTGACCGGACTGCTTTAAAAATCAGCTTCATGCTGAAACACTTATCATAGAAAAATTCATTACACATTAGTAAAAATTTTACAGTTACAAGCATTAAAATCCAGTCTTACAAAGGGTAACGATAGACAATCCTACCCAGAGGTATTGCTGTTTGTACTGCTTATAATACTGAGTTCCTCAGGTTTTTTTTCTTCTCTCTTCCTCTCAGAATACAAATAACTAAATAAAACAGAAGCAGAAGTGTGATGTACTTACCATATTTTAAGTTATGGACACAACAGTATGTTTGCTTCTTGCTTGCTTGCTTTCGGCTTGGTTCATTTCCCCTCAGGAATCAATAGAAAAAGCCACACTATTTCAAGGGCTTCAGTATGTGTACAATATATGTGTCTATTTCTTTAGAGTCTTAAGTAGAGAAGGAAATGGTAAGTCTTTTTTTTTTTTTTTTTTTCTTCCTATCAATTGACTTTGTCAAGCCTTCCCAGGAAGAGAAAGAAGCCACTGCAGGGGGCCAGTATCGCACTTGAAGAACAAAGAGGAGAGGTGAGGGGACATTTCTGTTTACAGCAGCATGCTCTGGATTGTATACCACAGGATACATCAAAGCCAGCACTAATGCCAGCTCTGGATTTCTTCTAACAAATGAAATGTGGGAATATTTTCCTGACTGCCATCTAAAGCAAAACTTTTGCAAAGCACTTACACTTGGTTGTGGAACAGTTGACCATTCAGTTACTCTGGCCCTATGCAAAATAAATTATGTCCATAGGAGAATGAAGCTAGAAATATTTGTATTTAATGCTATCTATACACTACACAACCAATAATTGTTCTGGACATTGTTTAAGTTTTTAATACGTTAAAACATTGGGTGCACTCCACAAACATCTACAAAAATGAAAGCAACATGAATATGTCATTGCTTTCCAAAGTATCCAAGTAGTCTCCCCACCACACATACTTACATACAGCGAATTGATTTACTTCACAACATCCTGGAGAAAGTAGGCAGTTATGATAATTTCCATTTTGAAAGTCAGAAGGTTTAAACTTAGAAGTTATGTGATTTGTCCAAGGCTTCACAAAAGCCCTAAGGCAAACTGAGAAAAGAATTCTCTTCTCTTGTCCTGGCTGTCTGTGCCTTGTCTGCAAGGCTGCCTGTCTTCCTACTAGCCTATAGCCTACAGAGAAGTATGAATGCTTATTGATCCTTTAGTTACACACACACACAAAAAGCCAGTATAATTCAATGTCAGGTGATTTCAGTAGGAGCCACATGCTCTGGATGGAATTTGGCAAGAAAGTATGTTAATTTTTAAATCTAAATATACCTACTGAGATACCAATATCAGAAAATGATTTGTTGCTGGTTAATGAATGATAATTAATGCATAATTATTTTGATTTCCTTAGCAAGTAAATAAATACAGCTGTGATATATAGGGATGCTTTGTATGAGTAGGAGTATGTTACCATTCTTCCTTTGCACACAAAACACAGCACTTGGGTCAATAGTCAGTGCACAGCATGGATCAGGAGCCAAAGCACCCAGTAGCTCTTGGCAGCCCTGTGCAGGCAACGAGGCGAGTCCCCCAGTGCTGCATGCTTACTGCACACAGCTGCATTCACACTTGCTCACCAGCCTGCACTGCAAGAAAACAAAATCAATTGAAATCCCTCCATTTCAGCAAGCGGAGGAAGAGGAGGAATAGTAGCAGAGCAGTGTGCGGCTGATAACACCCCTCCTTCACAAAGTCACATTTTTTTTCACCTCCCAACCCAATTTTAATTGTAAGGCAGCCTCTTAGGCTGTCTTAAATGACTGGCACTACTCCACTCGGGGGAATTTGGGGAGGGACTCATAAAACAGCAGTGCTTTAGAGCCGAGTAATCTATTGAAGAAGCAGGAGGAAGATAAGCACAATGTTAATTCTGGTCATATGCAATCGAAGCTGACAAAGCATTCATCACCCTGTACAATATTAGCCTTTACATATTCAGCTTTATCAATTTCCCCATTCCTAATCCATCATTAACAACCCCATGAAGCCTCAGCTAATTAGCCCCACCTCTGCAACTCGGCATCCTATTAACTATTTATTATTTCTATTTAGTTGCACTCCAGTAGCAGTGAAAAACTCCAACCAGACACATTTTAGTACTGCAACAAAGGAGATGGTCCCCTGCTTATGGAGTTCATGGTCGGGATGAGGGTGAAAGCAGCAGAGTAAATGACAGCCGTGCCGAACAAAGGCTTACTCACACACACTCTATTAAATACTCCATCCAGCATATCTATAGATTTTATATGGGTTTTATTTACTTATTTCTTTATTTCCATCACAGCATCCTTTGAAATCACAGAATGTGGTACAATTTGGAAGGGTCCAGCAAAAAGAAATAAGCAGGATTTAGTCTTTAGGTGAAAAATAGATTGAAAAACTATCTAAACCTTTTCATGATTAGTGAGTAGGAGATAAAATGCAGTGATTAAAGTCACAGTTTATCAGGATTCTGGCTAGCATACAGAACATGTACATTTTCTATGGATTTAATAAATAAATCCAAGCATTTCTCAATTAAAATACTTATATCACAGGGACTACATATGTGTAATTTATGAAGTGTTATGTATATTTTGCAGCTTGCTATTCACATGCATAATCAAAGCATAGATAGAATATTAAATGTTCTTTTTTTTCTTTTTTTTTTCTACCAGCAATGCTCAGTTTGAGAGATCTGCATACCTTTTTGTCTTTGTCCCCTTTTTTTTTTTTTTTCATTTACATGGGAAGATATGAAGTCTGGCTTGGTTTTCTATTGAAGTAAACTTTGCAGAAGTCACTGGTGCCTTTTTTTTTTATCTCCCCCTTGTTTTCTGTACCTTCGTATTTATGACTCTCCTTTGAAGGGTGCCTGAAAGACCCAGTTCCTGAAAAACCCACTGCCTACTGGCTGAAGCGTGTGGCACAGTGTGAGCACCAGAGGCGTGGCTCTGGCTTTCTGTTTACTGATGGATTTTAAAGCACAAAACATTTGAACATGTTATTGTCCAAAAGGCTGCTCACGCTCCATACCTGCTCACTGCTTTGCTAACACAAAGGCAGTAATGTCTTTCCGGGAACAAGGTCTGCATATACAAAAGTCTACCTAAATGATGAAGAGAATGGTTTAAAAATTGTTTTAGATGACACGAAGAAAAGAATTTGAACCTGCCCTTTGAATTCTGTGTCTGAACAAAGGAATGTATTTTAAATAGCACTGACTAAATGGCTTTGGGAAAATTAAAACAAAAGTATTCCTTTATAATACACTGTACTATCAATGCATTTCTCCCCGGTTTAGGTAAACCCTTCTGTTCAGTATAGGTGTTTTTCTGTATGATTTCCTGTGCTTTTGAATTTGTCCCTCTGCCAATCCATTGGAGACAAAGAATAGTGACCGTCGTGGTACAAGGCAAGATGCATTCATTTTTATCTAGCTCTATACTCACTGCATCTGTTCTTCTTTTAACCTCTGTAATTAAAATGCCTGCCTTTCTCTTCAATACATGCTCTAGAATGATTAAAATGTTAACAGCATGGCAGTCACAGTTATTGCTGCTGTACACGAGGGAGGCGATTGATGTAGGCCTACACAAATGGAAGCTATGGTCGGAAAACTATAAGCTGCAAATGCAAAATGGAATGTAAGAGTACTGTGTCTCTGCTAAGCACTGGTTTAAAATGCTTAGTGGAAGAGAATGAGAAATCAGTCAACTACAAGGAAGTATTTCATGTGGCCTGTCCACTCAGATTCCATCTGTCTGTATTTTAGAGGTTTCTTAGATGCTCTATCAAGCCTCTCATGTTGAACAAACCAAAATGAATGTATTTTCCCAAATGTTCAGGTCTGGCTCTTCTAAATTCTCTGAAACTGTTTAGGCTTTTGCTCCTCATAACACCCTATGGACAGGTGTTCAACACTTATTTTACACATTATATTGGGAAAAAGAAATCCTTATTTCATTATGTTTATTTTAAGGCTCCCAATGAACAGTTTGCATTTAAGGCCAATGAGGCATGCCCAAGTTAGTCTCGAATACCTTTCTTTCTTAATTCCCCCCATCTTGCTTCTCTTCTCTCTCCTTCCCACTTAATTTTCTCCTCATATGACCTCTGGAGAGTTTATGAGCTATACAAGCATCTGTATTAAAAACATTCAAACACTGCATACCAAAATTTGAATGGCCAGAAGAGTGGCGCTCCTTCAGAGAAGCACTCTTCCACAGAGATGTCAATCACTCGTAAGTTTAGTTTTAAACTTCATCACCTCATATCATTTGAGAGCTGCCAAGTGACAGTGACCTGGCTTTTGGAGGTGCTCGGCGCCCCACTGCCTCCCAGGGGGAGCTGCAGGCGCTCAGCACGCACAAGAGAAGACTTTTATGCAAAGTGTCTGCCTCACTCTGGGCACTCGAGTATTAAATTGGTATTCCGGATTCAGCTTCGCTGCATTGTAACATAGGAAATAGCCTCGCAGTGGAATTGAGAACCTTAGGGCTGGTGGAGCAGCCTCTACTTACAGTGACTTGAGGTAAGCAGTCCTCTTGAATTAAATATTAGTAACTGGGAATCTTTTTTTTTTTTAGAATTGATGACAAATGCTACAGAGGACAATCGTCTTACAGATTTTGAATAATACAAACATCCAGAGCATTGCTGCAGCAGAAGTCCTTCTTGGACATCTGATTTTCAGATTTCTATCTGTTTCCATAGTAAAACACGCTTTCAAACTTTAGTGTTCACGTTTACCTGCACAGTTATCCAACAGATAAATTTTCCATCTGCCCTATATTTTTTCCTTCTTTTTCTGTTCCTCTCTCCCTTTTGGAATTTGCTCAGACCTATTCTCTAGCCAAATTTCTCTCTCTCTTTTTTTTTTTTCCCCTTCAGTATATTCCTCTTTACATTTCTTTTTGCTTTCTCACCACCTTTCTATGTGTCAGCCTTGTTCCAGTTCTTCTCCCCAGTGGCATTCAGAACTCCTGCTACTTTCATATACTCTCACCATTTCAAGTCGCTTTCCCACATGCTCTCTTTCACGGAACACCTTCCTTCCACTGATTTCTGAAGCACAGATGCTTGTTCGCTTTCCATGATGGCAACAACAGCTCTAAAAGAAACATATAATTTCCCCTCTTGCAATTCATGCACAAATGACTGGCATGTTCTGCTTGGAGAAAGCCTTTCGAGTTTCCTTGCTTTTGTGGAATCTGTGAAAAAGTCTGATAAATTACAGCTTTAGCAGTTATTTCAAATAACTTTATTTGCAGCCAAATGGGGAAAAATCTGTCAGTGGTGCCATCTTTGTGTTCTTTCAAAGGTCACTGGCATTTCATGAGCGAGCTCAAAGTCAAGCTAGTTCAAAGAGAGACTCACTTTTTTTCCCTCAACAAACATTTTTATCATTACATGTTCTAGCAGTGTCAGGGCTGTCCTACTTGACATAAGAACTGGATCCTAGTTCAGACTGTGACATTCTTCAAGTATCACAGAATCACACAATCACAGAATCACGGGGGCTGGAAGGAAGCTTTGGAGATCATCTAGTGCAACACCACTGCTAAAGCAGTTTCCCTTGAGCAGGTTGCTTGTAAGTTTTTCCCTCACCTTCCCAGGATGGAGGTGAGGCTGACTGGCCTGTAGTTTCATAGGTTCTCCTTCTTGCCCTTTTTGAAGACTTTTTTTTTTGGAGTGACATCAGTTTTTCTCCAGTCTTCAGACACCTCTCCCACTCTCCATGATCTCCTTGCGAAAATGATCGAGCGTAGTTTGGCAGTCACTTCTGCCAGCATCCTCAGCCCTCGTGGGTGCATCCTATCAGGGTGAATTGAAGTATGTATGTTTTGCCACCTTGTGTCTCTTCCTATGATTTCTTACCTGTGAAATATCTGTAATACAAAATGATAGCTGTAATATTAGTCAACAGATAAAAAGGTCCCAACTCATAATATGAGAGTCTGGGTTTTGTAGCTTGCCCTGGCTTTGGTATTAGTTCAGATAAAGGCAATAAATTTCTGCATACAGCTCTTCACATTGGGACTGTGTGTAAGAAGTCATTCCTCTCATTTTCCTGAGAGATGAGAGGAACTCTCGACCCTCATCTCCTTGAAGTTACCCAAAGCTGAAATCCTGTAGCAAGCCTTCCGCATGAGAGCAGGATGGAAGGGAATTTGATCCCATCAGGATCCTCTGGTGATGTGAAAAGGTGTGGTGAGGGCATCAATTCTGCTTTAGGTATGGCTTTGTGAAAAGAAATAGATGACCAAATGCAGCTTCAAGATTCTCGAATTGAGATAGACAAATGTATTGGTCCAGTTCTAAGAAAAAAAATAAATATATCTTACCTGTGCTGAGAAGGATTCTTGGGACTGTCTTTAAGGAAAATTCATTTTTGGTTATGGCAGTAAGAGACAGATTATCATCATTAATGTTACACGCACGGTTTAATTAGAAAAAGCTACACAGTTCAGGCAATCAAAATCTTTCCAGATAATAGTTAGACTAATTGCTTAAAAGTTTATAAATCAAAGCAAATTGAGTAAATTGCAGGAGAAAAGGGACGACAAGAATCTTCTGAAGTTCAACAAAGCAACGCGAAGTCATACACCTGGAAGGGAATAATCTTACAGCAGTACAGGTGGGAGACCAACTAGAAAGCAACTTCGCAGAGCAGGCCCTGGGGTGCTGGCATCAAACCAGCTGAACATTAGCCAACAATGCACCCTTGCAGCAAAGGCTTGGGCTGCACTAGGAAAAGCATTGCCAACAGGTCACATGAGGTGATCCTTCCACTCTGCTCAGCTCTGGTGAGACATGTCTGGGGTGCTGGATCCAATTCTGGGCTCCCCAGAACCAAATAGACAGGGATGCACTGCAAGAAGTGCAGCACAGCACTACAGAAATAATTTACAGACTGGGGCATCTGATGTAAGAGAAGAGGCTCAGAATTCCAAGTCTGTTCATCCTGGAGGAGGCTCAGGGGGGATTTCATCAGTGTGTTGAAAAATCTGATGAGACTGAGAAAAGATGGAGCCACTCTCTTCCCAGTGAAAAGTCAAGGAACAATGGGCACAAATTGAAATGCAGCAAATTCCATTTCAATGTAAGGTAAACCTTTTTTACTGTGATAGTGGACAAACTCTGGAGCAGGTTCTCCTGAGATGCTGTGGTTGCCTTGGAGATATTTGAAACATTACTGAACACAGCCATAAGCAACATTGCTCACCGTTGAGGAGGGAAGTTAGGTTCCTCTCCACAGGAGCATTCCAATCTCTGGTATTCTTTGATTCTAGGACAGAGAATGTTTTCCAGTGCTGAAAATATATGACATGTTCTAGTCCTGAATATATTTGTTACGTATTCTCGCAATGTGTTTTGGATTTTGACAGACTTTTAGCCACAGCAATGTGACTGCATTGCCATTATATATTAGGGCATATAAAACTCCTGTAAATCTAACTGAGAAGATCAAGAGATTGAATCACTTGTCATGTAGGATTCTGGTGAGACGCCAGCAGGAAAGCAAGCGTTGCAATAGAAGAGTAATTGTCAAATAAAGACACGTCAAAGCCCAACTTTGATCAGGTCTAAAACATTTAGTACATGTGACTGTAGATAATTTGATGTGCTTCTTTGGGTCCAGGACAGAAATTAATAACCTACTGTATCTTGTATAAGCAATGCAGGGGGTAATTTGGACAAAATGATGTAATGTTTTTGAAAGCATGACAAGAAAATTAAGGATGAAGAAACTCCAGAATGACTTTCATGAATGAAAAGAACCTGTAAATGTTTTCCATCCCTTGACAGATGCTACTTAAACTGCCATACTATATCATGCAACAAAGCTCAGAGGGGAAATACAGAATTATGAGAAAATGCATAAACCACTCTTTATTGTAAAAAAAAATCTATTCTTCACAAAATGACAGAGGAGGGATGCTTTTTAGGAAGAACTCGATGTAGACTGCTGTAATAACATTTTCAGGAGTGTATAAGCTCAAATGATCTATGTTGAAGAAAGAAATAATTTTAAGATAGTGGAGAAATTTCCATCATATCCCAACCACACACAACTTCTCTGCACCTCCTCCAACAATTGTAATCTCTGTGAGACCCATTTATTAAAGCAAAACCAAGAAAACTCTCTCCTGCCTTCTTCTGTGTGGAGAAGTAGAAGATTGACAAGGACTGGAACTGGCTGTTGTTGAGAAATGGCAGGTGAAGAAATGACTTTTCTTTCGTTGTACATATTTTCAGAGGGAGCTTTACAGCTGTGGGAAGCTGCAAAGAATGCAGGTGTTCACCCCTCACCATCTTTGCGTCTGAGTTTCACAGTTCCTTGGTTTCAAGGTGTGTGAAGAACATGGAATGAAGGTACAGAGAGCAGGTAGCTCTCTCAGGTGCCACAGACCTGCCCTCGTACCGTAGGGCAGCATTTTAGGTTTCAGTCAAAATGAATGGCAAGATCTCAAGAAAGCAGGGCTTTTACCAACTTGCCTTACAAAACAGGTGGAGCACTGTATTGAACAAATGGAACTTTAGAGAAGGCTCACAGGTTTCACTCTGAAGTACAGTCCTTTAAAGGAATGAGGACTAGAATGTATGGTTTTCCATCTCCAAATTCAAGCCTTGTTTGATGTGTGCCACTCCCTGATCTTTGGCTTCATGTTAAGTATAAAACTGACACCACAGAGTTACTGAGTGGTGGTGAATTGGCAGAGTGTAGCAGTAGACAGATGATAAAGCATTTTCCTCAAAGTCAAAACTGGTGTCCAGGACACACTTTACCAATTTAACTTTACATGCATTGCTGATACCTTTTCAAAGGTTTAATCTCAACTGTTTTTGAGTGATGTGGGTGCTCTTTCATGCTGAAGAAGGAAAAGATATTCCCTTGCTTACTTTTGCCGTAGGAGACATTAGATAATAAAGTAAAAGAAGGGCATTTTAACAGAAAACTTGGAAGTATTTAATTTCTTTCTGTTTATCAATATTTGCTTTTTGATGAATTATGTGAACTTCTGGGCAAAGAGCGATCATTAATGGCAATAAGTTGTTCAGCATTTGCCAGAACTTTGACAGACATGAATGGTATTAGGGCTCTATCTTGCCATTAATCTGCACAGATTTGACACTGATACACTGAAGCAACAGAAAAAAAATTCTGAAATATTCATCAATATTAAAATCACTCAAACATTTCCAGACCTTCATATTTGGAAAGCTGCCACGACTCCCATTTCAACCACCATACCGTGTTGGCTTCAGTGAAGCTGTGTATTGACATTTTGCAGAACAGCTTCTAATCGTCTGAGGAAGCTCTGGATTGAGATTAGTATCCACAGCAGACAGGGATCTACAGACACTGCTGTGGGTGAGTAATGCTGCGGGCGCTCGTCCCAGTTCAGGAATGAGTGGAATGTGCCCCTTCTGCAAGGTGTGGGTGAAATAACATCACTGGAGTGGAAGTGGGGAGCTGAAGGAGCTGACTGCAGGGAGAAGTTCACAGGCGTGTTTCTGTATGCATGAAATGGCTGGTTGGACTGGAAAAAAAGAAGGAAGGAAGGAAGGAAGGAAGGAAGGAAGGAAAGAAGGAAGGAAGGAAGGAAGGAAGGAAGGAAGGAAGGAAAAATTGGGAGCAGATATTTTAATTAATTAGTGCATTTATTTGCTTCTGTTGGCATAAATAATCACCTTATTGTGTCATACAGATAGTTAGAGGAACGGCTTTGAGCCAAATGAAAAAACTCAACAGCAGTTTTGTATGAGCACTCATAATGAATTTCTTTGCTTAACGAAACACTTCAGCAAACCAAATCCCCGAATTTAAATTTCTGCTCATCACGGGCTCACCTCAGATACGGCTGAAACAAGAGCAAGTGAGTTAACGACAGATCGCGCAAGACACACGTCTTCCATAACGACCGGCAGCACCGAGAGCTGGGAGCCATCCGCCGAGTTCTCCATGGAGGGGCCGGGGGCCGGGTCCCTCCTCACGCTGCCCGCCGCCGTTCAGCCCCGTCGGGGCGGCCGGTCGCAGGTGTGACGGCAGGCCGCGTCTGGCGCCAGGAGGGGGAGCTCCGCTCAGTTCCCGCGGGCGGCACCTGGCAGCCTGCGCGCCCCCGAGCCCCGCAGCCCGTGCCAGAGCTTGGAGGGCTGCTCGCTTATGCGCTGACTGGAAAACTGGGCCTTCTCACTCGTCTCGTCCGTGCCAGTAGGCAACAATGAGGAGAAACACGTGGCTGATAATATCAGAGAGTTACGCGTTAATAAAGACCAGACGGAAGAACTTTGTTACTGCTAAGCGTAGCTTTCTTGTTCTGTAAAAAGCCCTTTTGAAAGAGCGCCCTTTAAAAACATATAAATACTAATAAATCGGAATATGAATAATAGAATATAAATTAAAGCTGGAGCAATTTATTTAAGGCAACTCGTTCACACCTGTCACTCGATATTTGTTTTCCAAAAGTCCACATTAGTGTGCTTGAAAAAATTCAAGTGCAAATTTAGAGCTGGGAATGCAAAGCCTCAATAGGATGAAACCATCCAGCTTGGCAAACCGCTGTGTCATGGAGTGCTGATTTGGGCAGTGGGAGAAAAAGCTCGGGCTTTTCTGGGGCTCAGACACAGCAGGGACCTGGATTTCAGCCTCACAGGTGTCTCAGTGTCCGCCAAAAGTCAGATCACATCACTTTCCCCTCCCCCCCCCCCCAGCTTTGAAAGTAACCAATGATCTACACAAAAAACTCTTCAGCAGATAAAGCAGTGAGAGACTATGGACGGCACTGCAACTGGCGCTCATTGTGGGAAGCCTGAAGTTCCCAGCCTCCTTAAAGATGAGTTACAACAAGGAGTATTATCTTTTTTTCCTCCTCGCTTTGAAAAATCTTCATTTTGCTTCAGAAAATGGAAATGTATTTGGAAAACCTTACTTCTTTTCCCAAGAAAATGGAATTCTTTCTTTCCAGTCCACACTAAATAATAGAATCAACAAAAAATCCCCTTGAATATTTCACCAGGGAAAAAGCCTTCACCGATTTCCACAGGGTCAGGATTTTATCTTTGCTAATATCTGCCTACTGATACCGCATTGCTTTGTACCTCTGCCTGGTAGAACAAGCAAAAGCTGTGCTACCGATTCAATCAGCCACCCTTACTGACCTCTTTAAGATGTTATCCAGAATCCACATTGAGCGCTGCTGAACCGGGTTTCTTTATCAAAACTATAGACTTTCACACAAGAAATGTGTGCTGTCACAGTACAGTAGATGTATTTAACGTTAGGGTCTTTGTAATGTAAACACCAGATTTATTTTTCTTAACTTTTTGGAGATGTTCAGATCAATGCCACCCTATGACTGAAATATTTATGGCTTCTTCAGATTCTGATATTCCGCTCTCCCTTACGAGCTCATGATTCACCACACTAAAACAAAAAACCCTCCCTTTTTTAGTCTTTGCCTCCCCGTTAACACACAAAACAATTAGCTTCCAAATCTTATTTCAGTACTGACAAGTGTCAGATAGTGTCACTTGAAGCATTCTGAGCACGTGAACTTCTGTCTTGACACTTGATGGTCCTCCATTTGTTGTCACTGGAAGAACAACTTCCCAAGAATATGTAGTATAATAATTTGTAATATGAAAAGGTAATAACAGCTCTAGAGAATGAGGAGATGTGGCAGCTGCAGAAATCATGTGTTTTCAGATGGAGAGATCTGGACCCAGAGAGGGAGAACTTTTGTACACATCCAAAGTCTGTAGTAGATACCAAGAAGAAGAGGATTCACTGAGACCGTGGCTTTTAGCCAACTGATGAGGTGCTGAGGGACTGTGGGCTGTTTTTAGGAGCTTACTAAAAGTAGCTGAGAAAACTGAGCCTATTGTCAGGAGGCACAAACCAACATCTGCATTCAAAAGCCTTTGCAGTGAAAAGAAGTCTGAAAGTCCTTGGTTTGGGTGATCAAGAAGTGAGGATCAGAATTCAGAACTGGGAGCAAGGGCTGTGAGTGGTGTTCAGTTGTCAACTGCCAATTGTTAGTCAGGAAAAGGAATGTCAGATTTGATCCTAAAAATGCTGTCTGTAACCTGCTGAAACCCATTCACAGCATTTGGGCTGGCAGTTACAAAGTCCCTTCTGATTTTAAAGGAGATTCTGTTTATGCTGGGAGTTTAGGATTAATCTTTCTGTTAAAGTATCAAGTCAGACTGCTAAACTGATGCAGCGAAATGGCACTTTATAACAATATCTAATAGCAAGCATTGCAAACAAATAGTCTATTATGTGTTTTCAGATGTTCCACTAAAAAATAAGCATTCAGTGCAACATGGTTATTCTGTGTAGCAAAAGGTCCAAGATTTTCATTACATGTGTGTTACCATCTCTACAGAGAAACCAGTGATGTGTCCCTAATGCAAAAATTCGTTTTGTCTTCTTCCTGAGAGTGATTTCATGAATCAGCAAGGTGCTGGTGATTCAAAGCAGGAAGGTTCTCTGAGGTTGACTTTCAGAGGTTTCAAACCTGCAGTTCTGCTACATGACGGTGCTTATAAGCAACTTCCCCTTACGCTGCCTATCCTGTCCCTGCCGTGGGGGAGATGCTGAGATCCTGGAGCACCTCCTGCATATGATGAGAGGTCGGCCGCACCGACTCATTTGTAACAGAATCCTGTGAATAGGAAAGATAGATGTGGTTGCTGCTGGTGGTGCGGTGCAGCAGGAGGAAGCACCGTACTTTTGGTGCTTCCTTGTGAAGCTGCGAGTTAGGTTCCAAAAGGTTCAGAACTCGTTGCGTTTTAAAAATAAACAAGAAGAAAAGACTAATCTTGCACATGAAGGGACTTGGTTGATCCAGCTTCGGATTCTCTCGGGCTGCCAGGGGAGAGGCAGCGCCTTGCCTGGCCGCGGCCGTGACCCCACTGCTCTGGAGCCCGCTGGGATTTCTCAGTGGGCTGAGGGCTGCTGCTTCCTCGCCCGTGATGCTCTCTGCTCTCGCAGCTCAGGCCACACAAAATCCCGCTTTCTTCCCATTCCCGATGCCACGGGCGGGCTGTGCTCCGTATCCCTCCCCCCTGTGCCCCGGCAAGCGAGGCTCGCTCGCTTCAGCCCTGAAGCGATCAAAAGAGTTTTGCTGAGTGCTGCGCTCAGAAAACCACCAGCTATTTTGCAAAGTGTAAACGAGACGTTCTTGCACGCAATACCAGCTTATTTCTGTTAGACTCAGCCGGGATTTCATCCCCACGTGGAACCCACTCTACCCATCTTCCAGCCGCTCTTCCTCGAAAACGGACCGTTTCACGCCGCAGCGCGACCCGCCGTACGATCGCAACGCCGACCGCGGGCACCCCGGCAGGGCAGGGAGCGCCTCCCTCGAGGGGGGGATCCACGCGCGCCCGCTGGTTCGCGGCTCCCCCATCCCACCTCCGAGCAGGGGCGGGGGTCCGCCCGCGCTCCGCCCCACGCTGGGCGCGTCGCCCCCCCGGCTGCATGGCGGGCAGCGGCGGCCGATTCGGTGGCGGCAAGCCCCGCCCGCCGCCGGGCCGAGGCCGGCCTCCCGTCCCCGCTGCCGCCCCCTCCGCGGCAGCCCGCCAGCAGCGCCACAGCAGGCGCGGGGCCGGCTC
>NW_024884142.1:36826915-36927178 GCF_019232065.1 Centrocercus urophasianus
TCAATAGCCAACCCCTCTGGTTGCGGGGGAAGCCCTAAAGTTAGAAAAGAAAGGACCCTCTTTTCATCCCCCCTATTTCTCTCCATTCCAGTAGCCTGCTGCAACTGTGTAATTAAATTGTCAAAGTGAAATGCGGCGCTCCGAGCCGCGCATCCTCCGTGAGATGAGCCCCGGGCTCCTTCCTTCCCGCTCTGCTCTCGGCCGAGGTGCCCCGAAAGGTGCCCGCCCGGAGCCGCTTATGGGAGCCCTTACGGGCGGCCCCGTCCAGCTGTGCTCGGAAGGCGACTGCTCCAGATGTTGGGGTGGCTGCGATTGCACACAAATTGGCATTTCTTTCGTAGGTCCGTAGGTCACTGCTCCGGGCTTGACCGGTCCTAGGTTTTTGCGCCTGTTTTCCATGCTTGTGCCACCTCTGTTTATTTTATGTCTCTGATTCCCTAAAGTTGGGAGCAGCATAGTAGGAGACTCCAGCCAAACTTGTTGTTGTTTAAGGCACGTATGAAGTGATGAAAGCGGCGTGCCCTGCTTGTGGGATAAAACCTCTGTTATTTCCTTTGAATATGTCATTTATTAAAAGACTGATTGTAGGTGTGGGGCTGCCTGGAAAATGTCACATGTTTGCATAGTATATGTACTATATAGGCAAGTGTATAAATATGCATGGTGTCTAATGAAAATACCTCTGCTTTCTGGAAGGCTGATCTCCCCATGCAAAATGAAGCAGGGTGCATGATCCTCTCCCCTCTGCCCAGCACTGATTTCAGAGGGGCAGGCTCACAGAGCTGCAGGCACATCAGCTGCAAACAGGGACGGGAGCAGCAGCATCCGTGCCACAAACAAAATAACGCGTCACCTCTTTGGGAACAAACCAGTTTCAGCTCCCGAGGAGCGTTGTTCCTCTTTGCGAGATGTATGGCACGTCCTATTTTCGGAGAGCGCTCTGTGAGAGTCCTCGCTCATTGTGCTCCTTGCGCAGTCCGGAGGGCTGTGGGGATGCGTGGTGCAGGGCACTGGCCCTCAGAATGTTGCTTAATGCCATCTATACGGATTGCAGCTTTTAAGTTTCATAGGTTCTAGAATTACAAATTAGCTAATTTTAATCAAAACATGTGAAATGTTATCCTGGCTGGATATAAAGGCTGACTGTGCTGGATCCTCTGGGTTTGTTTTGTTTACTTTGGCTGCAGGCGCACTCGGTGGTTTGGGAGATAGTTGTTCTTCTGCAGTATAACAGATGTTTGTCTGAAAGGGTGAGGAAGAAACAAAAACAACATTGTGTGAAGGAGAAAAATTACACAATTTTAAGCTAATGCTTTGGTATTAAGCACTGGCATTAGCTTTCATGTAGAGAGTTTCTCTTTTTTAATCATTGATAGCTGCTTAGGGCTGCAGATCTCGGGATTTCAGCTGGCTCGGTAATTAAAGGCAGATAGAAACGGTGCTTCGAACCGATAGGATTTGTAGTGGGGAGGGAGCTGGCTGGTGGCAGAACCTCTCAAACACCGCAGGCCACCTTACAGAGCGGGCTGTGCTGCCATGCCATTGTGCTGAGCTGGGCAACCACGTCTTCAGCAGGACAGTTGGCTGCTATGATCCAAAGGGGAGAGAGAGAAGGGGGGAAAAATATTGGCTTGAATTTTTGACTCGTTGAGGAAGTTAAAATCCCGTGAAGATCGTTTGTGCGTTCTGTGCACTGAGGAGTCAAGACGTCGAGTTGCTCTCCATAAACCCGAGGAGTACAATAATGTAACAAATTGGTTGCATTGTGCAAAATGTGTGCGGCGAAATGACAGAGGGAACACAATGTGCCCTTGTGTACGGCCGTATCTGTAATGTTCAAACGGCCTGGCTGTTTCCCTTCATCTGAACTGCTTTCATCTGGACCAGTGTAAAATAAGCTCTGGTAAGTAATCACGGCAGAGCAGAAAGAAAGGAATGTATACAGCAATAGACAGCCTAAGCTGTAAAAACTGTAACCTGAGTATCAGCAGCAGATCAGATATCAAGGCTTGAAGGTAGGGGAAATGAAAGAGATGAAGGGGAGGAAAAGACGAGAGAGGGAATGGAAAAGTCAGCCTGAAAAGTGAAGGAGAAGTAGGAGGGCCCCCTCAGGGAAATTTGGCTCAGGGATTAGGGAATTTTATCATGGTGTACAGTGACCTACTCAGATTTCAGCCCACGTTGGATCAGATTGCCTCCCTTTGCTAGCAGAAAGAAAAAGGGCTGGTGTGGATGTGTCTTTTTTTTTTTTTTTTTTTTTTTCCTTTGGGTAATAAAAAGGCCATTGGTACAAGTGTCTATTTTAAGTACTGCAAATGCAAGGCACTATGAATGAGCCATAAAACTCCTTCAAGATTTGTTGTTTGATATGGTCAGATATTTACTCCAGCCAAATGACAAAACCCAGCACTCGCCTGGTGTGCTCCAGCACTGTGCCACTGCTCGGTCTGAGTGCGGCTGGCTATTCACTGCTGCCTTGTGCCTGAGATTGAGTTACGTTTTTGTTATCGCTAACCCCCTGTACACCATGGTTATAACAAATTTTAATTTGATACAGTGTTGTGTGCTAAGAGTACATGACTCTGCACAGTTTTCTGATATTATGTTTCAATGCAAAATATCTTCAGGGGAACTGGTTTTGTTTCTTTGTGACCTTCAGTCACAGCCTTCCTTTCTGCTGGTGTTCCTTATTTTGTCCCTCTTCCTTCTTAGCATTATAATCTCCATCTCTCAGCCCGAGGTAGCATTGTTCATCTCGTGCTCTGAAAGAAGGGCAGACAGCTGCTCTGAAATTCAGTGGTGTCATTCCTCATGTGCCGGTGAATAGCAGGACACCCAATGGTTCTAAAGCCAGCAGAATCAGGGAACCTGGCACTATTTCAAATCTAAAATATGTTGGTGTTTTTTTTTTTTTTTTTTTTGTGTGTGTGTGTGTGTGTGTGTGTGTATAGTTTAATCGATGGAAGCATTTGTGGAGGCTCAGAGGTAGCAGCTTCACATTCATCTCCTCCCAGTTTATTCCTCTTTTTCCCCCTGCTGTCAGGCAGTAATGCCGCTCAAGAGCAGCATTCAGGTACCCCAAAATCCTGTGAGATGTGCTGGAATTGATATGAAGAGTTTGCAGCAAGTAAGTCATACTGGAAGTTCTCCTGAACAAACAAGTCAGTGTCTCCACATGTTCGGAGTCTCTGTCAGTTGTAAAGCTAGCAGCTAATTTGTGCTGTAATTTCACAGAGCTGCTCCGTGCGCCCAAGGAGTTTACCATCTATAAATATTCTCAATAACGAATTTGGATCTAAAATTGGGCTCCGTTCCTGATGCCTAGAGCTTAAGGCAGCCCCATCTGTTATAGCTTAATAGTAAACTCATCAGAAGATATTTCAGTTTAGTGTTTTAATATTCCCCATTTGGCATTTAAAAGTACTACTGTCAGAACCAGGAAAGCGGTGGAAGAGGCAGAGCTGTGCTGTGCTTGCAGTGAGCCAGAGACCTGAAACGTTAAAGAGATTTCAAGGAAACTCCTCCCTTCTCCCCTGAAAAGCAAAAAGTGTGGAAGTGGAAAAGCAGACAGACTCTATCCGTTGTGCTGTTATGGGATTGTGAGGCGAGGTTTTTCCACAGAGCCTGTGTGGAAGTGGGGTGACAGCTGAGGGAAGATGCGTTCCTGATGTGCCCTCTGCCTGTGTGTTGTGGGGAGGGCTCACTGTGACGCTGAGGCCCACATCTCAAAGCCAGCCCTACGTATGGTGGGACACAGGAACTGAAGCGCCCTGAGAACTGCCTTGTGTGAAGCTCTGACCGTGATGTTTAACATGGCGACAATGTAAATAAATGAGGAAAGCGAGGGCTAGCAAAAAAAAAAAATGACACTAAGTTTATATCGTGAATACAGACACGTTATTATTTCCTCCATGCGGCAAAAGTGAAAAGTGAATTTGTGGGGCTCTACACCTGGCGGGCCGTGCGTGCGGGGAAATGGAAGGGAGCCACCGTGCTTCCTCCAAGATCTGAAATAAACATTCAGCAGTAAAACCTAGAAGAAAATGAGTCTGACAGACTCGTTCTCCTGTGCGCTTCCTGCCTCCGCTCTTGCCAGGCTGGCTGTGCGGGGCCAGGCCGTGCCCCCTGTGGGTAGGGCTTGTGGAGGAGGAGAGCCGGAGCTATGAGGTGAGAAGAGAAGCACAGGTTAGATTCAGAGGGTTCTAATTAGTGAAAATTTGGGAAAACGAGGCATTGCAACGCAAAAAGTCAAGCCATAGGTGTACTGTTACGATGAAATGAATGCTGAAGCGGAAATGAATGTGATTATATTTTTACTGCCTCACATATAAGTCAGCCCCATGAATGAGAGAAACTGCAGGCAGGGCAAGTTACTACACTTTTCTTTGTTTTTCCTATGAATAGGAAGCAAATTGAAGTCAAAATGCCAACAAGGATAGCAGCTAGCCTGGAGCTTCTGGAGGAGAGGGGAGTAAACTCTTCAAAAGGGCTGACAACAGCAGGACTAGGGGAAATGGATCCAAGTTGAAGGAGGGAAGATTTAGGTTGGATGTTAGGGGGAAGTTCTATACAAGGAGAGTGGTTAGGCCCTGGAACGGGCTGCCCAGGGAGGTTGTGGATGCCCCGTCCTTGGATGTGTTTAAGGCCAGGTTGGACGGGGTCCTGGGCAACCTGATCTGAATGTGTGTGTTTGGTGGCCCTGCTAGGCAGGGGGGTTGGAACTACATGATCCTTGAGGTCCCTTCCAACCTGGGTGATTCTGTGATTCTGTGATTCTGTGAGAGGGCATTTATGCCTAGTACAAGAATAGAGCAATCATACTCACACGTTGCCATGCAGGAGTGAGGAGTGGGTTGGGGCCTAACAGGGGGCAGAAAGAGAGATCAGTGGGAAAGGGGACCTTCTGGCAAGGTGCGGTGAGGTTTGGTGCTGTCATTTCACTGGGAAGCCTTGAGTCTGGATTCCAGGTTTCAGCTGAGCAGCGGGGTTGCTGTAAAGGGATTTGGAGATGATGGTCAAGCTTTTTGCCAGCATGCTGGTCCTTCGTGGTGCCTCAGCCCTGTGGCAGGGCTGCAGAGTTCAGCTGGCAGCCTCCATCTTGCAAACCCTGTGTATCCTTTTGGTGACTGTGTCTGAAAGCAAGCATGGGCTAGGTTTGTGCCTTTGCTGTCCTGGTGCACGGAGGCTTGGAACTGCAACTCCATGCGTGTGCTCCATCCTACCATCCACACTTGTCCTCACTTTGCATTCCACTTGGATTTTGACAGGTCCATCATCTCTCAGTTCAGCCGGCTCCCCTCTAGTGTGTTCCATCACTTCTTTCCCCCTCCTACTCCAATGTCAGGTCCCTCATTCTTGCTTTTCTCAAGGAAGCACCATGTTTACAATCATCACCCTTCCTTTCACTAAGCCTTTAAAGCTTCATCTTTCATTAAGCTTCTGTTCTGCAGGTACAAGTTGTGTATTAATTGTCTTGCTTCCTTTTTTCTATTTCATCAACAAATGAAGCTTTTTTTCCTCCTGCATTCACACAGAGAAAAATTTTCTCACTTCATTATTTGTATTTTGATTATTGCCACCACACTAGTCTTCACACATTCCTTACTGTTATAGTATACTGAATGCACTTGGTCTGAGCCTACTGTTGAAATGGAAAGAAAGAGTGCGTGGCAATGGTGGCATGATAGTGGTCAGCTTCAGGAGGATAGCTTCAGTGAGCACGTGCATGACTGTTATCTGGACAGACAAGATATTACATACCCCACAGATGGCTATTTTAATCAGTGGTCTGAGGGAAGGTGGTTTTGTAGGTCTGTGGATGCTCATCTATGCATGGCAGTTAGTGTGGAATAACCATTTCTCAGCTCTGACCGTCAGTTTGTCAAGGATAGGTGCTTTCTCTTAGTTTTCTATGTACAGAGTGCTCTGTAACAAAGCCCTGGCTGCTAGCAACTTAGAGAACAACATTAAGGATAATAACTGTCACTGTAATAGGCAAGGCAAACTATGAAGGACAATGGCTCAACAGTGCGGTCGGTTTTTCATTTTTATTTTTTAATTCAAACATCCTTGTTGAGGAATCGCTGTGTTAAAAAGATACCTTTGTTGCCACTGATATGTGACCTACTATTCTGGCTGAAGTTAATTGCAAAGACCCTGGTAACTCATTTATTTATTTTCTTAAGGAGTCAAGTCTCTGTTATGACTCATTTAAAAATCAAGTACATCTTTTTGTTGTTGTGACTGTTCATTTTTGTGCAGGGCTCATCATGAGCAGTAAAATGAGACTTGAAAGGTACTCAAGCTTTGTGCCATTGCAGACCCAACAATCATTTTGACTAGATTCTGAGAAGGGAGAGTACTCTGTTGCAGAAGAGTATAAATACACATTGCCTTGCTTACATATTCCTTGACAAGTAATTAAAAATTACTCATCTCCTGAGTTGATCAACAGTGCAAATAAAACACAAAGCATCCACAGGAGGTAAATTCAGAGCTACTCGGTTAATTGGATTGTGTGTCATTTTAGTCAGGCAGCCTTTTGTCGCTTGGCCTCCACCTTGCTGCATTCATCTCTGGGGCTGTGTCTAAGTAACTGAAATACGGCAAAGCAAGGGAAGGTGCTGGAGCTTTCTTTTGGCACTCTGTGGATTCTGTCAGAATGTTCCCACTACATCTCCAGGATGTTTCCGTGTTGGAGTCTCATGGGCTGAGAAGGGGGAGTTGTATTTGCATTTTCAACAACAAGAGTTTTCTAAAAAGTCAGAAATCCCCAAAACTTCGGAAAAAAATTCACAAACACTTTTGTTATTGTTTAAAATGCTCACAAAATGGCATTGATCATGTGAGAATTTAAATATATGTTTTAGAAATACAGGTAGGCATTAACCACATTACGCTGTGGAGTGTTCTTTGTTGCAAAATGTAGATTGACTTAGTTGAGGCATAATGGACTGTCATAGGCATAATGCTGGACCTAGGCATAGACATGGAGCAATGACACATTTTCTGGCCGTTTGGGGCTGCACGGGAGAGCCAGAGACTCGAGACTTCCAGCAGGAGGTCAAGTGAAAGGGGAAAAAGCAGGGCAACTGATGCTCCACAGATCTGTTGTGAGCTTTTGACTTAGTTTTCCTTTTTCTGGAGTGCGTGTTTGTAGCACAAGCGCCACAAGGGATACTCCTGTAAGGGTACAAATGACCTGAGCGTGTTGTGTACGGTCTCTCTCCAGCTCTCCCCGAATGGCAGGAACACCTCTAGGATCTGCTGTAATGGATGAGCCAGCAGCAGTACAGCTCGGCTGTTCTGGGGCAGGGTGCCTGCTGCAGCTTGGGATTCGGAAGCAATTAGGCTCTGATTAATTTTATTTATTTATTTAAATGACTCGAGAATTGCTGTGTTCCATCATTAGCCTCGCTCCCACTCAAAAACTGAGCTACTGCAGTTGCTAGAGGAAATCTTGCAACCCATATGCCATTTATTTTGAATGGGTGTCGTGTTCTGCTTTCTTTCTTTACTGGTAGCCAGTCACAGGAAGATTGCTTATCAGGATCGTTATTTTAGATGTCAAGATCTTATGGTGAAATCAAGTTGGAATGCCTTATATAAAAGTAAAAGATAAAATAAAAGTAAAAATGAAGAGTCCAAACTGGAAGGCTTTGTTTGTGGCTGTTTCTTTTCATTTTGCGTTTGTCATCTTACTTTAAGCTGACCTCTGCAGTGACAACGATTCATTAGCTGTTCTCCTCCAGAAGTTTCCTAAACATATAAGCCATGGCTCTGTGGCACTGTCCGGTCTCACAAAGCTTCGTTGCCTGGCTGCAGGGCTCTTGACTTATTCCACTGAATCTCCTGGCCCAGTAATGAGCCTTTCCTACAGAAATGTTGTTGACACATGACCTGCATGACGTAGAGACTGAGAACTGTAGTAGGGACTGAGAATTATGACAACCATGTTTCATATTTTGCATTTCCATACAAACGTAAAATATAATCACACTGCTGCTTGGAAATTGTTTTAAAAATAAATATGTCAAAGCAGAGAAAAGGCTTTCTTAAAAAAAATCAGGGAGTTTTTACAGTAAAATACAGTAAAAGAGTTTTTAAGTGCTTTGGCTGAGCAGAGGTTTGTAACGGCAGAAAAATGTCTTCACTGTGATTTTATTTCATTTGGTGCACGTGCACCTCGAGGAACTGTAATTGTGTCAGTGACCTACTCCAGCTGAAAGGGCTGTAGTGCAGTAAGATTGATTAACTGCTGCCTGAAAAAATCGTAGTTTTCTGTTACTTTCTTGCTGCAGTCCTACATGTTTTATGGGAATACAGACAAATTTTTGTGACGAACGCATGGTAAAATATTTCTGACGTCGAATGCCGGAGCAAAAATCATAAATAACTCTCCCTTTCATTTTCTTTAAATTACGGATGTGTGAGTCTTTGTCATAATTACATGTGCCAGTCTGAGATTTAAACGCATTACACTTTATGCAGTTGACTTATGAAATGCGCATTAGTCTTTGAGGAGGTGGGACAAACCTGACACTTCCTCATGTAGCACAGATACCGTTCGATTTATGCAGTCCTCCCTTCATTCCAGATGGTTATTGATTACATAAATAAGTAGGTAATTTTTCTCTTCCAGAACTTCGCAGAAAACACTATGAATGAGCTCCTTGGCTGGTATGGTTATGATAAGGTTGAACTGAAAGATGGAGAAGATATTGAATTCAGGAACTACTCTGCAGATGGGGAAAGCCGCCAGCACATTTCTGTTCTCAAAGGTAATAAGACTTAATGTTTCTGTATTCATGCAAAGAAGGATTAATATCTTGACCTGTCTGAATTGGCGTGGGTTGGGAAGCGTGTTCTGCTGCTTGCTTTGTGGTTGATTTATTAAAATTTCTGAGACTGTCTCCTAGTAAGAGGAAGCCGATAGGGTATGGGAAAAATCACTTAACTAAGTTGCTGTTAGTAGGCACTTAGTAATTTCACAAATAATACCTTTTGTTAGTCAGGTGAAAGTCATGTACCAATAAGCTGCTCACCTCTGGATAAAGAGAGCGTCTTCTTAGTGGTTTGGATTTAAGGAAGCCCTTTTGCTTTCAAAACAAAGGCTTTGACCCAAGGCTTTTTAAAATGCCTGTAGGCATTGAGCAGGGATATTCAGAATGCATGCAAGAATCATCATCAACACTCGTAACAGGCTCCTTAGCCGTGTTTGTAATAGGCTGTGTTCTGCAAGTGCTTAGAAGTTCTCAGTTTGGGACACTGCTGGATCTTGACGCAACGCAACACGAAATTACTAGTTATTTATAATTAATAGCGTGCAAATTATGGGACTTGACTTTCTGTTGAGCAGTTCAGCTGCTGCCTTCTGATGCCGGTGCATAGGGAGTTGTGGTCAGTGGGAAAAGGAGAGCAGGATGTTGCTGGATCTTGGCTTTCCCAATAGGATTTTCTCACAGATGGGGTAAAGAGAAGAAATGGCAGAAGCTGTTATGCTTTTGGAGCTCCAGTTGTCACTGTGTTAGTGGCTGGCAGTGTATGGGCTTGCGTTCTGGTGACAAGTAGCAGTGAGTGCAGCAATTAGTGCTGAGACTAGAGAGACCAACTCTGAAGGCAAAAACAAAGGTGGAAATTAGAGGTATGGCAAACCAGTCTAACTATGTTAAAAGTGAAAATTCACGTCTTGTTAGTTGTACAGTTACACTGGTGATCAATATTTCTATTTCATTGAAAATACACTGTTGTTAAGACACCCTTGAAGAAACTTGTTCCTACAGAGAGGATTCATTTGTTTATGCTTTAATCAATAGATCTTTTATTGAATTATTTGTGGCTCCAGTCTATGCCTAATGAAATCTGTGACATACTTTTCTTTATAGGCATATGATACCAATCATATGTTTTATGTACCAAACAAAGATGTCGAATAGCTGTGCCAGGTAGAGATTTTCGATGTATGCAGTCTGTTAGAGAGGAAAAAAAGCATGTTTCTTTCTCTGAGGGATGGGACGAGAGACAGTGATAAGAATTAAGTCCTACCCCATAGATACCTGAGGCCCATTAGAGGAATTCCTACAAATACGAATCCGAAGGTGCTTTGGGATTAAAGAATTAGAACCATAACTGTCATCATTTTATGCACACTTTATTTTAAATTCAATATTCCTTTCTTTAAAACCTTTCCACTGCTGCTACTCATCGTATTATAGAGAGAGAAATAGGAATTTTTATTTTTCAATCTATGCTGCTTGCTTTGGAGAAGTGACAACATGGTAAGTGCTGAGTTAGATATGACAAAATAATTTCACCTCTTAAAAAAAAGACATAGTTGTGTTTAATGCTTGATTTTTAAAAATTTAAAAAAGGATTGTTTCAGAGAAATACTGAAAAGTATCCCTTTGCTTAAGGGGAAAGTATCAGTTGTTTTTTTTAAGTTTTTCTTTCGTGTGGTCTTCTTGTACTAGGGTAATTTAGTGAACAGGTTGGTGAATGTATGTAGGGGCATCTAAGAAATATATTTGTCATACTGTACAATGTGTTTTTTGTGTTTTACAGAAAATTCTTTGCCAAAACCAAAATTACCTGAGGACAGTGTTATTTCACCATACAATATAAACACAAGCTACCCAGGGCTTGCCACGGGAAATGGACTTTCAGACTCACCAGCAGGGTCAAAGGATCACGGGAATGTACCTATTATTGTCCCATTAATCCCGCCACCTTTCATAAAGCCACCAGCAGGTAAATCCTCCTGAACATTTAAAAACGTTGGTTGTCATTGACACGGGTCCTGAGATTGCTAGGTTATGGCTTATTTGTAAGAGTGCTCTAGTAACCAGTTGCTGTGAACTTCAAGAAGGACTGGGGGACGACGTGCTTTGATAGTATTCTTGAAAAACAATTGCAACTGCAGTGCCAACAGACAGTCTCTCCTGCTGCTTGTGACAGCCTGCATGCCGGATTGTAGTTCCTCAGCACTTAAGCAACATCTGCTTAAAAAAAAAATGATATTGTTTTGATGACTAATGCCTTTAAGTAAATTAATGAAAGATGATTAAATAAAAAATAGGCTCCGGAGGGAAATGGTGAAAGAGACAAAGTCATCAAATCAGTACTGTGTCTTTCTTTATATCAGGTTAACAAGCTTATCCTGGGAAAACTGTCTCTTGGTTCCCACTGAAGTCCCTGACCATCGTCTCTTGAGGGTTTATTACGATCTTAACTCTGCCCAGGAGACTGCACCAAAATGTTTTACATTTTCATTAGACTTTTATTGGGAGTGATTTCATAACACGCCATTCCTCAGAGTTTGTGTGAGAGGTGATTTATTCTCCTCAGCATGCTGCTTACCATAATCCGTGAAAGTAACTTGTAGAGCTCCACTAGGGTGATTAATTGCCACGTTATTGTCTGCCGCTGTACACGGCACAGTAATTGCTGAAGTTAGGTGGCAGTGGGCTCCGTCCTTCTTCTGCAGATGTTCCTGGGTGTCTGAGTACTCAGGGGTGGGCAAGGTGACCTGCGGCACCCACTAGAGATGCTGGCATGCAGGGAGCAGCTTTGTGGCAGTGTCCCACTGGCTGTGAGGACGTTTCTCTAGAGGCAAAGCTGTGCACAGGGCTTGGTGCCACTCACTAGCTGGTTGGTAATGGTAAAATATTGGTGGGTCCAACAAAGGCTTGCCTGCTGATAGCGACATGACAGATACACCGGCCCCTCCCAGGTTATTTTGATACCATTGAGTTTTTTTCTCTAAAGAAGTATACTAATATGCTCTGAGTAATTTTCAGATGTTACCCAATATGCACTCTCTGCCAAAGACTTTTCATCTATTTTATACGATATTTGCTAATTACTAAAGCTATTTGGGCCCATTCCTGCAGCCTTTACACTGCTAAAGATCTCGGGCCATATGGGCTGGATCCTCAGCTGTTGCTGATTTGGCCCAAAAGCTTTAATCAAGGGCTTGTATCATCCCAAACTATTTTCTCCCTCCAATCTGAGTCATGAATGAATCCAGAATGTTGAATTCGTGGAATGTGGATGCAAGGCTATAACATGCATTGTGCAAACTGCCACAGATACTGGATTTTTGTGACATCAAACAGGCAGGAGGAGATGGAACAATAAAGTAGAAAAACAAATTACTGCAACAGTAGTTAAGTGGGCATGGGAACCTTACCCAAATCAACTGCCTTGCGTTCTTTGCCCATCCACGTACCACGTGTGATCCTGTGTTCAGATGTACCAGTAAAGGTAGCACACGTACAGGGCTTTTCATAAGTATTTTCCATCTTTAAGTTTTTACTTCTTTAGTTCATAAAGAAAATAATTGTTTTGCTCACATAAAGGATGTGAATGCATAATTTCTGCCTCCTCTGATTTTATCCCATGATTGATAATGAGTGCTAGATTACCACAACTTCTGAGTAAATGAACATATTTATCTCACCTTTGTTTTAGAGAGCAGAGTTTGGAAGGTTTGGAGGGGGAGGAGAACCACAGCCTTTGTGAGTTTTACAGTAAGCACCAGTAGTAATTGTGGTGTTTTATCTTAGGGCGTAGGAGCCCTAGTCATGAGCACCCCAAAGAGCCTGCGGTACAGTGTCAGGCAAGAAGCAACGGGTGAATACAAGCAGAAAAGGGAGTACAAAGGAACTAGGAGAGCCTGTGTGCAAGGCAGTAGTGTTGGCACCACACTTTGACACCGTTTTTTGGGCACTACATCAAAGCAGAGAACTTCACAGTGATGCAAAGCCAGGCAAGAATAACTGTGGGGATGTTTTCCCCCCTTTTCTAGCGTATGGGACAAACTAGGGAGCAGCACAAAGGTGCTTATTTGAATCGTGTCGGCAAATGAAAAGGAATGTTGTCGGTGATTGCTAAAGCTGAAAGTCAGCATTTTCAGTGTGGCTGGGAATGTCTGTGAGTGACCTGCTGAAAGAACAGGCACAGCTTATATTGGTGGAGTTAATAAAGAAAGAAAGGGAACAGAAGGGAGCAGGCAGAAAAATTCTGAGAGAAGACTTCAAGGTTAAAATACTGGGCAGAGAAAGGGATCTTTGCAGCATGTTTTGCATGGATAGGCTTAGTGCAGTTGTACATGACGGAGCAGAGAGAAAAATAGGTAGTGGTACACTGCAGTGACTGAGACATGAGATGCTGGGAATTGGGATGAGCTCAATCTTTGTGGATGAATGGGGAAAGTTTTGGATATTGTTCAGGGAAAAAAGTTAACGAGATTAAAATCTAGCTCAAAAGAGCGTGCCCACAGATGAAAATGATATCTAAATTGTGAACCTGAAGGACAGGAAAGATGGTGGTGCAATTTACCGCTACTAAGTAAATAATATGGAGTGAACACTCAGGGAAAAATTATTAAGACTTTAATTCTTGCCATATTGATTTTGAACTGAAGGGTCAGTGCCCATAAAGAAGTGTCAGAGAGACAGGCAAAAGCAGTCATTTGGACAGCAGAGCAATGATCTGGAGAGGATAAGCAGATCCACATCCACAATGAGTTATTAGTTGAATAATTTTTGAAGATAAGATTCTAAGAGGTAAGAGGGAGAAGAGAAAGAGCAAAGCACTGGAGATGCTCACAGGAGCCTGAAGGGAGAAAGAAGAAACATACTTTGTGAGGTGCACTGACGTAGCAATTGCAAAGGTAGAAAAATCATTGGGGGAAGATGTATCTTTCCAAAGAGACGGATATGATTCTTAGTATCAGCAACAGCTACCAGCTGAGGAAGGAGTACTTGTCCTGATCTACATCTGGGAAGCAGTCAGCAAATATTTCAGCGGATTAGATCTTGCTTGAGCCTGCTGGAAACCATTGAGTGGTATCCTATCTACACTCCTGCTTTAAATGAGCAGGCTAAAACTTCAAATAGGTAATAAAATTACCTTTTTTCCCTCCTGTTTATTTTATAGAGTTTTTTTTTTTTTTTTTTTTTTTTTTCTTTTGAAAGCCAGATGATTTCAAGCAGCATGACTACAATACATCTCCAGATAATGTTGTGCTTTCTGTTTCAGTCAAATGACGTGTTAGGTAACTTCTGCTTACACAATCCTAGGAAACATTGCAGTGTCGCCTGACCAAATATAAACAGCTATAAATATAAAGGTGCTGTCTCTTTGCAGTACCCCAAGATTATACCCAGATAAGCTGAGTTGAATGCACGGGCCCTGTGTGATGCATGAAACATCTCCAGGCTAAGGTTGCGGCCTGTCTGTGGAGATTATAAATTCCTCTTTGACAGAGATGCTGACACCACCAGGCAGGTAGGCTATGCTCTGGCAGAAGTCAGACTAAAACAGGCTTAGTCAGTCAACATCAGCCATCTGACTTGCATTTGGAGGTAGATACGGAACCAGTGCAGCCTCCAGAATGTTGATTTAATGAGTAGTCTTCTGGTGGCTGATCACTGATCCTCCTTGCTGCCTCCGCTAGTTGCAGCAGGTCCTGTGTAATCTTCAAGGGTTGGTCACAAGCACAGTCCATTGCAGCAAACTGATATTTCTTCTTGGTGTTGGAAGAATCTTGCTTTCTGCAATGCAGCCTAAAGAAGGTATTGTTTTCGTTAGACAGAAATGGCAAGGAAAGGACACGCAGTAGCCAGGAACGATCTGGAAATAAAAGTACCTCCACAGTTGTGCAGGATATATGATCATACTGATCAGTACCAATCATCTTAACTCGTGTTCTACAGTCCTCAGTGCCAGGGAGGAAATCTGTGAGGGTGCTGGGTGACTGCCTTTTTGATCAACAAGTGTGGCTGTCTGGTTTAGATGCAGGACAGCTAAGATCTACTCTTCTTGATTTTAGAAGAATGCAAAAGAAGAATGCAAGAAGCTCTTTAAATGCAGTAAGAAGCGTGCTTCCTCCTTCCTTGCATCTGCTGTGATGTCTCCGTTTCCTGGTCCTTGGTTTATTTTTCCTTGAGAGCCTTGTGGCAATGCTTTGGTAGGGGAGGACAACTGCTGTTTGGCCTGGCTTTCGAGAAAAGGCATCAAGCAGAAGTGTTCCCTCCCCCTCATAGGTGCAATGTACAAATTACATCTGTTATCCACAGCGCTGCAAATGAGCACCAGCTCCCCGCTGTGCAGCACTGCCAGGGGGTCACTGCCAGAAGTACTTCCAGTACTGCGTCCCTTATAATACAGGCAAGGAAACGGCACGTTCAAAGACTAAAATGAATAATGAGGTGCTTTATAGAAAGGAATGAGTGATTTTTTTTATGTTATAGCTTAACATAATGTTGGAATGAAGGTTTACAATCCTTTGTACACATAGGCGCACACGAATAACTTGGTGCATCAGCCGTACAACATGCGGGATTCAGCAGAGTCCCTGCCTGAAGAACGCTCTGGAGCTGCATGCTGTAAACTCTATCAGTATTTAAATTATATTGGAGGGATCTGAAAGCATAAAGGATTTTTAAATGGTAGTTAGCAGGGCAGTAAAGCTGAATCCCATGATTATCTGTCTGAATTCACTGAGGAATTGGTTCTACGACTGCATTACCAAGAAGTCTTATTCCAGGCAGAACCCAGTAGCAGTTTCCCTTAAATAAAGACCATATTACCAGATCTAATTAAGCCTATATATTGAGGAGACTTTCATTTTACTGCACTCTTGATCCTTTTTCAGTATTTTCCAAATCTTATTCCAGTTTACAATTTCTGTAACTGCAGGCTTAGCTCTCTAATAAAGACGACCACAACCCAACAGTTGCAGTCACTACTCTTTGAACACTTTCTTTTGTTTTTGGTTTGAAACATCATCAAATTTATACTGATTGTAGAGTTATAGTGCCTGTGTTTTAAGATGTCAGTATTTGCTCATATGCCTGCCCTATATATAGACCATTGTGGATGCCTTTTTCTCTCTGCGGAGGACAAAGCTTTTCCTTTGTGCTGTAAGGAAAATCACAAAGTATACTTGTACTTTATGCACATACTTTAGTAAGCATATTTTAAAAATGCACAGGGAATTCTACATTCATAAGCTGAAATATGTGCTTTTTTCTTTGCATGTTTCAAACCTGCCTTAGAGCTGAT
This sequence comes from Centrocercus urophasianus, assembly GCF_019232065.1. Taxonomy (NCBI): domain Eukaryota; kingdom Metazoa; phylum Chordata; class Aves; order Galliformes; family Phasianidae; genus Centrocercus; species Centrocercus urophasianus. Next base: position 36,842,984 of record NW_024884142.1, read on the forward strand.
TTTTATTTGGTTCTGTGTTCAGTTCTTACTGAACTGTGCATGAAAATATGCCTCAACACAGACGTAGAAAACATAGGCAAGTCATGGTTCCCCCAAAGGATTTTTTTGAAAGAGATGGGACACGTGACTTTTTCAGTAGCGTAGCAAACTTTAAAAGACTCTTCTTTCTTTTCTAGACCTCCTGAGATATTTCTGTGGCTATGGCTGCAAAAAGCGTTCTGTTGTAAGCCCTATTTTTTTAATCTCCTTCTCACAATTACTTTTTCCAAAGAACTTCTTATACCTTGAGTTTGTCACAAACCCTACCTACTTAGAGGAACAGCGCTGAAGTACTGTAACAAAGGGTTCTGTGGAACTGTTGCATGAGTTACATTTGTTCATTTTTCAAATTTAAGTTTAATCAGATAAAGCATCTCGGATATAAAGAAAATGATGGGAGCAGTGCTTCTGAGTCTCTTGGGAACATCTGCCTCAGGAAGTGCTTTGGGTTAACAAAATCTGAACATTGTGTTACTTGGTCTCCGTCAGTGAATAGTAAGAGTTTCAGGAGAGCCAATTGATAACTGCAAGCTAATTCATTATGAAATCCTGGCCTATCGCTGTGGAAACCATGAACACTTTTTGTTGATGCTACAGACGTCGAGATCTAATTTCTTTGAAAAGGGAGTTTTTCATTTGAAACTAGTAATGAAAAGAGCTATAAAATTTGAAGATGTCTGCTGATGGATTGAACATAGTGCCCAGCATGGGGCTAAGGGCCATTCTAGTGGATTCTTTAAGCTTCCCTGCAGAAAATCATAAAATCATAGAATGGCTTGGGTTTGAAAGGACCTTAAATATCGTCTGCTTCCAAAGCCCCGGCCACAGTGAGAGTTGCCAGCAACTAAATAAGTCATTAGATCAGGCTGCCCAGGGACTGATCTTGAACACCTCCAGGGATGGGATGTCCTCAGCTTCTCCGGGCAGCCAGTGCCTCACTGCCCTCTGAGTGAAAAATTTCATCCTAACATCTCATCTCAATCTCCTGTCTTTTATTTTAAAGCTGTTCTCCCTTGTCCTATCATTGTCAGACTGTGTAAAAAATGTTTCCCTCCTGTTTGTGGGCTCCATTTAAATACTGGAAGGCCGTCTCCGTACAGCCTTCTTTTCTCCAGGCTGAACAAGACCAGCTCCCTCAACCTGACTTCATAGGAGAGGTGCTCCAGCCCTCTGATCATCTTCATGATCCTCCTCTGGACCTGCTCCAACTGCTCTACATCTTATGCTGGGGGTCCCAGGCCTGGATGCAATACTTTAGATGAGACCTCACCAGCGCAGAGCAGAGGGGGACAATTCCCTCCTTCTCCGTGTTGGCCACCTACCCAGACAGCAAGAGTGCACTGCTGGCTCATGTCTAGCTTTTCATCCGCAAGAACCCCCAAGTCCTTCTCTGCTGGGCTGCTCTCAAGGAGTTCTCCCACTGTGTATACATATCTGAGATTGCCCAAATTCAAGTGCAACACCTTGCACTTAGCCTTTTTTTGAACCTCATTAGGTTCGTTTGGTCCTGCTTTTCAAGCTTGTCCAGGTCCCTTTGGATGGCATCACTTCCTTCTACTGTGTCAGCTCTACCATTCAGCTTTATGTTGTCTACAATCTTGCTGAATTTGCACTCTATTCAACTATCTAGGCTGTTGATAAAGATGTTACAGAGCGCTGGGCCTGTAGGGCAACTGTTAGGTCACGGTGATTGAGCACCTGGTGAAGGGGTGTGTCTGGCCCAGGGAGTGCAGGAAAATTGCTTGCATCTGTGCTCCTCACACGACCAGAAGGGGTAGACCCAGAGTGGAGCCACCTTGGACTCATGTAAGGGCCAGCCTGGACCTACGCTGTTTCTTGTGAAGGAGTGCTGCACAGCCAGAGACTCCCTTCAGTTGGTTGAATTTAATTCTTCTTTCTGTATGTGACTGTTGCAAATACTTTACCTGATATCACCGAGAATCTGTCAGAAGCAATTTTGCTTTTTCATAAGCAGAGCAGGTCCTAAGACTGATCTCTGGGAGATACCATTCAAGGCTGGTCTCCAACTGGATGTAGAACTACTGAACACAACCCTCTGGCTGTGACCATCCAAACAGTTCTTTATTTATCCAATAGTCCACTCTTCAAATACATTTCTTTCTCAATTTTGATATAAGGATGAGGTCTTGCCTTTGACATCAGTTGCCCTTCCTTTGTCCATTAACACCACTGTCATAGAAGGTCACCAGGTTGATCAGGCATGATCTTTCCTTGATGAAGCCATGCTGGCTGCCACAGATCACTTCCTCATCTCACATGAGCCTTAACATAGCATCCAAAGGGTAACTGGGATCCAAACTCCTGCTGTCAAGTGGCATACAGTGGGGTGGAAACACACAGTTTAAAAAAAAGAAAAGAAAAAGAAGCAGTAGTGGTGATGCCTGGCTCTGATAGCTGCAGAAGAAGAAAACTCATATGCCAGGAGGAGTTGGGCTGTAGGGAGACATCCAGGAGGATAAGCTGCTGAAATATTTCTGTAATGAGTGACAAACACAACTGCAGCCAACGACAGATTCCACGCAGATTCACTTGCTTTGAGATCTCTGCCACAGACCCTGCATCCTTGTGGTCTTCCTTCTGCTCACCATCACTGTTTCAGTACTGTAGTTGGGCACCTTCAGGAGTAATTTTTTTCTTGCCAGAACAATTGAACATCACTTGCTGAATTTCTTGCAAGTATATATGTCAAGTAAGATTTAGGAACACCTGTCCAGGGATCATTATAATCTTTAGAATGAGAGCTGTGCCTGCATTTAGAGTTTCTGGATTTGTTAAACAAGAATTAAAGTTGAAAATGCATATCAGAGATTTCAAAACAGTATTAGCAGAATGCTGCAGTCTTAAAGTTAGCAAACTGATTGGGACTTAACTCCTGAATTGCAGGGATTTTAGGATCAGCCTTCTAAGCACTGCAGGCCGTGCTTGTTTGCCTAGATAAAGGGACAGAGCTATCCATGATGGATTTGCTCTATTGTACTCTTTGGCTTCCTCCCCTTCTCTCCACCTCTCCAAATTATGGTTCCACATAAGATCGATTAGTCTAAACTGCTGCTCATTGGCTTTAAGAGGAACAGTTTTCTGCAGCTCCTTTACACTGGTTGGAAGGAAAAAAAAACACCAAACATTCTGCTTAATTAAGACCTAAAGAGGCGGTGCAAACTTTTGATGATTAATTGGAGCATGCTCTAGACTGATGCATATTTAGTTATTATAATGTGATAATTTTATCTTGTTATACAAACTGCTCCCTTTGGGAACATGATTTAACACTGCAAACACACCATGTTTATTGCATTGTTCATTATGAAAAATACACAGGCAAAAAACCACAAGGAGATGTATCTGAATAGTATCTGTGCAGTGGGTGCAGGGAGTGCTTCTTCCACCTGTAATGACACAACCCAGAGGCACTAAAAGCAAGGCATTTCAACTCCCACAATAGCTCTTCTTACAGTGCTTTGTATGAAGAGTGGAGAACTCACAAAAGCAGAGGCTGGAAATTCAGGTCTTGTGCTGTATGTGAAAGAAATGTGTCTTCCTATCACCTGATGTGATTATAGGGAGTAGCTGCATGGATATTCTGCTGAAAGCTCTCCCGTTACTATTCAGTGTCAGTATACCAGCTCCCCTTCGTCCTACCTCTCATAGGTGTGACAAATCTGAGAACATACTTAGCATAGTACAAGAGCAGTTCATAAAGCAAGCCCACAGGGGAAAAAAAAATGCAGTTGATTAAGAAAAATTTGCTTTCACTTCAAAATGATCATAGAATCATAGGATGGCTTGGGTTGGAAGGGATCATCAAGTTCCAGCCTCCCTGCTGCAGGCAGGGTTGCCAACTGCTGGATCAAGCACTAGATCAGATTGCTCAGGGCCCCGTCCAACCTGGCCTTGAGCACCTGCAGGGATGGAGCATCCACAGCCCCTCTGGGCAACCCATTCCAGCACTTCACCGCCCTCTCAGATCTGTCCTAAGACTTGCAGATGTTATTTTTGTACTTTAAACCATGCGTCAGCCTAGCTATGTGAGTCCTGAAAGTGATGCTGAATGATCTTCATCAAGAGAGCTGCTTCAGCGAGCTCGTATGATGGATGTGGGCATGCTGTTGGGGTGACTTCATGTCAGTCAAGTTGATGGCCACAGAGAGGCTACCAGCAAAGTTTGTCTGTGTGCACAGGAGAGCATTGCTGATGTAGTAAGCCAACACAATTATTGCGAATCAGCTTTCTTAGTGCAGACCTGGCCTAAAAGAGTTCAGAAGAAGGATTCAGGATGCAGTCTCAAGCTACTGAATTTGAAATTCCCTTCTGCCCTGCATTCTTGTCCCAGGCTTTTTTTTGCTGAGTGTTGCAGATACTGGGATTTGATAGATTTTCCTGAAAGGACGAGAGTCTGGTAAAGTGATCTTTAAAGAATTTGGCCATCTGAGACAAAGGTCTGTGAAAAAGTGAGAGTAGTCTTGAATGGTAGATTTGAATTAGTGAGTTTGGATTATTCCAGTTTGTGTTTAGGAAGACTGCAATTAAATCACTAGCCTTTGGCTTTCCTTATTTCACACAACCTTAATGGATTTTTAAGCTTATTGCTTCCCAGTGCTGTGGATTGCAATAGTAGAAATACATGGACTATAACTTTTCTGTTAACGTAGCAGTCCTCTTTTCCGGTCACTAAGCTTAATGCTCTGTAGTGAAACATCCCTCAAGTGCTTTCACAGCTTCTGCTCAGATCCTTGCTGCAACTAGTGTCAAGAAGAAAGCACACTGCCTGATCTGGACTGTTACGGTTGTCCACAGCTGTCAGCCACACACCCTGCTATGTCAGCCAGGCATGGCTCTGTACCCATTGGGAATGTTTGCAGCTTCACTGGAAGTTAAAAGAAAGGAGTTGGTTTTATAGCAAATTCTTCCCTCCCACAGAACTTTGGTTGACGGTCCATGGAGAATTAGTCACATGATATTGGAAGTTTTCCTTTCTCACCTGATGCATTGCATTACAAGAAGATGCAGTTGCATCAAAAATCTGCATGCCTTCTGCCCCCTTCTAAGTACTGCTATTTGCTGGCTGCTTTACACGGCTATATGCAGTTCATCCTCATGTTGCAGTGTTCCTACGCCTTGCTGATGGAAGAGGCATCTACTTTTATTATTGCTGTTACTATGAAAAGGACTGTATAGCGTGTGGCTGTTTTTTGGTGGTGGAGGGAGCAAGGAATGGAATAGAGAAATAACTGAAGTTCTTTGTATTTAGGCAGGCTCTTTCCCTCACTTTCACTTTTCTCCTTTTCAAAACAATGAACATTTTGATTAATATTGATGATGCCTTCCGGATATCAGCTGTCTTTTCGTGGAGGTGCAGGCAGCAGCTAGAGGTAGATGATGGGCCATTTTCTGCTGTTTTATTGACTGTCAGTTCCATGGATCACATATTAAGTGTTTTTTCTTCAAAATGTTCTCCTTGAGGTAGTAACAAAGTTCTGCAGGGCATGAGGACCATAGCTTGACCAAGCAGGTGCCTTTGCTTGCCACTGCTGTTCTTGCCTGGGTCTGTATTGAAGGGAGCCTTTGGCAAAAGGAGGTGTGTTGAGCTTTACTCTCCTGCATAACCTGATGCAAGGAAGTTGTAATGTGGCCTTCCCTTTAAACAGTTGCTGCTGGGATGCTCTTTAATTGAAACTGAGCAATTCTGTGATCGTTCTGATCATCCCCAGGAGGCAGTCAGTGTGGGTCAGTGGTCAGGAGTTGAATCCTTATGTATCTCCCCTGTTAAGTTGTGCATGAAGACTGCTGGGAATCTTGGTGTCAGAGCTCTGTGCTTCTCCTTTAGGTCTATGCCTGTGACGAGCCAGCCTACTTCAAAACAAGGTGCTCCAGCACCTATTTAGCCCGTGAATTCTCTTTCAGCTCCGTAATTTTCTTTCCTCATTAATGACAGTTATTCTCACCAGTAACAAGGCTGTTATAAAGTTATCTCTGGTAGATCTTCCACTTTCTGGAGATAAAATACTTCTTGTCAGTAGGAGAATATATGCTGCTGTTATCTGAAACAAGGGGTTGCTGGCTGTTTCCTTTGGCTCATGGGAATTTCACTTGTTGTGATGTATTCAAAGAGTAAGTTCAGCCTGTGAGGAATGGCTTTATTTTGGTGCAAACACAGCTGAATCAGGGCTCCTTTGTGAAAGCTTGGTCAAGATAAGAATGGAGAGAAATGCTGCTGTGCCCTGGTGGGATAGTTAGCTCCAGGCTGGTGCAGGCAGGTGCTTGCAGGCCTCTTTATCCTCTGTATAGCTGGTGGTTATCCTGTCCAAATTGTTGTGATTTCCCTCGGTTTTCAATATATTACAGCTTTTATAATATTGGCAAATCCTGCTCTAAAGACTAAATGATAAAATGCATTAAGCACAAATCTATGTTACAACTTAGCCTTAAATACAGCTTTAAAGGTAGACAGTCTGATTAAAACTAAAAGGTCATTTTTTTTTAACGTTGTACAATTTTATTTGTAGCTATAAATCATAACACAATTTGCAGAAGGAGAAAAAGTTATTAAACTGGCAGTATTTATTCCGTTAAGGTGGAATAAAATGCGGCACGTAGTTCTGAGTTATGAGAGCTGGGGAAAGGAGCCAAATCACTCCGCTAAAAATTAGTTTGCCAATAATTTTACAGAACGATGACAGCGTAGCTTCGAAAACAAATCCTTTATAGGGAAATGGGATGGCTGCATGACAGACTCTCTGAGCCATGAATTCTCTGCTGCTCGGGGACGAGGCACTGCTTTAACAATTAGTCTTCGGGGACTTTTTTTTCCAGCAGTTAGACAATGGCAGCTGACTGTAACTGAAAGGTCACGCTGTACAATAGACTGGACATCAGAAATGAAGAATTCTGGGATTTAAGTCAAAAGATTCCTGCTAACTTGCAGCAGTCATCTGCCTAAGAGGCTTAACTATTCCCTGCCTGTGAAGTGGGGTGAAGATGATGAATGCACAAGAACCTTGTTAGGACTTTTGCAGTTGTACATCTCAGAAGGCATACACCTTGTATTTGTAGCACGTGATTGAGAGGACCTTGAAAGAGGTTCAAGGGCTCTGGATTCAGATTTGGCTGATGAGCACAAAGACAAGGAAGTAACCTGGCAGACCTCACCAGTGTTGCATCTCCCTTCTTGTTCAAGTGCAGGTTTTGGTGACTGCTATATTCCAATGATAGCTCTCTTTTTCTACATCAGTCATTATTTCAAAACAGCACTGCAATGGGATGTTTCATTTCTTATTTAACAGAGAGCTTTTGTTAGAGACCTGCTTTGGTGCAGTACCACCCAGATGCTTTTTGTCACCAGCTTGCTGAGCAGAGTATCTGAAGTGCTCACTGCACAGATCTGTAAGCAACAAGAGTGAGGCAGCAGAACTTACTAAGCCTCTGTTCTGGGTTGCTTATTTAATAAAGACTTGTGCACCCTTATACATGCAAAAAAGCTCATGAGGCTTCCAGAGCTTTTCAGCAATGCATCGTTTTTAAGCTAATAATCTTTTCCGGCCATCCTCGAAGCTCTGCTAATCTACTGAGCCAGGTTGGCACAGGTCATCAGCTGCTTGTGAATGAGCTGGTAATGGCAGGCAGGCAGGCACATTTCTGTTCCCAAATGGTAAGGAGGTTAGAAATAAGATGAGCCGGTGCAGGTTGCGCTAAGAGTAAGTGTGCAGATGTCTGAGGAAGGTGTTTTCATCTCATGTAAACATTGTTCTTATATTTTTGTTGTAGAAGATGATGTGTCAAATGTACAAATAATGTGTGCCTGGTGCCAGAAAGTTGGAATCAAGCGCTATTCCCTGAGTATGGGAAGTGAAGTGAAATGCTTCTGCAGCGAGAAGTGCTTTGCAGCTTGCCGAAGAGCATATTTCAAGAGAAACAAGGTAAGAGAAATAAGGAAAGATGTAACCTGCATAGACATAGCTTTAACTGGCCCAGCCTGGGTCTCATTTAGCATCTAACAGAAGCTCTTTTCTTTTGTTTTCTGTTTCACCCAGTCCCTCACTTTCCATCTGTATTGTCTGTTGGACTGTCAGCCCTTTACTAACCTTGTTTCTTTCAGTTCCCTTCAGCTAGACGCATGGGTTTTTTAGAGAATCAAAGGGCTTAGATAAACATCAACAGGAGTATACCAGTCCCAGTTTGGCCTTAGGGTTTCAGGATGGTTGCTGCACGCACACCACTAATTTGCATCATGCAAATATAGGAGAGGGTAGCTGTGTGCGACAGCCTCATCCTTACCAGGCAGTGGGAGCTGTGTCACCAAGTCCCATGTCAGTGAGATCATGGCTGTGCTTTTAAAGCCTAAGTCTGGGTCCCATTGTGGCAGAGGACATCTGCCTGATGCTAGTGAGCTGTAGTTTTGCTCTTTTCAAGTGTACTGTGGCTCATAACATCATCATGGCCGCAAAATTCAGACACTATACATTTTTGGTTTGAGGTAAGCAATACTAGAACATCTAAAGTACCATGAAAACCCCTCCTACTCAATTTAAATTTAACTTTCTCTAAAATTAGAATGTAATCCTAATATTGAATGCCTACAAAAATTGCTGTAATCGCTGAAGTACAGTGCTTGAAAATGCCCTCTAGGTTGCTTCAGCAGCTGTCTTTCTGCAGCAGTATGTGCTAAATGCCATTTAAAGAAAAATAACATAGGAATGCTCCAGCATTTGTAGTTGTTGAAAAAGTAACTGTGGCCTTTTGGGACTCACTAGTGCAAGAGGAGTCTTTGGATAGTCTTTATGGTCTTACAGATATTTATTATTCAAAAAATCCTTCAAATTTTGGCTTTCTAAATGATACTGTTTTCCCTGATGCTACAAAACATTCAAAGCCTGCCAAGTTGCAATAAAATTCAGTTCTTCAAATCTAGTATGCTAAATGTGTGGGAATAACACATAAGTACATACAGATCCTAGAATCAAGATGTAATGTTATAGCAAATTACCCTCCTTTAGAAATTTGGGTCACATCATCCTGCCGAAACAACAACAAGAAAAAGTGCCTGAAGAATTAGGTTGCAAAAATCAGTAGAGTGGAATTTCAGTGGCAGTCTTGGAGAATCAAGCTCATAATGTCTACTGGAGCAGACAGGCAAGTTAAAGTCACGTGGATCCTTCTGCCAGGAGTGGAGCTTACGTCCTTCTTTCTAGAGATATAGAAGAGGGAAATACATGCTCTAAGGATGCTCCTCATTTCAGAACAAGCTCCCATGTACCTACTCACATGTAGATGCATGCATATGCAGTTCATTGTCTCTTAAAGCGTGTAAAGACACTGTCGTGTAACAGGATCCAGATCACATTCAGATGATGTGCCCATGACTCTGAGTCACAAATTGGCATGAGTTAGATGCTTAGGTTGCTCTGAAAGTAATGCCTTCTATTTATTTCTGTGGAAACTACAACAGATACAAAGAGCATGTTAACATTGTTTAATAGAGGAAGTTCTCAGCTGTGAAATGCTCTTTTTCAGCATAGCCACCACCATTAACTATGCATTTTTGCCAGCCATGAACAAGAACATGTATGCCGCGCTCATAAAAATCTGCATGCCTGTCTGGAATGGGCCTTGTCTTTCATGTTGCTGTTGCCACTGCTGAAAGGCGCCACCACCTCACTGTGTTCACATCCATTGCTTCATCTCCATCTCCAGTGTTCAACAAGCATCAACGAATGTAAATGGGTGCAAGTTTTTCTACATGGAGGAATTCAGTGACGTGCCTTTGCGTTATACACACTTCCATGTCAGACACCATTGTTTCAGAGTGCCCTTCTGCTGCCATCTTTCACATGGCAACAACATGGGATATTGGTGGGAAGGTTCACCCTCTACTGCCATACAACTGACATCCACCTCTGACATTTTGGGCCAACATAATACAATAGGAGGTATTACTTTCAGAGCAGCCCTCATAGATTTTAAGAATGAAGGGTTTGCAGGTGATCCTATTTAGATGGTCCTATGTGTGCTGCAGTGATGAGCACCAGATAACTCAGGAAACGTTGAGAAAGTACAACCAGTTGATGGTGTGTTATCTCTAATCTGATAGCCTAGATCCCAAAAGAAGGTTTAGGTCCCTTACTAAAATAAATACGTATTAATATAAAGTGTAGGTGTAGTTAAACCTGTTACTAAGCCTGGAGCAGTAGGAATCAGCACCAGTAGTCTATGCCCATGATTTCAATCACTCAGGCATCACACTGCAAAAGTTCCCCATTACCTAAGTTAAAATTTATTGCCTGTGTTCTCTGCTGGATGCCTTCTTGTCCTTGTATTTTGATGAGGGACAACTAAGAGCATCTTCTTCCCACTGGTTTCCTTTCCTACATCACTATTAACTTCTTGCAGCTAAGCAGTTCTAGATATTTTCAGCATCTTTTATCCAGAAATGCATAGCATACATGATTTTTTATATATGACTAACAACAAGACAACATAGAATTGATAATGTTGGTTGCTACATTGTCTCTGCTTCAAAGAAAGCTACGGAATCAAATTTTCTCCCTCTTTGCACTTGTGATATCAATAGCTATACAGAATCTGACCTAGCAAGGGAAATCCATTGCTACCCACTGCATGTGTATTGATGTCATTAAATGATCAGGGGACAGAATATTTGGGAAATGCTGCCATTAAATTAAAGGAGTGGGAGAATTCAGCAGCCTCTCATGCTTCTTATTTTGCACTTGACCTGTTAGTAATAGAGCAGAGTGCTGAGGAACAAGATTGAAAGAACAAGGTTGCAATCGTTTCAGATTTAACCGCTGACCTTTAATCTGTTATTGCTAGTCCAACAGCATACCTGTCTCCTCCATGAGCCTAATGCTTATTTATGTGTTTGAGAAGTTACACCGCTCCACACTTTCTCATTTTTCAAACAGAGGAGTGAAATAGTCACGTTTCACCTGCCTTATGTGTGTTTTAAACAGCAGACCTCTGCAACAATATGGGGTTGTATTACGTTAAATATGTACAGCTGCTGCATTTCAGGGAGCTGATAGAACTTTGTGGTCACTTGGTTTAAGGCTTGAATTTCCTAATGGAGAACGCTGAGCAGTGCTCCCTCTCTTCCCCAGACAAGAAGTGCTGTGATAAGCACTTACTTACAATGATAGGACTATTTAAACAGTAAAGAATAAATCGTTTCTGGTGTCTCAAAATGCCACTAAGTAACACTGCCAATTACGTATTCCTGCATGCCAATTACGGTGTTCAGAATTAGGGTTTTTGTAATCACCCTATTAACAGGCAGGAACAATGCACACCAAAGTGAGATCGCCTTGAAACATGGGTGCCCCCAAAGCCCCACGCTGGGTGGAAAACGGCTGCACATAACCCTTCCGCAGTCCTCTCACACCACAGGCATTGAAGCAGTGCACCAGGCTAAGCTAGCATCTGACTGGCCCTGGAGATGTGCGTTCGTCCCCTGTGCCTTGTCATGGCAGAGCCGTGCCACTCATGCCCCAGGCTGGTAAGAGAAAGCCTTGTGTGACTGGAAGTTGCTTTTCTCATAAGAAATGCAAATTCTGTCCAGAGTATCCTGCAGTCATGACCGTTTAAAATTATCTGTATTAGCAACCATGCCTTGCAAGAATAGAAATATATATATTTTTGCAATTATAATAGGTCTCCCCACAGACTGTAATTTTATCTAAATTACTAGAAATAAATGAAGAAAAAATTGATTTTTTTTGCCCCTTTAGGCAGAGAGTGAAGTGTTTAGACTATAGCTAATGTAGAAAAACCCCCAACTACCAGCAGCACTACTAAAAAAAAATAACCAAAATCTAAATTCTCGTTCCTGTTTGGTCTAGTGTGCATAGTCAAATATAGATAATGGATTAGCACACAAACCCGTTGTGCATAATAATACCAACTAAAAGTAAGTGATTCGGGAAAGGGAGCATTTCATACTAATGTTTGTAATTGAGTAGATTTAAGATTAGGAGTCATTTTGATGCTCTCTTCCTAAGATATTTAATTTTATAGGCCAACTAATATAAAGGTAAGTACCAAAGAGGCACATAAGGGCAAAAAGCGTTAGACCACTAAGTTTCAGAATATTAATTTTAAGAGGAACTATTGGATTCATAATTGGATCCAGTGAGTTTGAAGCCTGAAAAGATTAATTTTGAAATTAAGTTTATTGAATCAATGGGTCAGAAAACAAATTTATTATGAGCAAATGGCCAAACCTAGCACGAGGACTGAACTCATAGAAGTTATAGACTCTGTTCACAGACACGTTATAGCATAACTTGATTTGACTAGGACCTTGGATAAGGAGTGGTTGCAAGGTTGTCAGCCAGTGTTTTATTCTTGGCCTTGTCCCTGACGTGCACTGCCTTACCATCAAGAAAAAAAGATGATAGATGTTTGGTGCAGCCAAATTTCACTTATAGGAATAAACAGAAAGGTGTAAATCAAAAAGCAAAAGCAAATTGCTGTTCAGTGGCATGAAAATTTAAATGGCAGGGCCATTTCCTCTGTGCGAGATGGAGATCCATGGCACATACTGTGGCTGGCTTTGCACAGGGAGAAGCTACCTCCTCCTGATGCAGCTTGGATGCAGGCTTGGCCAGGCTTCCTTGGTGCAGGCCATCTGCAAAGACGGCATCTGGCTTTGCTCTCCTAAGCAGCAAGCTGTATTCCCACCTTAGAGGTGGGGATGAAATCCCGAGGAGGGTATGTTTTCTGTTCTTCTGGCCCACCTGTGCAGCAGGGATGAGGGCGAGTGATCAAGTGGAGCTGTAGAAGCTCATACACATTTATTTAGCTCTCTGTTCTGTTACAGCAAATGATTACTAACTCTTTCAAATTATATTTCAAGACAATAATCTGTGCACAGCGTCATAAAGCCTTTGTACTCTTGCCTGAACTGTTTTTTCAGCTTATTAATATATATTATACAATGTGATTACTATGAGCTTGTATATACAAACATATCCTGAATACTGGGAATAAACAGAAGCTATCATTCTCCAGAATTATTACTGAGGATTGTCATAGAAAGTTCTCTTGATTTCAAGCTTAATTATGCAGCCTAACAGTGCATAAGAAATATTTAACAATCTCTCTGTTAAGTCAATGAGTAATGGCAAAAAATGTTTCTTTTGTCTCTTTCTCAGGCACCTGCGAAATTTAATTTGTAAAATGATCATCATTCATGAAAATTTGGAAAATTGCTTAACATGTCTTGATGCAAATAGTGCCCCTGCCAAAAAAAAAGAAGAAGCTTAGCTGTTATGTCTTCCTTTGCACTCCTTTTCCATAATAAGCTTTGAAACACATGGGGCTCTGAATAGAAAACCTATTTCTCCTAGAGATTTAACTTGTATTAATTAGGTGTTCAGAAAGGTCAGTGCAGAGCAGGTGTTCTACTTGGTTTGCATGCAAGTGTCTGTGTTTAGCTTTACAGAGTGGTAGAGAAGTGAGGTTTAATGAACAGCTCGCAGAGTCGCTCGTTCTGGCGCGGGTTTATGTAGGATGCGTGCGTGCATCCTTGTGTCTGCTTGGGTCTGTGTGCACATATGCAGGTGCAAATATGCATATTTGCCACAGAAGCCAATTAATAAGGTTTCTTGCTAAGGCTTGAAGGTGGAAGGGGAAAAGATGACAAACATTTCCATAGCTGTGATTGCTGTGTTAAGATATAAATGAGTGCTGATGAATGAACGCAGATGAGACGCTGAGTCAGCAGAGGAAAGAGTTTGAGTGTGGGGCACAGTTGCAAGCTTCTTTGAGGAATTATCTGGAGAAGGAAGGGGAAAGAAAGCATTATCCCTTAGAGGATGTTGTTAAATTATGTGGGCAGAAGGTAAAAGGCCACAGGCTGTGACCAATAATCTGGAGCAGATACAGATATAAAGCAAATCTTGAGCTATGAAAAAGATGGCCAGCATTAGTCAAAAAGAGTAGATGTCATTGTTGAGCTGTTATCAGCTGGCGTTTTTGCTTACTGCATACTGAGGCCAGAATTCTCATAGAACTCTTTACTTAAACCAGAGGGAAGATTTTCTGTGGTTTGAAGAGGAAATTAAAATTCCAAGCTAACCTGCAGGGACCAGTGGTCAGAATATCTCACTGCTGACCCGCACCAAAGCAAAACATATTAACATTGCTAATGATGAAATGCATCAGCACCTGACTGATGCCACCAAAGACTTAATGAAGGGATCTGGCGAAGCAGCATGCTTGTCAGTTTGCAAACTCAGTGCACATTTTACTGTCCATCTGCTGCCATTTAATACTATAAATTTGAATCAAATTCCCATTGTCTGAATTACTAGCAGGTATCCAATCCAATTAAAAGGCGTGTTCACTTTAATTTTAACCACCATGTCACATTACATCAGTCGTGTCTCATTCTGGCTACTTTGGCTTTATCAAGATGAATGTGCTAATTAGGACCTGAGAATCTGCTACCTCTTGGACAGCAGGCATTTGATTCAAATGAATCGACCAGCTTACACGAGGTGTCTTCGCATCAATTCTGGACAGCTTCAGCAGTGGCATCTCTCCCAGGTGCCAGAAATTTGTTTATGTGCAGGCGTTACAACACAATGCCGCTAATCACATTAGGACTTGACTAGAAATACTTCTAAGGTACACAGCTCAGACCAATGACTTGGATTTAAGTAGAGAGATGCTATGACACATCGATATTGAAGATGTGTAAGAAGTTTCTCTCTACCGGATACATCCTCAGTGTGATTGAAGAAGGATTGCTGGTAGCTGTTTTTCTGAAAAAAATTACGTTCTTTTTTACTGAAGTCTTAAATCACTTAGATGAATTTTTTGGAGGGGAGAAAGAGATGTTAGGGGAAAAATAGGCATTTTACTTTGTTAAAAATTTTGGCAAGATGTGCTTCACAATCTGCGTCCAGAACGTTTTTGCATCACCAAGAGATTTTTGATTAAAGAGTTTTAGGTGTGTAACAATGATGCATTCAGAAAATGAGCAGATACAGTACTCTCGTGTGCTTGCTTTACCTCTGAACCTCTTTGGCTCCAGTGTATGCAAGCTAGATAAGCACTCAATAAAATACTGCACTCCCCTGCACTCCAGTTCACATTGCGTTGGCGTAGTCCAAGCTGTCTTGACCTTATATGAATTTATGCACCTTCCAGTTTTTCTAGCTTTGTTTCCATGTGAGCCATACAAAAAGAGCATCAAAAACAGTGCATATTCTGATGAAAACTTAGGGTAGATACCCTAAGTGAGTCTAATTTGCGCAGATTACATTTGATGCCACTTTTCTCTTTCCTGACAAATACATCAATCATTAACACTAATAAGAACCGGGTAAATAATGAAATGCATATTAAGTAATGTGTTTGTTCAAAAATATCATGACATTTGAATAAATTATTGGCTTAAGGCATCTGTTCACTTCCCAGTTAGCTCATTAACTTAGGGAAATATTGAAAAAGTATCTTGCGTATATTTTTGCTCTATCTATATTTTTATTTTAAAAGCAAAATTAAGCAAATATGGCTTTCAAGAATATGTTTGGATTAGGAAGAATGTTGTGAATGACACCCTGTGTTCACACTCCTGAGAAGATTAATGGCGTATTACAATGTCACATAGTTTTAGGTAGCAAATGACAGAAATGTTGTCATTTCTGGTCCCAAAGTTTCTCAGGAGGCATCTTGCTGTCACAGTACTTCCCAGCATGAGCTGGTGGCTGAATAATTTGTGCAGGTGAGCTGGCAACCCAGTGGAATTATGAGGTTTTTTGTCATCCAATGGTTTATATTTACTCTCTTGCTGTTCTGAAGCAATGACTTCCTTCCCCTTTGTGCATAGAAATCCTGGGTCAAATTCAGGGATGAAATTGTTTCAGGCAGACCAAAGGAATAAATCACATTGCGTCTTTTGTCCCCTTCTGGGTAGGAAAGATTCACCCTTTAGCTTTGTTTGCAAACACTTGCTGGTTTATGAGAAGATGGAAGAAGCCCTTGCACACATTAACCTTGAATCTGGCCTCATGAATCTCTACAGGGCTAGGGGAGGCCAAGTGATTATAACTTATAAGCTGCCAGATGAACAGGAAAATCTACTGGTTGAAGTTGTTAGTTAAAGTCAGCTTCTCGCTGTATGTCATGTAGTACTTGATGTACAAAGTGTTAAATTTGCTGGAGAAGTGGGGTGGGTAGTTTTTATAGGGCAAAAGTCTGAAAATGTCAAATATCTTTCCTCTAGAAAATAATTTCTGCAATAGTAGAAGACTGTTTGCTGGCCAGCTAAGTTCAATTACAGACTGCTCTCTGTCAAAAACCCAGGCATTTATAACTTACCCATTTGAATTTAAATTGGGCTGAAAGTAAACATATGCTGCAAATTGTCAGCCTGGATGCAATTTTGTAGCTGAAGTAAATGTACTCATCTGTTTAATAATTTTTAGAAACAGTCATAAAGTGTCTGATGGTTTTGGGGGTGGGAAGGTTTTGTGCCTGTGCTGGGCTTCACATGGTTTTGGTTTATTTCATCTTCTGCCTGAGGAGCAATGGCTGGCCTGGCCTTGGCTGCACGTAGGGCTCCTGGGTGGGAGGTGCTGGTGGTGGCCAGGCCTTCCTGCCGGCCCAGCCTTCTGCTTGCCCGCGTGGCCTGAGAGGGAGACGTGGCTCCACTGCCACCCATTTGCCCTGAGAGCAGAGCAGAGAGGCTCTTTGCTGGGCTTTGCATGGAGGAGGACCATAAGTGCCGTGTAACTGCGCAGTACAGCTATGCTTGGAAGCACGTGAGACCATCAGCGGGCTCAGGTAACCCCATTAGCAGTGGCCAAATGCTGCTCAGTGTCTTACATGCCCTTCCTTTCTCTGAAATTCAGACTGTCAAATCAAATTGGAAACCCACAGTGTTGTAAACCAGAAACAAAAACTCTGTCTCTGTTAATCTTGTTATTTTCAATTTAGCTTTCAGGCTTTCACAGTTGTGCTGCACAACACCACCAAATCAGGTGGCTGAGAGCTCCTGAACTACATACCGCAGAACCACACTGTGGTTCTGTGGGGAAGGGCACCTGAGAGACCACCCAACCCAATTCCTCTGTCACAGCAGGGACGTGTCTCACCAGGTCAGGTTGCTCAAAGCTCTGTGCAACCTGGCCTTGAACTCTTCCTGTGATAAGTCTGATAATTTGCATCTTAGAGGATTGCACTAGAGTTTTGAAAAGAAGAGTGACACTTAGATCTTTGTGAGATGTTGGGCTTGGATGTTTTCATCATTTGGTAGTAATGGTCAGTTTTAATTGGCTGTTGTCAAATGGTTGAGTGTTACCTCTATTTGTCTCCATTTGTCAATATCAATGCCTCGATAAAGCACTTAACTCATTCGGTTTTGTCTAATGCATAGGTCTTAAAACAACAGATGACCATGCTCCTAACTTCAGTGCTGCTGTATGGCAACTTATCCTGATTGAAGTGCGGATAAGGAGCTCTGAAGGAGAAGACTCTGAAATAGTGAGGAAAAGGGTTAAGCAAGAGAAAGTTTAAAAAAAGGAAAAAAGAAGCATTGAATCACTCTGGAGGCTATTTAAGAACACCATATTAGATGCACAGATGGTACATATACCTCTGAGCAAGGAAAAAGTAGAAAGGGGAGAGTAAATCTGGCATAGTTATGTGAAGAAGTGCATAAGCTTAAAGGGACACTGTCAACTTAAAAATCACACTTTTATTGGAAAATTTGTTACCTACTACTGTTGCAAAAAACACCTATGATTACTGTAGCTGAGAGTTGAGACAAAAAACTCGTTCTGTTTTCCGGTGCTCTTTCTTTGGGCCTGATCCAAATTCCATCGGCGTCACTGGACCCCCCCACTGATTTTCCTGTGCTTTGGATCAGGCCCTCTGCATGTTTGACTGTACATTGTGTACAGGCTGTTTCATTATTTTGCACGTGGTCTGCTTTCACATTGTTTCTGTGGTTTTTCACACAGCAAGAGTGGAAAAAACGTTTTTTTCCAAATTTGAAGTGTGGTTATTAAACTATGGAAATGCCAGTGGGGTCCCAAGAACACTTGTACCAGAAATACCAAATGTGTGACTTTTTAAAGACAAAGCTCCTCCTTCAAAATATCTGTGAAGATGATCAGGTCAGTTGTAACAGATATAGTGCACACTGGAAATAAAAGAACAGGGAAGTTATTGGAAGGACACGTACATGGTGCTGCAAAAGGTGTAGAAAAAGCATCTAAAAAAAATAAAAAGCTCCCAGTAAGTCCCCAGCTCTCATAGGCTATCCAGCAGTGACTCTGCCCCCTTCTGAAATAGTGGAACAGCAGAAAAGCTCAATTAATTTTGTGTCCACCTTCACCACAGAGGATGATGAAGAAATTCCTGTTCCAAGGACATTTTTCACAGGAAATCAGAGTGTGGCCTTATAACAGAGATTGAAGTCTCTTAGGAGGAAGTTATGGAGCAACTTCAGCAACTCGAGTGCAGTAAATCACCAGGACCAGATGGTACTCATCCGAGTGTTCCTAAGGAAATAAAAGTGTGAAGCAGCAGAGATATTGACAAGGTTCTGCAGTGTATCATTAAAACCAGCAACTGTTCCTGAAAATTTGGGAGTCATTTGTATGGTGTTCAAAATAAAAATAAAAATGAAAGAGAGAGAGAGAGAAACTGAAAAAGACAGAGATAAGGAGATTACTTTCTTCTTAGGCACCAGAAGTGAAGCTCAGAGTTCCTAAGTATTTTTTTGTTTTATTGATCTAATGGCAGAACAAGGTAACTTTCAGTTAGACATGTCCTGGCAGGTTGTAACACAAAAAAAATTGCCTATTGTAAATAGACAAAGATATTTAGGTGAACATAGTTTATTTGGACTCCAGATTACACTTGCTGTATAAGGTTGTTTATTTCTGATGTGTTGTTTGATGTCGACAAGTAGTTTGATACAAACAGCAAATGCATTTTGGCACAGAAGCATGCATTGCTCCACATTTCTTTATGAGGATGGACTTTTAAACATGAGGCTGATCATATCCCACAGAACCCTAGTGTAGTGCCAATGCAAAAATTACTTCACGCTGCTGAGAAATGCTTTATATGCATGACAAAAGTTTATAATCCGACTTACTAGAGAAAAACTGTAGAAAAAAGTTTAATTTTTTAACGAAAAACAGAAACACACAAAGCCCACTTCACCCAATCCCCATTTTCTGCAGTTAAGCCACATGGAAAACATGGAGTAACAGAGGAGTACAGAGGTTTTGCCAAACAAATACAGCTAGTATGTACGCACATGCACGGAAATGAGACGAGGGAGAGAAATTAGAAGTTCTAAGGGATTTAGAATGTAGTGAAGCACTTGAAATAGCATCTCATGAAATCTTACCCTCAGATTAATTCAAATTACTTTGGATGTGAACACTGTCAAGTGGCCTGAAAATGCGCTCAAGGAGTAAAGCAAAAGGTGGTGATAAAGAGCAGCATATCAGGTTGTGGATAGAGAAGGACCGGAGGGATGTGCATTAGGTTGGTCTTGTTTCATGTTTCATTAATGATCTCCAGGAGAGAACAGGCAGTGTGTTCACAAACTCTGCAGATGATGCTAAGCTAAGAGGAGCTGCAGAGACAAAATAAATAAATAAATAAATAAAATCTCTGGAGGAATTAGAAATAATGAAAAAAAGCTACTAAATTACTTTCACTTTGATAAAAGCAAATTAATATATCTAGGGAAAGAAAAAACAAACAACTATGAAACAACTACCTTAGTGGAATGAGCAAAGCTGGACCACAGGCTGAAGCTGAAGCTAATTACAGGTAATAAATCAGACAATGGTTGATGTAGCAGTAGTGAAGCAGTCATGAATGGGTTCTGTAGCATTAAGGCTGCAGAGAAGGCTGCCATGTGGCTGGGACGTACAGACGAGCAAGGAGCAGAGGGGCTTAGAGGCAGCATGGTGGGTAAAGCTAAAAATGTACAGTCTGAGGTGGTTAAAATTGGTGGTGATTCTTAGCAAAATGCGTGGCTTGGCCAGGTAACAAGAACAGAAACTAAACCTAATTTACCAGAGATATTGTGTGCCAGCTCAAGCCTCATATGCACCTTATAACAGAAATTATAGGATATTTTTCACTCTGTCCTCCAGATAGTGGCTGCTGTCAGGTGCAATTTGCCAGACAGGTAGACTGAGCAGTATGGTGAGATCCTGTCCTCCCTGCAGAATGGTTCTCTGGTGGCATAGCGAGCCTGTGGGACTCGGTGACACAGTCCAAATCTAAACTGAAGTGTTCCATGTGGTCACAAAACACATAGCTGGTGTGAGCAGACATCTCTTGGTTAATATTGGTGGAGCCATGTGCGTTGGCTGTGGTTTTGGCCCAGTACTGGAGCTGGGCTCCATTTACTTTCTATGTGATCTGGAAAAGCAATGGATTCGCAAATAGTGTCTGCAAAAAATTTCATTATTGTGGCTAAAATGAAAATATTTTGTCTCATTTGCAATCATCTTCTAATGTTTCATTAAAATTCATAATGCAGTTGTCTGTCACCACACTATTCTTTTGAAATATTTCAAAAATTCCAGTAGTTCCTAATACTGTTGATACAAATATAGAAGGTATGGAAGACTTTGTAAGCAGGTTAAAGCAGTATGTGAGATTGTACTTAAAAAAAAAAACAAAAACATGTAGAACTGACTTTAATTCATTGTATGTGGACATTTCAGCATAAATTGCAATGCTGAGGCACCTTTGTTATGCCAAACTTCTCCAAAGAGCACAGCTGGGGATACTAGAGCACGTTGTGTCATTTCTAAGATGATTTGCTCCAGTCAGTTGGTCATAGTGGTGTACCGAATTGAGTTATGGCGAGCTTTTTGTTTCTTCAGCCTTGAACTTAGGTTGGAATATCTTGGTCTTGCAGAACACAGGATGTGGTAAGGCACTTATCACCATAGTCAAATCAAAGGAGGTTCCTTGTTTGTGCTGATACCAGGGGCAGTGCTTCCACTGAGGCCAGTGAGATGATAATCGAATACAAAGATGCAAGACAATGGCGACATTTTCACAGGAAAAATGAGGCATTAGGTATTTGTCCATGTACTTTACAAACTGCTGTTTGCTGATAAAGCTCTGTAAGGTACTTTAGACTTAACCTAATTTATATTAAATAAAGCCCAGGTGTGCTGCACTTATTCAGTCTGGCTGGACCTTCGTTCTCCCCAAGGCAGTGGGGAGAATGAATGCACATTTTTTCTCCTTCACCACTGTGCTTTATCTTTTCTCTTGCTTTATTCAACTGAACCTTTTTAGCCTTCACAATGCAGATTCCAAACTTTTACCCTCTGTCTGGCTGTGTCTTATTGTATTTTCTAGCCTGCTTCTGCCTTTTTACTGGCAAGGCTGGGATTCACTGTTCCATGTTGTGTTCTGTATTTGCAGCATGTCTTGTATTGCCTTATGGATGTTTTTGTAGTTTTTTTGTTGTTGTTGTTGAAAGGTACCATGGAGATTCTCAGTTGTTTTTTTCTCCGTGCCCTTAACAGGGCTTAACTTACCACCCCATTAAACAGTCATTTTGTATGTGTGATTGTGATTACTGGAATGTAGGTTGCTATTATTAATCATCTTTCCATTCGTACTGTTACATTAATCATGTGAGGAGATGAGAGTGTAACTTTGGATCCAGCAGATGACAGCTTCTTATTCATAGTGGCACGAAATCCAACTCACAGGAATGACTTTCAGAGTCATTTGCCCATTTGCCAGTTTTGATCCCTGTTCTGCAGCAGTATGGACACAGAGGTTTCATGAATGGAACACGAGGTGCAGGAGCAGTCGGAAAAAGCAGTTCGGCACATTGTTTTTGCCAGGGTTCAGTAATGGGTTTACCCTCGCACCCAGCCACCAGCAAGAAGGCAGTCCTGTTCTGCAGAGCCTCCCTCTGTGCACTCAGGAGTGGCTGTAGTTGTGCACACTGGGCTGGTGGCTGCTCCCCTTTGTTCCCACATGGCATGTGCTCTGCTGCGGCCATGCGCCCTCACATCATCCTGCAGGAAATGTGCTGTCGTGCACAAGAGGAAGGAGCCTACCGCCTTTTCTGCACATAAGCACGTCCTTTGGGGAAGTGTGCTTGCGGAGGAGCAAACAGGACAGTACAGCTGGAAACAGTCTGCTTGGAGATAATCAGAGCCCCAGCAGGAGCACCCTCTGAGCGCAGCTGCACAATTCCCTTTGCTCTCTAGAAGGCACTGCACCCTACGTGCAGTTTCCAGGCTACATTTAGCACAATTGCCCATCAGCACTTAGGAAGCAGTTACCACAGAAACCCAGCGGAGACCAATTAGTCACATGATTAAATTAATTAAAATAACCCAGGGTATCTGCCATCTTACTTCTTTCTGCTACGAGCAGTGCATGACCTAGACAGAGCAGTAATTGGATGGCATTATTGTGCCTTTTAATCCTAGAATCATCTTCACGCTGTACGAGAGGTAGTCTTTGATTTTTCCTTTTCCATCGTTCTGCATAAATCCCTTCCCAGCGATCTGTGTTACTCCCTTGCCGCGGAGATGCATTATTCCTTTTTGGTAGATCTGTGCTATTGCACAAAAACATTCTCCAACCCCCTCAATAAGCCAACCAGTATCAAATTTACAAAACATCAGATTTAACAACAGTGAGATTTGTTATGTTTGGGATAAGAGGATTTGGAAACATTTTCAATTGCACAGTTAAGACTTTTGGAGGTCTTTAATGACAGCTCTAACAATACTTGCCAGGGAGAGCTCTGTAGCCTGTATTAGCACTTGACCTGAGAATTGTAAAGCACTAAGAAAAGACTGTATGTTGTGTCTTCATTTCCCAAGTAATTCAGTTATTGCAGTGGGCGCGTTTAAGTGGAACAAGCTGTCTGAGTTGTAACACTGCTTCCTGGGAAAGGCAGGCAGTCCAATGTCCTTGGTTGTTTTTAAAGCCTAGCAATGCACAGCCACATTCTAACTGAGTAAATCACTCCTTTGTCCTTGGTTTTTCTGCTGGCCTGACAATGGCATCCCCCAGACATCCATGTCATCTAGGGTTTCCTTCTATTATACTGGTGTCATGCTTCTGCATGCGCACAAATCATCTTTACCTGAAACCACATAAAACATGGAACATTGCAATTTCCATCTCATCAGAGATTTCCCAGTGACTGCTCCGAAGTTACCTTGATCCATTGCACCAAAGGGGGAAAAAAAAAAAGAAAAAAGGAAAAAGAAAAAAAAAAGCTATTTCTGGCCACAGAGTAGAGAGCAGCTTGCCTCTCCAAAGCAGATTCCATACAAACAGTCTTGACAAAATAGCATGCATAAATTACATGCCTCTGATGCATTAATTCGTGCCTAACAGAACAAGTGGCAAAAACACTACATTTACAATGGATGGGTATAGGATGGAAGAAATGAAGTCTGTGGGTTAATGTATAAATAATCAACAGTTGCAAATATTATGGAAGAAAACGGCTTTGCACGTGCTGTACTGTTGAAGTGCCATGAACAAACGTATTTTAAAGACTTAGTTGGCTCTGACTAGCCTGTCAGAAGGGATGTGCATGTTTGGCAGTACTGGGGCAGAGATGCCTCAACATGAGAGGATCTTGTCATGAAAGGAGGACTCTGATCACCAGTCATGGCAGTGACATAAGTGAGCCTCCACTAAGTCACAACATATTCCTGATGTAAAGTAAGCTTTGAGTCAGATATAGTCAGCAGTGTGCCTAAGTAGCCAAGAAGACCAATGGCATCCTGGCTTGTATCAGAAATAGTGTTGCCAGCAGGAGCAGGGAAGTGATCATTTCTCTGTATTTAGCACTGATGAGGCCGCACCTCCAGTACTGTGTTCAGATTGGGGCCCCTCACTGCAAGAAATACACCGAGGCACTGGAGAGAAGGGCAACAAAGCTGGTGAGGGGTCTGAAACACAAGTCTTATGGGGAGCAGCAGAGGGAACTGGGGTTGTTCAGTCTGCAGAAGAGGAGGCTCAGAGGAGACCTCATTGCTCTCTACAATTTCCTGAAAAGAGGTTGTGGTGAGGCTGGGTTAACCTTTTCTCCTGGGTAGCAGCAATAGAAAGAGTGGTGATACATTGGCACAGGCTGCTCAGGGAGGTGGTTGAGTCGCCATTCCTGGAGATGTTCAAGCAACATTTAGATGTTGTATGATAGGACATGGTTTAGAGGGGAAGTATTTGTGGTAGGTGGATGGTGGGACTGAATGATCTTGGAGGTCTTTTCCAACCTTGGTAATTCTATGATTTTAATGCATTTCTGTCATTTACAGAAATTGTCCCCGCTGACCGACATCCCTGGTATCCACACATGCACACACAAATTACCAGGTATAAATGAAACCAAGTGCTCTGAGTGTTTCCATTTCCTTGTGTTTTATTTGTCATGGGCTACTGCAGTGTGTGCAACTCTTGCTGAAAAATAACGTCTCATGTAGTGTTTGATCTGGCTGTTTTTGCAGAAAGTGACAGTAAGGAAGTAAGGACAGTAAGGACAGTAAGGAAAAAGAAATTCTCCATGGGATTACCCAACTTTTCAATACAGTGGTCCCATAGCGATTGGTTGAATTATGCTTTTATAAAACTGAAGTAAACTAGTGGAAAATCTGGTCTGAAGATCTTAGATACAGCAGCTGCATGCTGTTGTTTCCAGAATTAAAAATTGTCCAATAAATATACACAGGACCATGGGAAGTATGCATTCTGTTTCGTATTTTCTTCATCCACAGAGCTGCCTACTAAGTTCTTACGGCTTTTCTTCCTTTGTAACTCAGAAAAAAAAGCATTTTTGCGGACTAGAGAAATGAAAAGTTTATGCTGCTGTTTCCCAAAGACAGAGCTGGAGCAGTTCCGGTGGGGTGACTGGGGGCACTGCTGAAGGACGGGTGCTGCCGGACGAGAGCTCCCACAGCACACAGATTACAGGTAGAGATTACAGCAAGAGAGATGTGTTGGGCAGTAAAGAACATAACATTTCAGTTGTGGAGGTCTTGGGCAGTGGGAGGTTTGCAAAGGAATCAGTGGGATTCCAGGCTTCCTTTGTAAGAAGGTGAATAAATTATATCTGCCCTCCTTGGAATAAGGAAGGAGAGGATATAAAAAGGAAACCTGATGAGGTGCAAGCAATTTTAAAATAGTTATTATGAAGAAATGTTATAAATGCACGGTGTATCATGTGCCAGAATAAATGAAAGCAAATCAAGATAGCGAAAGAATTTTGATGAAATACTTTCTGCTAACCACAATAGCAGAAGCAACGTGTAGCAGCCATGTCATAACAGTTTGATTTCTGTAGGTGTTGTGAACACCTCAGCTCTGAGGAACCGAAGGGCTCTCAGTGCGGGGTCTGTGTGTGTGAGGGGCCCATTGTGTGCAGCTGCTCCTGGGCAGGCTGGAGGCAGGAGGAGGCTTGAACTGAGTGGCAGTAAAGCAGTCAGCATTTGGCTGATGCGATTTTAAAAAGTAGGAATGGATAAAACATGTACTTCTGAATCATTTATACATGACATTTTTGTGTGGTAGAGGACACGTAGGATAGTCTTCAGGCCTAAGTAAATAATCTGATGCAATAGATTCGTCACACGAGGAAGAATGCCAGTGGGAGAGAAACACAGTGCCCTCTCAGAGTCAGGGAGAAGGCAATATAAGTGAGAGAAGGATGATTTGGAGGGATTCCTTTTTGCACCACTTCTAATTCAGAAAGCTGGTGAATCTACAGCATTCTGATGTCCAGGATTCATCTGTTCTTAACCTCCTTTCTGATTTGTGTTCCTAAAATGGCTCTAACATAGAAGTAGTCATGGCAGAAATAACCTCCTGGAGGCCATCCAGGCGTTTCTCTACATTGCAACAGAGTTTAATTGTTGTTTAATTTAATCCTAGTCTATTCTTATGGCAGTAATAGACAAAAGCATATAATAAATAGCCTGTGACACTGAAAGGAGGTACTTAGATACTCTCTTTTGATGTATTTTGAAAGCTTTCCTGCACTCTTTCTTGTAGTCCACGTAGTTTAACAGAGTAAGTAAAAGTTTCATAATTAAATTTCCCAGTTTGTATACAACATAAACTGTGTAGGCTGTGGAGTTGAATTCTGGTCATTCTCATTAGTTTATCTCAAGTGATTTGAGTAGATTAACTGTTTGTTTTGTAGCAGCTGTATTCACAAGTGGGCCATTGCTTTAGGCATGGGCCCGTTAGTGTGAAGGATGTTGCTGGTGTTCTTGATTAGAAACAGTATACGTCTCTTTGCCAAACATCTAACTTAGAGAGAGGGAAGCATTTCCCAGTGAGCTGAGATAAAGGAAGAAAGAGGTAGGGGTGATTCCAGTGAAGGCAGATGCAGGTTGTTCTGACATTAAGGCAATTTGGATAGGACCCAGTTTCCAAAACCATATCCTATGCTAGCTCATGTCATCATTCAGGATTTATGTGAACTGGAGGGGAGTCATTTTACTGTTGCTCGTTTCTCCAAAATTCCTTTGTCTGAGAACTCAGCACTTTATCAGCAACATTTCCATTGTCTTGTTTTCCTCTGCCTATTCTTCGCTGCCCACTGCAACCGACTTCTGCATACCCTCTAGATCTTCCTGTTTGTGACACCAGCTCTTTTTATCCTCCCTAGCAGGTCCTTGCTCTTTCTGCATGCCATGTCACTTACTGTGAACTTGGCAAGAAATGAGAAAAAAAACTTTCAGAATTCCATATCACTCCTACATTTTTGTCCCCATAAATACTATTTTGCCCTTTAACACCTACTTATACTTATTCCTCATTCTAGGAAGTGGCAGTGACTGTCCCTGTCACTAGGTTCATAACATGGTCGCAAAGTAATATGAGCAAATGCCCACTTTTGTTTCATAGAATTGTAGAATCATAGAATGGCTTGGGGTGAAAAGGGCCACATCTGGTTTCAACCCCCCTGCTATGTGCAGGGTCACCAACCACCAGACCAGGCTGCCCAGAGCCACATCCAGCCTGGCCTTGAATGCCTCCAGGGATGGGGCACCCACAACCTCCTTGGGCAACCTGTTCCAGTGCTACCTGTTTACATGTTTTCAGCAGATTCTCAGTAGTTTTTCCCTATATTTCTGCAGCCAGAACTGGTCTTGGTGAGGAGCAGAGTGTCTCCAGGGGAAGTTTTAGCTTATGAGTGTGCTCGGTGAATTCCCATGCTCCTTTTGCTTCTCAGCTTCCCCTGGAATGCTTCTCCTGGTTATTTTCTATTCAAGGGTCTTTGGGTTCTATATCCTGATCCCTTCAAGTAGCAGGATTTCAGCACAAGCATCCTTGTAGAGCAGAAGCTCTGCCCACGGTACAGGTGGGCTTGCTATACCTTCTGCCAGGATGGAGTGGCGAGGCAGCAGCCTTGATCAGGAAGTGGCCTTCGAGCTCCTGGGAGGCAAGATGCTGAGGACATTAAACCAAGGAATATCAGTTTTATTATCTCTGCCCTTCTGAGACACTCACAGCAGAGCACAGCATGCTCCTCTGTCAGTTCCACTCTGATTAAAAACCACAGTGAAATGTTTCTTTTGGTGTTTTAGGAAATGAAATCAGAGAGAACTTGTATGTACCTGAAAAGTTAAGTGTTAATTTTTTTTTTATTCCATTGAACTGTGTTGCAGAAAGAAATAGTTGACATGAACTATTTGTAAGACGGTTGCCTTCTCTAGAGAGCTTATTACCCTTCATCTTCCATTACCCTGGATTGTTTGCAGGTAGCATATTCATTACCATGAGCCTTCCCTCCTGCTTGCAGGAACACACGGTGTGCAGAGGCTGGCGATGGGCTGCTCCATGCACAGAGCTGGGCTTTCCTCATTTACCCTTTTTGTTTCACTGCACTAAACTGTGGAGCTGCAGCGCAAGCAACTTAGGGCTTATTTACTTAGTGTGCAAGAGCAAGCAAAACAGGGAGTTGAGACTGGTCAAATTATGTGTCATGTTAAGGGCCTTTTGTCTCCATTTGAGCGTTCTGAAACAAGACAAATTATGATATTTTCCTGTTAATTTCTGTTAATTTCTTTCCTTAATGAGTTTCATTAAAATCAAAGCTTCCAGAGGACTGAGCCATGACAGCTGTCTAAAAACTGTTTCGCTTGCTGTGGGCTGTTTGGGCTGAATAATTATTTGAGCTTTGTGAGGATTATTTCTTTAAATAAGAACAATGATACTCTGTTTGCGAGGAGTGCTGTGAGTGGGGCAGCACGGTTCTGGAGTGCTGACTCGTAGTACTCTGTGGCTTTCAGGAATACCTGGGAAAAACACCTCTCCGTCAGCCTGACACGTTTTTAATGACTTCAGTGGTGGATACAAAGGCAGCTGTTTCAGCTGGCAGCAGAAAGGGGGCTGAGCTTTTAATGAAGTAAACCAATTCTTGGAAAGAGAGAAGGGCTTATTCTTTACTGCTGCCTCGCTGTAAATGTGACCCAGGAAAGAAAAAGCAAGTCCTTCTGTTTTTCCATTCATAAAATATTCCTGCAAGCTGCAGATCTGTACTTTGCAAGCAGAATGGCAAACATTTCAGTTCTTTTTCATTTCCCCTACAGTGAAATCTTCAAGAGACCTCATGTATTTCACTGCTATTATGGCTCTTATGGTGTAGCTCTGTCTGTTTGCTGCGCTGACCATTTTGTTTTGCCACGGAAATTCTTAGCGTGAGGGGTGGGAATATGGGAACTGTACAATAGTTTGCCATGTCCAAGTCTGAACTGGACACTCACCACCTGTTCTCACGAGCTGTTGCACTGAATTCCTCATCGGAGTTGCAGAAAACCCGGCTGGTTTGACAAAGCTCATGTTCGTATCACAAGTCTCAGATTTCAAGGCCTGAATGGTAGATTTTTGTTTTGGGAAAGAGAGTGTTTTCTGAGATTCAGGGACCCTCTCAGCTTCCTAAATCCTGCCCCTGTTTTTAACTCTGTGTCCTTCCTGCGCCTGATTCTATCACTGGGCTCCCATTCCTTAGAGGACAGAGGCAAGTGACCTCTGCTTAAAATGAATTCATTTCAGAGGGTGGTTAAGTAGAGATGGCACCTCCTTGCTTGCCACAGTGCTGTGAATGCTTCCTGCACCAACCCAAATGCATCTTGTCCCTGTCACACGACTGGAAACAACTGATGGCTTCCCGCCTCAGTTAGCATCATCAGGGTAATGGCCAGGAAAGTCTGGCACATGGGTTTTTATTAGCAGGAGTGACAAAATGCAGCTTAATTTCAGAATTGCATGTTGATCTTAGAAGGCAGGCAGGAATGCACAACCCCCTCACCCCTAGCAGCACCTGCTATAACAAAAAACTAAGCTAAGCATATCCAATGCAGTGGCTGCCCAAGGTGGATCAGGCTGATGTCGGTGCTGCAGGGCTGGTCTCACCCTGCAGCAGCTGCTTGCTGGGTGCTGGGGACAGGGATGGAGACCGGCGGCTGGTCTGAGAGCGCAGGGAGCACCCAGAGGGGAGCAGCAGGACCCCACGGCTCCAAGCACCGCACCAGAGCAGACACTTCGGTCATCATCGGGCTCTGGAGAGAGTAAGAATGCTTCCTCTGCTGGGATTTCCCAAAGCGTGTGACAACATTAAGCTACCAGTTTCCCTGAAGAAGTAAACAATAGGCTTTGCTTATTCAACCTGCACTGGTCCTGCAAAGAGCCCAAGCCCACATCATCTAGTGGGAGTGGATTACACTGTCTCATGGCTCTGGCACTGGTTAGAAGTCCAGGACCCACATCCTAATTTCTTCCTGTAATTTCTTCATTACTACGTAATTTTAACAGGAAATTTCTGCAAGAAATCAGCCCCTCTTAAAACTTTCTTGTGGTGAAAAATGAATATTTTAGTTTGGGCTGGCTTAAGGGAAGCTGCTTACTCGCTGATAGAAAGAAATCACAATGGAAAAGCTGTTGTGATTTTCACCTCATGTTCATGTTTACACAAACTTCCTCTTGCTTCACAAAAAATCAGGAGGATCACTCCTCAGTTGGTCTTTTTATACATATCCAGTGCTGAAAAAGCAGGTGTATATAAGTCCATTTGCAAAAACACGCAGTTTTCTTTTTTTTCCAGTTTGAACAGTCTAAAAATTTTAGTTTTTGTCACTTCTTGATCTCAGGTGCTAGCATTATAGAATCAGTCACATGTAAATGCTTTTCCTAGGGGACATGCTGTACTTCCAGTCAGTTGTTGGCTTGTTTTGTGCCAGGAGTTCAGGATCCGCCTCTCTGCCTTTGCTGCTTCATGAAATTTCATGGCATAGACTTGATCTCACGCCATGAGAACTGTCTCAGATTTGCTTAAAGCATGCTCTGGGAGTTCTTGCAAAGCAAGCCTTCTCCTTCTGTGGGATCTGCTTGGTGTCTTTGTGCTCCACAGCTAAAGGAGCATAGAAATTCTCTGTCTTTCTTTTCAAAAAAGGATGGGTTTCAGAAATCAGCCTATTTCCTGCATATCAGATGTAATGAGTATAGAAAAACTGCAGGCTTTGTTGTCACCAGAGGATCCCTTCAGAGGGACATTCCTTCCAGAAGCACTGGTTATGTTCTCACATTGACCCCGCAAGTTGATATGCAGCCTGGCAGGTATACTGCACGAGTCTGTGTTTTCAGCCTGAGTGGGTGAACCTGGAACCCAATTATTTTTAGCTTATATTGTACCTGGATTTCTAGCTGACTCTTGGTGATGTGAAAGCTCTTAATTGAATGTAATCCATGAAAGATTTACTCTCCTGATCAGCTTTCTCTCAGGAAGTGATTTTAACTCATCAAATTCCAGCTGTTCCTTAAACCCACCCTGCCATCAAATCTGTCCATTTAATTGTGAGTATTGCAGTTCAGTATCCTGCTGAGCCCTAGACCTTGTGCCCCCTATTCTTTTGTTTTCCATATAAGTCGATTCATAGAATAACACAGGTTTACCCTGGTGCATGGGGAGATGAGCAATGATGTGGAAAAAAATGGAAGTTGGTCTGATCTAGCTGATCCAACGAGGGCTGTTGAAAAACCCTTTTCAACTTTGTTCTTAAAATCCTTCTGCTTCCTGCAGTGATCCTTCTATAGCAGCCAGCTCTTAATGCCCAACAGGGATGAAAAATGATTCGAAAAGGAAGTAAAAAACACACAGACTTTTGTGAGCTCTCTGAGCATTTGACCAGCCCCGGCTGCATGTGGCTGCTCCACCCTCTGTTGAAGCAACTCAGTTGTAGTTGTAGGATGTGGAGAGTTGACTAAGTTTTCCATTACTTCTAGGAGCAGTAGAACTAAAGCGAGAGATTCACACTTGGCTACAGATGCGCATGTCAAGGCCACTGTATGTTTCCTCCATATCATCCAAAGAAAAATGGTGTATCTTGGCACAGCCTGCAAGTTTTGTTTCTTTTCTGTCTCTGTGTTCTACTTTGTGTGAGTGTGCTGCAGAGATGTTCCCCATTCCAACTTTTATCTCACCATGTGGCTGACAGTAGCAAGGGTCTGGGGATTTGGGGTCTCGTGGAAACCAATGCGGCTATTGAAGGCGATTGTAAAAGACATGGGTAATTAAATAACTATATAAAACTATATGTATGTAACTATATAGCTATAACATTAAAGTTTGTTGAATGTGTGCAGGACTGGTATTTTCATTTTAAAATAAATCCTAATTTTAATAAAGTCAAAGTTAAAGGCTCTGCTGAATACCTAGACAAAATGATTTCCTAACATCTATAATTTTCCTTTCCCTTCCCAGTTGTGTGTTATGGAGAAAGTGCCTGTGCAATTGGTAGTGCTTCAGCAAGCTCCCATTCCAGTAGTGGTGTTCAAGAAACATTTGTTCAAGAAACTTGTTCAAGAAACGTTGTGTTGAGGGATATGGTTTAGTGAGAACTACTGGTGATAGGTGGATGGTTGGACTGGATGATCTTGTAGGTCTTTTCCAACCTTGGTGTTTCTGTGATTCTGTGATTTTGTGTTTTCTTGGATGCTCTTTTGTAATTGTCCAAATTTCTCTGAGCAGCTCTGCAATCCCTAGATGGGGAGAGAAAGGTTTAAACTTCTGCTGAAAGGCTTCACGAGAGTAATGACTTTTCTAGTTAATTTGTATGTTTTTAGGAGTACAATCTAAGTTTCCCAGCTAACCATTTAATCGAACACAGAAATGCAGAAAAGTAGAAGAAAGAAAAATTAAAAATCAGAATGAAATTTATCTCTGTTGTTCTTCTCAATAAATTTGCAAGCTTCCAGGTCAGTATCTGTTGACTTTGAAGTACAATTGTCTTATTGTGGCCCAAGTCAGGATATTGAAAGTTGCTGAGTTTCAAGAACATTGAGCTTTCTCACAACAGAAGTAAACACCTGGAAAAATGTTTGTAGTGTTAACAAACATGGAAAGCCAGAGAAGCTGAGATGTCTTAGCTTACCAACAGCCTCTTTAGTGACCAGCCTTTCCTAGAGCATTTAAAAGAATAAATGCTATTCCATATCCACTGACATCAGGACTTTCTCTTATGTATGTTGCTATTCCATCCAATATGCAGTGTGTATCCAGGAGTGCACATGCTGTGCATGTTGAACACAACCCTTGTCTCTGAAAGTCTCTCACCAGTTTTGGAAATAATTTATCTAACATTTCCTGGAGGTAGAATTGATAGCCCTAATGAATTCCCATGGGTTACTTTTGAGTTTTGAAAACAGATTCCACTGCCATCTCCAAAGTAAATTCCTGAAGCCTGATGGCAGAGCAGCTGGAATGACCCCAACTTCCAGTTGAGGTCAACCTGGCAGCCCCTGTATCCTGTAGGCAAGGTTCTTGACTCTGCACATCAAAGCTGGTTCCTTGAAATTATCCGATGTGGGAGTGTTTGTGGCATTGCTGTTAACAGCTGGTGGATCTGTCCCTCGAGGATGTGTCACCCTCTGTTTGGTTTGTGCATAGTTTTGGTGTGGGTACTTTGTGGTGACTTGTTCTGCAGAGAAGTATTTTCTTTTGTTTATGTTTCACACATTTATTGAATGTCTTGTTTTTTGCATTGTCAGAAGCAATGGATAGTTACTGAATAGCTAATAACCACATTTTTGATAGCAAAAAAAAATTTTTTTTAGTAATATAAAATATTGCAATCTACAGAAACTACTACATATGCTGCATGAACTACATATTCATTCTCACTCAACTTTTTTTTCTTTTTTTTAAAGGGTTAAGTCCTTGTTTAGTGTCTTCTTGTATAAGAGTTGTTCCAAACCTCCGTTTGCCCTTCACTGTACATTTCCTCATACAGTTTCCTTCAATACAGACCATAGCCTGATTTTAAGGAGAAGCCTGCCGTGCATTTTAAAATAACATTTTAATAGCATTTGAAAAAGTAGGTTTATCCAATGTGGAGATGCAATTAAAGTTGGTTGTTGAAAATGAACTAGTATCAGCAGCAATTAATGCTTGAGGCAATAACTTGTTACTTTCCCCTTCCCTTACTTCTATTTTATTTTCATGTCTTTGATAGGAGATGGTATAAAATGTCTTGCTGAGACATTGCTGTTCCTTATTTCTTCTCCTTGGCCATGCAGCAGGCAAGGAGTCAATCATAGGGCTGAAGAAGAAGACAATGGACACAGGGTGATGGCAGAGTCTTGCAATGTGCTCCCATGAGATGAAGCAGATGAGCTAAACTTAGCTGAAGGTTTATCCTTTCTGGCATGCTTGTTCATTCCTATAGGACTGGGGAGGAAAAGTGATGTCTCCAATCAAGTTTTTATTTCAGAGAAGATTCTCTGTATCCTAAAACTGCCATCCCTTGTGCTCCCCTTCTCTCTTTTGCTTACTCACCACATTTCCTCTGCCTACACCTACTTGCACATCTGGAGTCTATGAGAAAGTAGGAAAGGAGGCTTACTGTGATCTTGCCTAGCTCAGTGCTGTAAAGCAAAACTTACTTTCAGAATCCAGTAGCAGAGATAGAGAGCAAGCTCCTTTACCAAACCTCTCACACACTGCTCCTACAGCCCTCATGGCATGCCCATATACCTAGAAGGACTGGTGGCCCATTGCTCCTCAGGTAGAGCTTGCAAGTTCAGTACCGGTCACTGCTGGAGACAAGCCTGACTGAGGGATCCTGAGATGTGATCCAGTGTGACTGTTCTTCCTCAGATTAAAATAAAGAGTGCCTGTTTCAAGGTTGTAGTGGAAAAAATCTACTCAGATATCTGGTCCAACCAGTGCAGGAAGGTTTTCTGCCATATGTTTCCACAACCTTCAGCCCAAAGAGCTGGAGGAGTAGGAGGCACAGGAGTGAGCACAGCTTGAAGGCTACTGTGTTGGATGAGGAGAGCCAGTGCTGTGCTTGGGCTCATACCCAAGCCTCCCTGCGTCCATCCCCAGCCCATATGCTGGTGGCAGGCTGGAGGCTGCAGGCCTGCGCTAGGAACCGTTGTCCTAGAACAAAACAATTGTGACCCACGGCAGCAACATCAAGCTGGGACTGACATTCCCTCTTTAACTTGAGCCTCTCTGCTTTTCATCACGATGCCAGGAGTTGTCAGCTTTAACTCTGGCTTTTTTTGATTTGTGTCACAACCTAATAAGTTATAGGCCAGCTTCTCCTGTCGATGTTTTTCCAGCACAGAAGGCTTCACATTTTGTAAGCTTTTACAGCACAGCTGCGCTCGGAGATAAAACAGAATGTGTATACAGTACAGTATGCATTCAACTGATGCAC
Source organism: Centrocercus urophasianus (assembly GCF_019232065.1). Classification (NCBI taxonomy): domain Eukaryota; kingdom Metazoa; phylum Chordata; class Aves; order Galliformes; family Phasianidae; genus Centrocercus; species Centrocercus urophasianus. Next base: position 36,877,768 of record NW_024884142.1, read on the forward strand.
TAGATTCTTCCCACCATATGTATAGAGTGGTGTGCATTTCACTCTGATACCTCACTGCCAAAACTGCCAGAAGCAAATAAACAAATGGCGGAAGAGAGACACCATATGACGCAGTGCCAGGCACATGACCTAGACTTTGAAAAGAGACCCTGCCTGCTTTTAACGGCTCAGAGCAGTCCAAGTTTTTAAGCCTTACCTCTGCTGTGTGAAGTTTTCTGCCACTGTATGCTGTGAAATGTGCTGGTTGTTAGGGAATACTCAAAGATTTCCCCATCTGAAGCAGCTGATGTTTCAGCTCCTCGTGCACAATGCTCATTTTCACTTTGTTTGGAGCCAGTGATTCCGTGTCAAATTTTTAAAACAAGAGGAACAATGGAGTTGTGTGAACTAGTCTAATTCTGGAAGGAATGCTACTGTAAAAAGACATAACACATGTAATTAGAATAATAAGATTACTAATAATAGCAACAATTCAACAATTAATTTAAAAACAATTCAAATGAGTCAAATGGTTGTTCCATCTCATTCCCTACAAAAAAGTTATTAAGTTGCATTTCACAGAATGGATGGTGAAGATGCTTGTAATAAAAGAACATGAATGTTAATTACATGGTTAGACGTAGTTAATTTAAATTATAATTCTGTTCCTGGAACTCACTCTGATTATGAAAAGGGAATGCCTTAGCTTCTTTCTGGCCACCCTGTTACTGAAGAAAACACAGTGGTGGTCCTCATCTGCCTGTGGCACTGGGAAACATGAGCTGTTCATCCTGCCTGCTGGCCTTCAGGCACTGCCTGGTGATAGGTTGAATAGATTTTGGTGGATGTCAAATCTAGCTAGCCTGGGCTTTATCAAGCTTAGTTTTGCTGGTGGCTGTGTAGGGCAGGCAGGTGCTTTCTGCACTTCAGAAAGGCTTGAGGTACAGGTTGAGGAAATAGACTAAGAACTGCAAAGGTTCTTTAAAATGCAAATACAGAACAGTCTGGATGCAGGCAAGAGAATTGGGTTTTGGATTTTGTTGGGGTCAAATCTGAAATAGAAAATGATATCAGAATTTTTAATTTAGCAGCAATATTCAGTAGATATCAGTGTGCTTGAAGTGTAAATAAATTTAGAGCTGATTCTTTGCTTGACGCTTTTATAATTCTATGTACTAGTGGTAACAAGAGCATTTATTTCCCCCAAGTCTTTCTGCCTCCTGCTGTAAGACATACTATGATCAAGATAAGTACCTCCACATCTTGGTTAAACAATGGGAGCTTTGGAGCTGTATGTGGAGGATGAAAGGCCAAAGGCCACATTTCTACAAGTTTCTCCAGGCTCTGCTTAGATAGATATGTCATTTCAATTCTACCCTAAAATGAGAGAAGTAATTATCTGTACTGGCCACAGAAGAAGCAAACTTTGGCACTGCAGCTTGGAAGTTAAGGAACACCAGGAGTACCTCAGTAATTGAATATTGCCAAGCCCACCTTAATGCCTCAAGCACAGCCCTTAAATGGAAGAGTCAGGGGCACAGCTCCTGATGCAGCTCCTAGATGCACACAGGAATTCCCTAGCCCCATCTATTTTCTTTCCAGTGGATGCAATAGCTCTGTCTTTGAGGAAAATGTGACAGGATCACCTATTGCATAGGGCAACATTTGGAGTTGAGTTGGTCCAACAATTCAATAGGTACACTCTCAAGGTGACACTAAATAGTCCATCAGACACTGGGGAAAGATTAAAGAAGGCTGGTGCTGTAAACAAGATTATTGGCTACATTTTTGTTGGAAGTGTTGGACAAATAGATCTTGTGTAAGAGAGCATGGAAGAGGTTGGAATAAGCGTGTGGAAGCTTTAAAAAGGTGATGATACCACCCTGAAATGCTGGAGATGGCTTGAACAGGCTAATGCATATGCATGAGGAGACAGCAGTACTGAGAACATGCAAGAGTCCCGTGCAACCTCCAAGGATGCTTCTCCAGGCAAGAGTTGTAGGTGAGAAATAGGAAGAGTAAATTAGAACTACAGGGGAGACACAGCCCCTGCATGTTGTAACAGGCCAGGCAAGTTGGGTTAGGGAATGGGGGAGGCAAACAAAACATTTGAATCAATGCGGAAGATAAAGAAGGTGGTGAATATGTTTCTGCCTGCTCATTTTTCTAGTGGAAGCATCTAGATTTTTAAGCCTGTCTTTAAGAGGTCGAGTAGTATGTAGATATATATTTTTCTGAATTAAAATGCACAGAGTTGAAAACAAACCTGCAGTCAGATAGAGCCAAGGGTGTGAAGTAAACTGCTGGGGATGGCTCTAAGTGGATTCCTGTCAGCAGAGGAACCTGGCCAAGGATCTACCTTTAGCTGCTGCCCATGGAAGATGGTACTAAAGGAAACTGAGAAGACAAAGATGCTTTTCGGCAGATTTCATCTTACTGTGACAAAAAGGAGAAAACTCAGAATAGGACTTCTCAAATCTCAAGGCAAGTTGGGAAGATAAATTATAGTTGCTTGCCTCCTATTGCCTGAAAAGGCCTGTGTGTTCTGGACTTTCTCGCAGGCTTGAATGGACAGTTACCTGTTTTCAGGCATGATAGTGGGGCCTCTCTGGGTGATAGAGGGTTGCTGTGGACAGGCATAGAAACAGGCATGTTATTTAGAAATAATTTGCTGCCTGTGTTTGGTGCAAACTGAGAGGCATTTGAGTTACATCTTGTTTGTCAGGAAGAGTGTAGCACCTTTCTCCTTAAAAGGAGAGTGGAAATTCTGGAGAAGTGGACTGTCTGATTTGTGTTGTATCAACCTATTATTCTACCTTCGAAAGTAAAACTTTGAAAAAAGGCCTAATAAAAAATGGTGCGGAGGGGAAGTAGAAGTGCTGTACCTGGTGTTAGAACTAAAGCCAGTGATGATGTTGTGACCTCAGTCACTGACCTCCAGCTGGGATGTCTGGAATTACCATCAGTGCTCCTCACCACCAGCCAGGTTGTGCTTTTGTCTTGCTTGTAGCTGCTACTATCCCACCCTTTATTGCAACTATTCATCATCTGAAGAAAGACTGGGAGATGATAGAAGATGTCATTTGTATCAAAGCTTCCTCTCCTTTCTTTTCATCCTTTCCTTGCCCATTCTCCCGTTTATCGTCCATTCCTGTTAGATTTTGCCCCCCTTGACAGATTGATCACCCCCTAGCCCCATCATAACCCAGCTCATAAATTACTTCTTTAGAAAATATTGTGGCCCCTCTATTTTCAGATGGGAATGGCCCAAATGATCTGTCACTCATGGCCGAATCAGGGAGAGATTTCTATTTTCACACTTTAAAAGGCCACAACAAATCCAGAGAATAGGTTCCTGCCTGTCTAGCATTGATCACAGCTGAGTGTTTATCATGCTTACGGATGCAGCAGATTTAAGGGAAAGCTTTACCAACCAGATCTGGCCATTGTTTTTCCTTCTCCACATTTATCCCAAGTGCAGAACTGTTTATATACCACAGAGATGTGAATTAAGAAAAAGAGTATGTGTAGAATTTTCCAGCTGTTGAAGTCTTATTGTTATCTTCTGTATTGACCAAACCTGTTTCTCTTAATTGGTTATCGACTGTTGTGAGGCAAATAAGGCAAGCTGTCATAGAGGGGAGGGTTAGGGTACAAGGCTTATCTTAATGGTATGTTGATCATCACTGGTCTATAAAGCCAGCGGGAGTGGAGTTCATTAAACCAGCCTGCAATTGCTTTAAAAATATATATGCTCTGGGTCAAAATGATTAATCTTATATATGTGATACCACAGTCAGAGGAAATCAGCAGTGTTGCTTTTGTACTGGCAATGCTAGAGCTTGAAAAAAGCAGATGCATCGAAACAAATTCATTAGGGACAACAATTTTTTTTTTGTCTGCAAGCCTTAGCTAACTATAACCAACATGCAAGGATTCTTTTTTCCTGGGTGTTGTGTTTTGTTTTTCTGCCTCCCCATGTCTCTGGCAGGCTGATTGGAAACATGTGATTGCCCTGTGCAGCAGCCTCTTATCTGTGCCTGGGAATTCTTGCAGGAAAAGCAGTGGTGGGAAGGATGCTTGAGCTACCTGACTGTGAAATGCACAAAGTGCCCCAGAAAATGTTTTCATCCTATAAACTGTAACACATGAGGAATGGGAAGAGGGAAGGAAAGCTTGTTGGGAATGATCAGCTATGCTGCTGTGAGCTGCCCATTACCAAAATGGAATCTGCTGGGAAATCTGTAGTATATTTTAATTTCTTTCCTGGCTATATTTTAGGCTGTGTATTGAATAAGTTACAATAACTGTCAAGCAGAGTCCATTAGTGTCTCTGAATCGGGCCTGCCATGAATCAGAAGGGGGATTAGCAGGACAGTCTCAGTGTTATGAAGGTCTCACGCAGCTGTGACTTGTCGAAGAAGGGGCAATAAACAAAGTTTTTTTTCTTCCAGATTATCTCTGTGTGATGTTTTTGTTATCATATTTATTCACTGACAATTCAGAACTGGTTATTAAAAATTTATGATACGGGTAAAGGTTTGTGCAGTTTGAAAAATGAGCCTTTGTGGCAGCCACCTGAACACGTCCTGTATATCACTGTGCTATGAAAGCTGCAGAAACTGCCTGGTTGTTATCTAGCAGAGGAAGGAAAAAGGTGTATAGGTCTGTAAAGTAAAAAAGGAGAAAGAAAAAAAGTAAAGGGGAAAGGAGACTTAATGGGGAGTTTTTCTTTGAGAGCAGAGGGCAGTTCCCTGCCTGGGCTGCTGACTGGAGGCTGGGCCACTTTCACCTGCTGGAGAGCCCAGGACTGTGAGCTGCTCAGTCATTCACTTCTTTCCATACACGTTACAGCAGTGGACCAGGGCAGCAGGAGCTGTTGTTCCATCAGTTTATCTTTCCTGATATAGGACAAAACTGGAAGCTGTCATCAGTTTTGGCCAAGTTTTTTTTTTGACTGTGATAGAAGGGGCTATGCATGTACAGCAGTGCAAGCTGTATGAAAAGAAAACCCTGATGAGGAGCTCAGCAGAAAATCACAGTTCTTCTGTAAAGAATATGAAACAAACCTAGAGAAGGAAAATGTGTATTGAATCCATAAAGCCAATTTTTTTTTTTTTTTTTTTTTTTTTTTTGTATGTGTGTATGTATGTGTGTGTGTATGTGTACATTTTAAGTGAGTTTTAACCCAAGGAAGAAAGTTATGGGTTTACTGGACACCAGGGTAGTACTGTTGTTAGCATTTCATTTTGATTCAGTTATAATATTGCCTACATTACAATAGAATGTGCAGATTGCATTTTAAATATATACTGTGGTTAATTTTATACCACAAAATTGAGTGAAAAATTTAATACAAAAAGCTGAACTGTTCCGAGCCACAGACCGTGAAAAAAAGCATTATTTTAAAAAGAAAAAAAATCCACAAATATCTGTTTATCAGATTTCCAGGCACATTTGTTCAAAGTTTTTGGTGTGCTTCTGTTATGCAAGAAAATGAACATGACATTCTTCAGTTGCTTTGACAAGGCTAATTTCAGAAACGTTGCCCTATCATTCCACAGATTGGCACTTTCTCCTTCTTTGTCACAAGGCATTTTTCTGGGGTAGCTTTTCTCAGCAAAACTGCCTGTTTCCCAGGAGTTCTCACACCTTCAGAAAGGGACAATGAGGAAGAGTGGGCTGGATTTGGTTAGAATAGCAGCTTTGACCCAGTGACCATTTATTTTTGAAGTCAGAGAATGTTTCTTATGTCAGCACAGGGGAGGAGGTTCCAGGATATTCTGAATGATGCCATTTCTCCAGTTTTAATCACACCTGTCAGATCCCTGCACCCCAAGTTATTTCCACAACATCAACCCTTTCCTTAAACTTGTGGATTTGAAACACCTTTCTTATCTAGTCTGTCATCAGTGCTGTTGTTTTCATACTTTGTATTCACTGTTGGCAGTTGTAGAAATTAAATGTCAACTAAAATTTGGACAAAAATTGGAGGCCTTCTCTGGGTTCACCACCACTGGTTGTGGGCATATGATGGTAAAGCCTTAGCAGCTCTTTGCAAGAGGTGGGCTGCCAAAGAGGGTCCCTGGCCTTGCCTAGAGTGTCTGCAAGGAGTTGTGCCTCACATTCTGTTTGGAGATGACCTCTTTACAAGGATGTCTCCTCAGTGACCACATGGCCTTGCTTGCTTTGAAGGGTACTACAGCACAGTGGCCTGTCCTGTAGCATATGGGAGTTGGGAGTAGGTGAGTGCCAGAGAGAGGTTTCAAGAGAGGCTGTGGGCAGATCTCAGCAACAGAATGGTACAGACCTGCCTGCCTTCAGCTGCATGCTGAGAGGAGAGCCACAGTCCCCGGCTCGTGTTGGCATCGGTAACTGCTCCTCTTGCTTCAGTTCACTAGAGGTTCCTTCAAGGGAGCAAAAGAAGCTAGCAGAAGCCCTGCTGGTTTTCCTCTGCACACTTCATAAAGAAGTTACAAGAAGGCACATTCCCAATTTCTTTTTAACTTCGTAGATCACCTCCAGCAGACAGATTGTCTCGTGGACCACTTCCCCTCCCATTGGCGATCAAATAACATTCCTGTGGTGGCTACAGCAGTTGCTTACATGGAAAAATAACATTAGGAAAGTATTTAATGTATTTTTAGCTGTCTTTAAATGCATTTTAGCAGCTGGAAATGAGGGAAGTTAGTACCATGCGGCCCACAGACTCTCCGTAGCCCACCACCAAATGTTCAGAGCTGCTTGCGGCAGAAAGCCCCTCTGTGCTGGACAGGCTTCTTTCACCTGGGGAGGGCCCAAGGTATGGGATGGCCAAAAAATGACAACTGTGGAGTCTAGTGGGTTGTGTGCAGCTGAGGGATGTGGTGAGCACACAGGTAGTGTTGCTCTACCATTCGGGAAAATCTGGGAATCCTCGTGGAAAGCAAATTTCTCGTGAAGTATTAGCGGGGGTCTTCCCTGAGAGAGGGACTCGCTCCTTGGGAGCATGGTGCCAGGGGTCCTGGACAGGCTCTGCTGTGGGTGCAGGGCCACAGTGCTCCCACCAAGCCCCAGGCCACAGTGAGCCCGTCCACATTTCTGGAAAGAATACAGTCAACAGATGGAAGCGGAGTGCTATTTTTACCGTTGCTGGTGCAGCAAATACAGAGACCATGACAATTGATTATGTGGGACAACAGCAAGCCACAGGAACTGGAATTTCAAGGATTAGGGTCTCCCCGAGGATTTCCTTCAAGAGATGCATTTGGAGGATGAGGAATTCCTCACCCCTCTGGCTGGAGAGATACCTCTGTGGGGAATGTGGAGGCACGGTGCTCTGCCCCATCTGCAGCCAGTCCAGGACAATAACACTGAGAGCAATGCAGGCTTCTCATCACAACAGGATGCCAGCTATACAGCAGTTGTCTGTGCTTCTCTAGCGATGATGTTTGACTTGCCATGGCTTTTTTTGTCCTATCAGAGACACTCAGCCTGCCTTTAATATATCTAGGGGTGGCTGCCACGTGTTTCATCCATTTTAAAGGACATTTAGGGAAATTAGATGGCAATTTTATACAGAGTAAGCAGGCTAATATTCTGTCACTCTGCATTACTCGACCGGACATTTCTCCTAGAAAGTAGATGTTAGGTGTTTTCATTTAAGTGGCATTAAACTTTTGTGGACCTTAGCATTAGGATTTTATTGCAAAAGCATTGTCCCGTTTTAGTGAAAGCTTTGCATTAACAAGTTCCATCTTAATGAATTATTCTGTTCAGCCTGCCTTGTGACTTACACTATCATGAGATCCTGCCCTTAGTATTAGCTACAAGCACAGATTTCCTTTTCCAGTATTAAGGCTGCATAAAAAGGCATTGAAGCTAAGAAATCCCCAATCTGGATCAAGATATTTTTTTTTTCTCTACGAAGAAACAAATATCCATGCAGAAATTGAAGCACTTTGGAGAGAAGGAAATCCTACTGTAGATTGTTCTTCCTCCTTCTTGTTAAAAAAGGAAATCTTGACTTGATGTATAGTCTGTTTCCAAACTACTGGCATCTTTCACAAATATAGGCTGCTTGGCTGATGAGCAGATAGCACAGTTTGTGTAGCCAAAGATAGCTGTCATGATGCACTTATTAATGAGTACACACTGAACATCAAATGCTGTGCTATTTTCAGAGAGGCCCTTCCAGACCCCTCTTTCTGTTCTTTTTTTGATTTCTTTTTTTTTTTTTTCCCCTTATCCTCCTGCCATTTTCCTCCAAAGCTCAGTGTCAGGGAACAACAAAGGAAGGGACCTGGGAGAGGAGATGCACTCATCCATCCCACTTCCTCAAGTCAGGAGCTACTCTGTGCACGCCATTTCTGACAGATGTTTGCCTAATCTGCTCTTAAAAATCTCTAGTGATGGGGCTTTGACAGCCTCCTTAGGCAATCTACTCCAATGCTTTGCAGTACCTATCATTAAGACAGGTTTCCTGATATCTAACATGCAATTAAAGGCCACAATTTCCTCTGCCACCCATCATCATGTTGAACCTGTAAGTCAAGCCAGCCCCACAGAGATGGCTGTACTCTCCTTTGTAGATCTTCCTGGCCATCAACATGCCCTGGGTGATGTGCTCTCCTCTGCCAGCAGTCCCTGTGCTGAGTTCCCCTCCTGGATGTCACCCTGCCAATAGGCAGCTACCTGCCAGCTGGGGCTGCTCAGTGAGGGATTTGGAAGTCCCAGGAGAGGTGTTGCCACAGAAAAGTTGAAGTAGTTTTCTGTTGATGAAAGTGAGTGTTCACTGTGATCCCAAGGCTGAGTAAGAGCTGAAGCTTTTATTACCACAACAAGATGTGCTATGAGAGCAGTCGTACCGTATATTGCATACATGCATTCATTACATCTAGCACTTTGGACATGCACTTTTTGTTGAAAGCATTTCTGTAACAGTATTGGGGTTTAAAAGCATTTTAGAAAACAGGAAATGACAGATTTGATTTGCTTTTTTTCAGCTGCTTCTTTTGAACAGTAGCACTCAAAGTGTCCCCCATGCCAGTAGGGCTGATGGAGAAGCTGCAGATGCCAGCGTGCTGGGAGCAAGGCAGAGAGGCAGGGCAGATAGGGCAGGTGCCTGCTGGTGTAAAGCAGTGACAGAGAGGGACTCAGCACAGATACAGGCATATCACAGCGCTGCAGTGACACGATAAACTCTGAGCCGCTCTTAATACGCTTATAACGGTACTGAACATTGTAAGGGTATTTCCTTCTACAAATTATTTACAACTGGAAGATGGTAGTGATGGATTCATGTGAGGCAGCTGGGGAAATAGGTCTGGCTGCTGAAGGCAAGTATTTTATCCAGTGAAAAGGAGCTAGCCGAATATACTTTTGCTGCTTGAGTAAATGATAGCAGTATGCCATTCAACTGGTTTTGAGACAAGGAAATTTTGGTGACATCCAAAGTTAAATGAAGTAAGGAAAGGCAGGAGGGGAGCATGTTGCTGGCAGAAGCAGCCTTTGTTGAACCAGCAGTTTTGGTAAGTGGCTCAAGGTCAGCGGGCTTTGTCTCTGTGTTGTGACATGTGCATCACAAACACCCTGCTATCCATTTCACTTTGCAAGGTGTGTGCACTGGGACATGGCCCCAAGAGACAGGCTGCAACCTGCAGCCTGGCACGTGTGCTGTGTCCACTGCAGATCCAAGACACGGCTGCATGGCTCTGGGGCAGCACTCCCAGCTCTGTGCAGCACCCATCCAGCCCCATGCGAGGTCTCAGCAGGTCTCTGCCACCTGGCTGCATGGAGGTGCAGCCATATCTGCAGGGCAGAGCTGCTGCTGGAGCTGCTGTTGCTGACCTGTGCATGGCATTGGGAGGGCATTTGTGTTGAGTTCTGAAGTGCTTGGAAGGGCCTCAGCTGGCCGTGTCCCTTCACACAGGCTGCGAGATGAGAAAATGACCAAGTTTGTTTTCAAAATGAGCAATTTTATTTTATTTTTTTTATAAAATACGTTCAGATTTGGGCTTGGTATTTGATGCAGCATGGGAGGGAAATGTATTGTGTGAGACACGGTTCAGTTCCAAGTTAATAATTAGAAGAATACATTTAAGCCTTTGTCAATATGAAAGGGATTTGGGGCGCTCGGGAATGCTTTGCCTCTTCTTTGTGGTTAGAAGGAAAATTGTAAAACATTTTCCACACGGCAGCTATTGAGGCAGCAAAAGAAAAAAATACATATGAGCTGCTACGACACACACATTGTAAGCTATTTTTCTATTTCCCGATAGTAGATGCTGTTTGAAAGATACTTTTGGGCAAAGTTTGCGCTTTTAAAAATTGCTTTGTCTCCATTGGGCAAATTTTGCTAATGTTGCAGGGCAGCCAGCTGAGAGCTGAGGTGCAGCTGGTGTAACCCCGTCACGTTTTCCCAAAAATCCCTGCACCACTCACCCGCTGCTTCCCTTCCCCAGCCCTTCTCCAGTGGAGAGGCAGAAGCTTCTCTGCAGGCGAACCAGCTGTGCAACGTGCAAGGTGCAAATAGCTTTCACAAATGCCAACACTAAAAAAAATGTCCCTGCGCTGGCAGCGCGACACGTGCAAACAAGCAGCTCACACCACACCACACAGGAAGGGACGATGCGGGAGCGCTGCCACAGCCGTGGAGATGCCGTGCCCCCGGGCCTGGCCGTCACCTTGTTGTGGGGACTGGAACCGCAATGTGCTGCGTCCTCCCCACATCCCTTCCTCGGCCCCAACTCCTTCCCCCACCCCCGGCTCATTGGGGCTTATTTAAATACGCTGGCAGGGAGCCAGGATCTCATCATTTTAATGCAGTGTAAAATGGAATGTGCATAATTATATGCAAGCCATATGCGAGGGAGACAGCTCAGCTGTGAATTTCGGGAGGCTGCGAGAGGGAGAGAGCGAACAGTCAGGGATCAGATGAGACGGAGCGGAACAGAGTGCAAGTGTCACCCAAATGAACAGTGTAATGAGTGCTCTGCCGACACTCCTCCTCTCACCCTCTTCTTCCTTTTGCTTCAGCTCAAAACCCGAAAACGCTGCAGATTAGGAGGAAAATGCTATATGCAGGCAGTGTTGCTAATGGGCTCTGTTAATGTCTCCATTTAAACTTCGGCTTTCTTAATTAACAGTGCAGCTCCAAATAACCGGTAACTTTTAATGCATCTTTGTAATTAAACATTTTTCCCGCGTTTGATGGAAGGGTGGCTGCTCTCGCGAGCTGATTGCTCCTTTTGGATCTTCGCTTAAGCACGGAGGGGGAGTCCGTTTGTCTACAATAGTGTTACGTGTAAAATATGACTATGAAAGCTGATTTATTTTTTTTGGCCTTGCTGTTAAACTGAAAATACATTATCTAGGGATTGCTTACGCATGTCAAAAAGTTGAAACGAGAACGTATGTAATGTAATCCTGAAAAATGCAATGAAGTAAATGGAAACCCTGAAGTTACTCACGGTTTCCAGCTCAAATATTTTGTTTTGGGTTTGTCCTTTGTTGTTCTAATGATTATGCTGCGATGAATTTGCATGTTCAACCTAAGCTGTGTGAGAGAACGGCATCGCAGGTTCTCGTATCTAAAAGGTGTATTTAAACAAACTTTTTAATAATGTTGTGTTTGGGGATTCCCGTCTGTTTTAATGATCTGAGCTGTTATGCTTTTAGCTATTTTTTTTTCCTTCCATTATTTGTAAGTCCCTAAATAGGCCATTATATTTCCCTTCAGGCTAGAGATGAAGATGGACATGCTGAAAATTTTCCCCAGCAGCACTATGCTAAGGAAACTCCAAGACTTGCCTTCAAGAATAACTGCGAACTACTTGTAAGAATAACATACTTACAACAAGTCTAGATTGTTACTTTAGCACAGTGAAAACCGTTTTTCTTTCTGAAAGGCTTTTGTTCATTATGCCATACATTATGAAATATTACTTTTTTTTTCTTTTCTTTTCTTTTTTTCCTTTCTTTTCTTTTTTTTTTCTTTTTGTGTGTGTTTCTGTTTAGCATTCTAATGCTAGTTCTGGTATCCGTGAACGATTTAAGATCTTGAATTGCTTGCCAATCTCGTATGTTTGATGTCAGAATGTGAACAGCCTTGTGGTGCTGCCTGGTCCCATGTGGTGCAAGGAGACAGCCAGGCTGGTGCCCCAAAGCTCTCAGTCCCATCCAGTCAGTACACATGGCCATAGGGCTCAGAGCTTCCTCGCCCACAGCCCTCTCCTCACTGCTCCTCTGCTGCGGGGAAAGAGCAAAAGCCAGGAAGCACTGATGGGGAGCCTGCAGTGTTTGCAAGCTGAAGCACAGCCACTGTTAGCTGCAAAGGGATCTTAGTTCCAAAGCAGGGTTAACTCTGTTCATTTTAGCATTTGCAGCTAGGTGAGATGAAAGGCAAGCAGGAATATCTACTATATTTCTATTAAATGAATCTGTTGGGACCTAATGTTCTTGATTAGCTTGCGAAAATGAGTGCTCCACAATGAGTTTTTCTGTGTACCTAGAGTAAATAGAGAATGAATTGTAGTGTATGTAAAGGAGATTCACACACTGTATTTGAAAATGGAAATTGAGATGAATTGGTAGATCTCTCCCTCACCCTTCTTCTTGGCCTCACCTACATAAAATGTGTCATTTGGCTAAATGGAAATATTTGCAGAGAACCAGAACACAGGATTAGATTTTGAAATAAGCTGAAACAAGCGACAGGGCTTTTGTCCTAATTATAATAGCCAAGAGAAGGATAGCAGAGAAGCAAGCTCCATTCCCAAGGCACTGAAGCCTGTGCAAAAGGTGCTGACCAAATGCCAGCATTGATCCCCAGGTGGAACAGCCAGGGCAGCCAATATGCCGAGCTGGGATAACCCAGCATGAGAACTGCTCCTAGACTGGTGCAATTTATAGAGATGCTCACACTGCTGTCCCTTTGAGATGGGCTTGGTATCCACACCGGTGGACCATAGGCTCATGTACCGCCGGCATCCTCAGTGCGAAACCAGCCCTGTGGGATCATGACAATGTTTTCAGGGCCACATGTAACACTCGGAAGAGTTGGCTGGTTCCCAGTGTAATTTCCTCAAACAAAAAGGGACTTGCACCTTTTGACCTGGGCTTGCTTCCTCTTTAATCCCTTGCAAAGCTCCTGGTGGTTTCAGGGGCAGCAAGGTTACATGCTAAGGTGAGGAAAGTAGACAAACACAAAAAGAGATTCCCTGTGGTAGTCCCAATTCTGTTGCTTATTAAGTGGAGGGGTTTCATCACAGCCATGCTTAATTACTGTGCTCTCGCTCAGACTGAGTGTAAGGACCCATCCCATGCCCCTGTGATGTCCGTGAAGTCAGGATGGCTTCTGAGTGTTGCTGAACTTCAGAACTAGGGTCATAAGACAGCACAGTGGCATGTGTACAAAATAAGAAATGTGTTGTTTTGGCTGAAAATCTGCTTTATTTTTAGTGCAAGCTATGAAGGAACCAGTTAACCTCCCTTGTACTATTAAAATCAAGTGTTCTTTCAATGCCCTGTTAAACACTGCTTTATCAGTATCCATGTCAGTTATTGCATTATTGTATCACTTCTGTACCTGGCAAAAGCTCAAATCATCCAAGTTAGTCTTTCATGTGCTTTTTTGGACAAGTTTCAGTTTTTGTTTAAGGAAGTAATAAAAGCAATTTGTCATAGTCGTATTTTCCTATGCTATTGGAAACAAAATTGGCAGGGATGTAACCCGTACTCAATTCACTGATAGAAACAAAAGAAAGTAGACAAACAATGAATACCTCTGCTATCTTTCAAGATGCATTTTAGGAACTGATAGTGGCTGTACAATGATGGGATTAGGCTTTGGGAGAAGGAGGAACTGGTGTCAATTTTTTGTTGAAGATGCTACATGTTTAACAGAGAGGTAGTGCTTTTTTCTTAATGTTTGGAGTAAAATGAATGTCACAGGAACTGGCCAGTAAGACAGCATCTGTCTCCTGAAGGCCAGTTGGAATTTCTGGGTTTGTGCTAGCAACTGTTTCCTTAGGAGGGATGAACCAAAAATATGAAAGAAAGGAGTGGGGACAGCTGCTTCCTCTAAAAAATATTTACCCAGTGGTAAAAACTTACCCAGGCTCTAACAGCGCAAGTCAGGCACTGCCTGAGAAGGAGTGGATAGATGAGATTCTTAAAAGAAAGAGAAACTGAAAGTTGTTTATGCTTTTGAGAATGAGGAAATCCTTGGAGTTTTCTTAGTGCAGTTGAGTGCTGCGGTAGCCTGTCAGGTGAGCTGGGAAGCCGAGGCTCCAAAGTGCTTTCTTTGCTGTAGGGTTCAGCTGCCGTTTTTGAGCCAGGCTTGCTGCATTGAGCGTGGGCTGCGGGCTGGGGAGATGCTTGTGCTGCGTGGCGCTGATAGGCGGGTGCAGGGCTGGGCGCTGAGGGGCTGTGCGTGGATGTTTGCCCGCAGGAGCTGTACTACACGGGCTGCATGCTAATAGCCTGGGTCACGGGCACCAGGGAGGGCTTAACTCCTGAGTACTTGGAGGGATTTGAAAGCATGGCAGCCTGCAGTACAGCCAGTCATGTGCTATCTTCGCTGCTCACACCTCGGAGGAGGAGATGCTTTGGTTAGAGTGATGCAGCTCTGCTGTGTGGTTTTTTATGAGAGACAGCTTGATAGGAAAAAGGAGGAGGAATGAGTTATAATTTGTGCAACATAACCCTCTGAGTGCTTGCAGTGTATATTAAGAAAAGCAGAGACAATTAAAGATTTTGGTTGGCATAGAAAGACATTATGCAGTTACAGGATTAGGTGAGGGTGATCATGTCCCGCGCTAAATCCAGATATGCTTTGTGTCATGTGCTGTGTCTTACAGCACAGAAAGCAAAGTGGATGAGAAGCTCCAGTCATTGAGGAGATAAATTTTTCCCTGCGAGCTTTTCAGCAGCTTTGTGGATTGTGTTTTCTTAAGATTAGTTACCCATGATAAATACTGAGAAGTGCATAATACAAATTTCTTTTTAACGAGCCTGGCCAGCATGCTTTTTTGGCCAGCCACCCACCCTACTACCATAGGCACAGCCTCAGGATTTTAATTCCTTTTTCCATGAGTGGCTGGAAGCTTTTCTTTCAGACACATCTCTTTGTTTCCACAAGGAAAAGGCAGAATTTAGTCCTCTGCAAGCTGATTGTAAAGGAGCAGTACAGTCCAGCGAATAGTGGGTCTGGACAGAGATGGGATTAGCTGCTGAGAAAGGGCAGGCTGGGATGAAAAGGCCACTGAAAAGCCTCCAGCCCTGGCCCTAGCCAGCTGAAATTCCTCAGCCATTGCCTAGAGAAAGGGGAAATCCATCTGGCACCTACCCAGGTTAGTCAGGGTAGGAAGAGCCATGCTTGGGTCCCTTTTAACAGAAGTAGGAAAGAAAAATCAACAGTTCATCCTTCCCCCCTCTGGGCTTCCCAGAATACCGAGTCAAGGTTTCAGACCAATGTTCTGCTGCCTAAGTTCAGGAGAGTCTGATCGGTTAAGGAAATTAAATGTCAGGTTGCTTTCCAGATCATTTGTTTATGGAGATGATCTGAGTACCACCCACTGCTCTGGAACTATATGTAAAGCAGGCAAAAAAACAAAAAAAAAAACAAAACAAGAAAACCAACAAAAATACAAATAAAACATGGAGAGCCTGAAAAAAAAATTCCTTTCCAGTCCCACATTCAGCTGTGATCCATGGCTGTGCTGCAGTAAAGTCTTTCTCTTTGAAATCAAAAAGTCTGCTCCCAGCAGTTCTGCTCCTGCTCCTGGAGGATAAATCTGTGACTCCAGTGTACAGTGACTTAGGAGATAGTCTTGGTGTTTGGAAACTGTTACATAAATGACAAACAATAAAACATGCTTGTTATCAGATTGAATACAAACTCACCCACAGCCATTGATTTGTAATCACTAACAAATAAAGGGAGAGAAAGCTCTGAAAAGATATCTGACGCAAATACAAGTGAAGCAAAGAATGCAGGCTGCTTAGATGTGAGCAGAAGGCTGTCATGGATGCAGTGGCAAGGCTCAGAAGAACCAGGGCTGAAGAGGATGCTCCTTTCAGCTTCTGTCATACTGTTGCTGCACCTGGGGGAGCCAGGATCAGGGAGCCTGGCACAGGTTGGCACCCAGGAAGGTGACAAGGGGGGAAGTCTTGACTTCAGAGTTATAGTTCTGGAAAGGGAATCACTTAAATACTTACTAGACAGTCTTTTGAGGGCACTGAGAATACTTGTGATTGGATAGGTCCTGTAGCTTTTGTAGTTCTAGGCACATTAAACATAGGTATGTGTAAGAGTGTACTCAGGTAACCACAAGAATTTGGGTTTCAGAAAGCAAGGTTTGGGTTCTCCCTTTTTACAAGGTACCTGGCCTATGTCCTGTGCCCCAGTGTCAAGTAAAATAGCTATTGATTCAGTGCTGTAATTAACTGTTTATTGGTACACTTGCAAACACAGACCCTTAAAAAAGGATCAAATCAGGGGGAAATTACTTTGCTTATCCCCTCTTCTGCCTTTCCCCTTTTGTTGCCCACACTGCCTCCTTATTCCTAGCAAAGAGCAAAAGCAGAGGCTCTCTATGGAGTCCCTCTCCTTCCTTTCAGGTTCAAACCAAGAGAGGGAGAAGGAGAGCGCCTTCTCAGCCTTCCCAAGGGCTGGGGAACTGAGGCTTTTTGGCCACCTCCAGCCTTCAGGGCACTACTCCAAGTTGGATCTGAAGGAGATCCCACTGCCCTGAGGATGTAGCAGGAGAGAGCAGCCTAGAACTGGGGCATCCTGTGGTGGTAGTACCCACCCCCCAGCCAAAACCTCCACACCAGAGTCGACTGCTGTTCCAATTACACCTGTTTTTTGCTGCCTCTTTCCTCTGGTGCCATTTTTTGGTTGTTTACCAGTGGGTCTCATCAGCTTCTTGATCAGTTTGCGTCCGCAGCCCGGAGGCACCCCATGGCACACTGTCAGCTGTGCCAACAGCCATCCGAGCATGTGGCTGCTGGGAGTGCACGGCTGCCAATGGAGAGCCCAGCGTTGTCTTCAGGGGCTTTGGAGCAGGCCCAAAGAACTGTCAGAACTGCAGTTATGGCTCTGGAACAGAAATATCGAGCAAAGCAATTTTAGCAGAGAATTGGTACTGGTGTTCTTGAAAACTCAGTAATCTTGGCCACATGAAATTCAACCTTTTCTATGACTGAAATAACAGTGAAGCTTAGGTCATATCGTGGTCTGATCGTCTGTAACATTTCAGTTTCAAGAGCTAAATTGTTCGTGAGTTAGAGCAGAATATTTTCTAAAAAGAACCTGCCCCAGACCCTACCAAACCCAATCAAAACAGAACAACTTGCATTCTGCTTCTTCTCAAGCAAAGGGAACATCCCAGGCAAAATCAGCAATGATTTTTCATGGTCCTGAATTGCTGCCAGGCCAGATATGCCGTGTGTGTGCTGCATCCCTCTTGCCCTGCTCCTGGTTATCTATTTTTCTGCTCCACAGTGGAAGGGATGGTAGTGGCTCTTGTTACAGTTTACTTATGGGATCTGTGTTGGGTAGAAGTGCTTCTCTGGGGCCTGGAGAAGTTTCCTGCACCTTCCCAGTCCTGCTCCCTGTGCTCCCAGCCTCCTCCATGTCAGTGGCAGCCCTGTGCCTTGCCTGCCCTGGAACCTGGAGGAGGCTGCTGTTCTTGACTCACAGCGTTTTTAGGGCTCTGCCGACATCTGATCCAAATCCCCATGAAATCAGTAGGATCCCTTCCATTAACTTGCTGTGAGCTCTGGATCACATCCTGTGTTCCACAGGCAAGGAAAGACAAACAACTGCCCAGAGTCTCCTTCCCCCTCTCTGACCAGCAAGTGCTGTAGGCCTGCTAACAGGTAAATGGAAGCATGGCAAACACAGGTTTTTTTATAACACTGAATGTGAAGGCTGCGATCAGAGATGGGACCTGCAGAAAATACCGCCATGCCAGACTGAATAGTCCCACTTGAGAGAGCAACTTGGAAATAAGACCTACGTCTCATTTTTTGGCTGCACAGGGCTGCTGAGGGTGGCCACCATCCACATGTTTGAGTGGGTCGAGGGCCTACACAGTGGTGGTACAGGGTGGGATTAAGGCATGTGATAGGCAGTTGCTTTCCCTGGGAATTTCCGCTCAGCGTTTTTATGGGGCTGGTGGGGTGAAGGGAGGTGTTGGGACCTCCGAGCTGCATACCAGCCCCATTCCCTCACCAGCAGAGTTCTCCTCAGTGCTCCAGTTATAGCCATCAGCTTCGCCTGGGGGTTCTGGTTGGGCATTTTCTTTCATATCAATACAGGAATATTATTTTAGGATGTGACACTTGATACTTTGCTTTCCTTTCCTCAGAAGGAGGCAGTTTTCTAGTTTTCGACATTATTATTATTTCAAAAGGGAAGCAAAATGCATTTGTTAAAAAGGAAAATAATTCAAATCCCATTACAGCCCCAATTCTGTTGTCTTCCCAGAACCAGCATTAAGATTTTTATTAATAAATGTGCAACTATTGGTGATCTCTGAATAATTTCTCCTACTTTAATATCTCCTCACTACAGTGCTGTGCTGTATTCCTCTATTTTTACTCTTTGTTTTCCTCATTTGATGTTTTTACTGAAGTTATAATTTTCATATTATCGTAGAATCAAAGAATCCTTAGAGTTGGAAGGGACCTTTAGAGGTCATCTAGACTGACTTCCCTGCGATGAACAGGGATACCACAGTTGGTCAGGTTGCCCATGGTCCCATCCAGCCTGGCCTTGGAAGTCTCCAGGGATGGGGCATTCACCACACCTCTGGGCAACCTGTTCCAGTGCCTTACCACCCTCACTGTAAAAGGCTTTTTCCTTATACCCAACCTAAATCTACCCTCTTTGAGCATGAAGCCATTTCCTCTTGTTCTATCATCACAGACCCTGCCAAAGAGTCTGTCCCCCTCTTTCCTGTAGTTCCCCTATAGAATATATTAAACATGTTCTCATTGACAAAATGGCTTTTTCAAAAATGATCTCAATGAAATACCAGTCTTTTCATTGGCTGGGAGTTTAAACAATTAAGTTAGCAAACTCTTAGCAGAAAATTGATTTTAGATGGCTGTTTTTTAATGATAATTTCAGTATATCTTAAAGTAAAAATGCCTGGAAGAAAGAAGTTATCTCCCCTCAACCTCTATAGAACTTGAAAAAACAGGTTTGTATCCATTGGAAGGATTGTAAGTTGTGGCTTTTCTTTATGAAACTGGCATTCATAACCAATTTAAATAAAATTCGGACAGTTTTTGTAGAAAGGTTAAAGTATGAAGATATGCCTTGTTCCAAAGAAAGTTAAGATAATTGGAAATAAAATTTCCAATTTTATTTAAATTTTAGTTTAAAATTCTTAAATTTTAAATTTTTCAGAGCTATAAATATTTGCAGGAGGTATTTGCAGAGGAATCAGAGGACTTAGTGGGGCATGAATGAGAAGTCATGGGGCACCCTGGAAGCCACAGATGCCTTTGCACCTGGAGCACCGGGGCCAGGCCCCAAAATATCTCCTGGCTTCCAGGACCTGCCATGCCTTTACCTCAGCTCTCACTCATGCAGTATCAATGAAAATGAGTGTTGTCGGGTCTGAGCAAGTGCTACGTGGACCAGCATGACCTCTGTCATTCTGCAGTTGGCTCCTGCCTTGTATTGCTGAACATACTGCCCTCCCCATTAAAAAGGAAGAGGATTTGAAGGGACACTGCTTTGGCTCCCCTTCAAGTAAAAAAGGTCAACAAAAGAAAGCAGGGGTTTGAAAATCAGGAGTTGACGGACTGTTTATTTCTCAGAATTAAGGTCCATCCCTTGGCAAGGCCCTCTCTTTGGGAACCATCGGGACTGTGCAGGGATGATGCCCAAGCAGGGCAGGTTAACTTCACACAGCCATGCTCTGAGGGCACTCCTGAGCAGGTCTGTCTGCAAGGAGCAGGTGCTTCACTGCTCTCTGCAGTAGGATGCCATTTCTACAAAGTATAAATCCTGCATTTTATTATAAAAGTTAGTACCAATAATTACTTAAAATTTAATGAATTTCAGTTCTCACTTAATTGCTTTTGAGTAGTTCACTTAACTTATTAAGAAGAAGCAAGGACATATTCATTTAATGAGCAGGAGAAGCCTTGGCCTAGCATCTGCCTACATTCTCTTCTCAATTAATCAATTATAGTCCAATGGTGTGTAATTACACATTAAGAAAGTTATTGGATATCTCAGCATGGCTGTCCCAGGGGGCTCATGAATACACTAATATAACACACCTGTAATGACCTGTTCTCAGATCTGCAAATTGCTCCCATTTCTCTCTCTCTCACGTTGCTAAATGAAGATGAGAGCAATTACCATTAACTTTTTGAGTCACATCTAGTCAATGAGAGAGAAAAAAAAGCCCTACCAGCATTCATAATAAATCTGCCTTTTGTTGCTGAGCGTTGCAGCAGCACCAGACATTGAGCTGTAGGGCAGTTGGTGTGCCTGGAGACTGCACACCACTCTGGGTGTACTGCAGCAGTCAGGACTGAGCACACCTGTGTAGGTGAAAGGAACAGGCAGAACCACGTCTGATTGTACGCAGGCGTAATTCACCAGGAGTACTTCAAGTTGGGCCAAACTCCAGATCTGATCCCTATGCAGAGGCTCTCAGTCTGTGCATAGCAACTAAGCCATGTTGCTGTTGTGTGGAGTTTTTTTTTCAAACACTCAAAAGAACAAAATTTACTATGTAATGGCACAAAGGATTTGGTTGTGTGAGGGGATGCACTCGCTAATGCTCTCTTATTAATGCATAACAAATGGAACCAAGGAGAGGCTCTCAATCTGCATAATGAAGTCTGACAGATTCTAAATTGGTGATTCAGTCAGCTGAAGGGCCCAAAAATGCTGTGTGGAAGTGAGCGTTTGATGGCTCCATAAGTCAAACAAGCGATGATATCTGTCAAGGTTTTTATAAATGTTGTCTTGCACAGTGGGATTTTGATGTGCTGCTGTCACCGTCTTTGGGAAGAAGTGTCTGTTTCCCCACGTGAAGCATTCTTATTGCTTTCATTTGTAGACTCAGGTGGGTGTACAGGCAGATTAACACCATGCGATACCCTGAGCACAACTGTTCCTTAAAGGAGGGTCCATTTTGCTTGCAGCAATCTGTACGATTTCATTGCTGTACCCTGGTACCAAACTAGCATTAGCAACTTCAGTGAAACCTTCATTGTGACTGGACGTTGCTTCTCTTCGTGAGGATGGCCCCTATGTTTGGCAGGGTGATGCTCCTGGTAGATTCAGGGGTCACACATTGCTCATAGAGTCAGTGGTTGGGCTAGATGATGTTAGTGGTCTTTTCCAACATTATTGATTCTGTGATTCTATGATTAGTTGCGCTATAGCAGTGACAGCGGCTATTTCACTCTGGTTTCCACCAGTGTCTCATGTCTTCCCAGTTCCATAGCACCCTCAGCTTAGTACGTGCTTTGGTTCATGTTCCTACTGCAGCACCTCAGGGCTGAGCTCTGTTCAGTATCTGCTGATAATTATTGAAGGAAAGCAAGCACAATTTACTCAAAATAATTAGGTGCGGATATAGGATTGGTTAAACCCCTTCTAGAGGTGCTGTATCTGTCCATTAACTAGATACATGTTCCATATGACATCCACATTTTTGGCAGCTGTAATCATGAGATCAGCAGCATATTGCATCTGTACTCCTTTGAGTTTGCGTTTGCCATTCAACTCAAGCAGAGGTACTACTGGTACAGCCAGCTATCTGCTAACTTGATGTCTAGGTGTCTGGTCTTCAGCTTTGAAATGAGCATTCTGTTATTTAATTACTTTTGCATGCAATTTGAGATTGAGATTAAAATGTTGGAAGTGCAAAACGATATCTATTATTTAAAGTTGTGTGATACTCCAAATAGCTGACAACAGCACCCTTGGTATTTGCAAAGAGAGGTTCATTTATTATGAATTGTTACCTGACACAGTAGTGGAGAGCAGGTTCCCAGCTTTACCTTCAGGCATTTAAAAACCATCCGACTGCCCAGGCTCTGCTGAAGTGATCCAGGAGGACCCCACAAAGTGGTCAAACTGTGCACATGTACATTGTTCTCAAATCCTGCTTGATGCACAGTTTTGTTTATGCTGGGCACCAAAATCAAATTCTGTGCTCAGTTGTTTATTTTTAGTCTGTGCTTGAATAATCAATTAAATATTTCTTAAACAGAGAAAGTAATGCAATTATATCATTGAGCTTCAATATGCAGTACAGTATACTGTTGCACAGGCCAGTTAAATACGGGACCTAAAAAAGCTGTCAGTTGATTCTTTGGTTATGTAGACTTTGTGTGTCTGATGGGGAGGAGGATGGTTATTTCATTCAGCAGTAAAAACGTGTTTCTAACTGTATTCCCTGCAAGAGGCTGTAACTCTTTCCATGTCACTTCCCTAATTGAGCAATAAACTCAGGATTGCACTAATACTTTTTATTATGAGGAATCAACGTGCTTCTTCTAGACAGGCAGAAAAATAATTGACCACCTGTGCCCAGTCCTGAATGAACATTACTGCACTGAAATAAATGTCTCTTTGCTCAAGATGGGAAACTAAGATTTCTAAGAGATTTCTTTCCTTCATTCCACCGCAGAGGTGTAACAGCATGTGATGTGTTCCTAGGGTGTCTTTCTGCTGAGTGATGTAAAGGAGATCTCCCCCTCCAGCTGGGGAGAATCTGGCCCAGAGATGGGTTTGTGTAGAACCAGGAGGTGGTGACAAGACTTCGGGCTGGTGGATCTTATTGCAGCTTGCCTAGCACATGTTGTAAGGGGCAAAGGATGCTAGAAACTAAAATAATAGAGAGCAAATAGACTGAGAAAAGGTAAATGTCTTCCCTATCAGTTATTTTTCGCCTTCTGTTGATAAATCTCTGGGGCTCCCTCTCATCTCCATCTCCAGATGTGGGCCCCAGATGTGCGTGACAACAGCATGGCCCAGCTGGAAGTTCGCTGCTGGGCAGTGCCCCTGGGAGCAGCCTCCCTCACAGCAGGTGCACGCACACTGTAGCAGGCACAGGAGTTGTGCAGGGCCTGGAAAACGTCTCCGGCTTTCTCATATGTGTGCCTTGGTCCTTGCTTTCCGAGATATTGCAGGAGACTGCGCTGAGCAAATGCTTTTGTCCCCACGGGGTTTGCACAGCGTATTGCCATCAGGCGCTGAGCTGTTGTCCTTATCCAGCGTGCCGAGTTCATTTAATGAGGGCTACACAGCTGATAGGATTGCACAGGCCAGCAGTCCCACTTTTTGGCTCTCTTTCCTGCAGCCACAAAGCAGGGCTGAAAGCTGAGGCCTGGGTGAGTGCCAGCTGTCCAGAGGTCAAACCAGATTAGCTGTGGTCACTGAAGGGAGATAACCAGAGGCTGCCCACACAGCCCCTGAGCAAAGCTAGATATTTGTCTGCCTTTGTTATGAAAATCCATCCCAACAACCCAGCCAAAATTCCAGCTGCCCAAAGTAACCGTGATCCCTGCTGGTGGCCTGTCTTTATTTTCTGGGCCGCTCCCCTCTGCTGGGGTGCCAGGGCACTTGTACCACAGCAGGAGCATCATGGAGATGTCACATCCCTGGAGGAAAAGACCCCACATGCATCAAAATCCAACCCAATGATCCCCTTTGCAGTGGGGATGGGACCTGCTATGCTGTCTGGTGAGATGCAGAGGGCTTTGCTGATCCTCCAGGCATCTGGTGTGGCTCTGTCTTAGAGGAGAGACCTGTAGGGCATCAGCGTCATGGCTCTTAGAGGAAGGCAGCAGTGTTTGGGGTTCCTGTCATATATTTTCCTGCTGCTGCTGCTGCGGGATTACCTCCTTCTCACAGCTCCAAACACAGCATTGTTGTGAGCACTGGGAGAAGCCTGGCTCAAGGCAGGTCAGCCAGTGTTTGGGATGGGAGAGGAGGAGAGAGGAAAGGACTTAGTGAGAGCAGGAAAGTGAATACAGGTCACTGCAACACCACACAAGCTGAGTGTGTGATGCCTCCTGACACAGAGCACCCAGGAGCATGGGGGAACCATAATGGGTAGAGATGGCATGGGGAAATGAACATCTTCTGCAGATGTGACATCCAAAAAGCTCCCCAGCCAGTGCAACTATTTTTAGCAAAAGTGCAAACAGTGATTGATGCCGTGGGGCTTCTGTTGCTAAAATCTGGCTATAAGCAACATATTCATATTTAAACAAGTCAGCTTTGCACGTTGAAATGAGCAAACACCGCCTCTGCTTTCTTGTTTGTTGTGTAGAAGCCATCAGCATCGCTCCTTGTCCCTTCCCATCAGTGGGGATGTGGAGAGCTGTGATGGATGAGCTGTTGATCTAGCTTGTCTGCAAGGCCACTGCATGTTTATTTCTTGCACGGCATTCTATTGTGCAATACTAGAAATAGGGATGTGGGCCTGCCCTTGCAAAAGTAACATCTTGCACACAAAACAGTGCCGTGCCGCTAAGCTCTCTTGGCACAGTTTGTACAGCCAGGCACATTTACTGTGAAACCCGACCCTGAGGTGCGCATGAATAAATTCACACAAAGTCAAGAGAGCTGTGAGCAGCAGAGGCCTTTGAATGCAGGGGGCAAAGCAGCAAGGAGGGAGCTCCTGTAACTTCTCTTCTGCTTACTGTGGGCCTGTGTCACCTCTGGGGAAAGGCCCCTGGCTTACACCAGCATTATTTCTAGCCAATTATCCTATTTAGGTATCTCATGTATATTTAGGTCTTGAAAAGGTCAACAGCAGATCACAGCCAAGCAGGCCTTTTTGAAGCTATAGAACTGGAAGCTTTGCTTCTAGCATCATTAGGAAATAATTGCTTGTGAATGTCCAGGGATTCAAATCTGCATGCAGGAGCTCTGGAAAGGAGGGCAGGAAGGTTTAATATATTTTTGAAACAGCTGCTGCTAGCGTTGCACCTGAGCAGTGCTGAGCAGCCCTAGCAGGGCACAGCCGCTGTCTCTCCCTGCCTTAGGCCCTGCAGCCCTGGAGCCCAGCAGCTTGCCTCTGCGCTCATCCCCTTAGGACTGTCCCCAGCATGAGCACACTTCTCCATACAGAATTCATCAGAATTCTTTTTTTTTTTTTTTTTTTTTTTTTTTTTTTCTGCTCCTTGCAATCTTTTCCTTAGGTCTCTCTTCCCTTTCTGTCTTCCTTCCTTGCAAGTTTACTTTCCCTCAGTTTAATTATTCTCTTCCATGGGTACAAGGCAACTTGTGTCACATATTTTTGGTACGTCCAGTTCCTGTGTTCTCCATCTCCTCAGTTCTGTGGTTGTAGAAAACCCCTTTCCTAAATGCCCAGATGTTACTAAATGGCGTTCTTAACATCAAAGAAAGATCAGGCTGCTGAGCAACTTGATGTCTCTCTATATCATAGAATCATAGAATGGTGTGGATGGGAAGGGAATTAAAGCCTGCCCAGTTCCAACCCCTGCTGTGGGCAGGGCTGCCACCCCCCAGCTCAGTCTGCCCAGGGCCCCATCCAACCTGGCCTTGAGTGCCTCCAGGGATGGGGCACCCATAACCTCTCTGGACAGCCTGTGCCTGTGCTTCACCACTTCTGAGTAAAGAATTTGTTCTTAACATCTAACCTCCAGCCTGTGAGGCTTGTGACTCTGAACACGAATCATGAGTTCCATATGAGGAAGATAGGCCTGATGAGTGGTGTTAGACCAGTAGATAGTGAGACAGCTGCTCTAGGCTCTGCTGCAGCTACTCCCTGTCACCACAGTCAAGTTACCTCATCTCTCTTTGTCTTTGCTCCCTGTTCATAAAATGGACATCATTGCATTTCTGAATTTCCTATGGGATTGTGGAGACAGATTCCTCTGGCTTGCTTTGCCTTTATGTCACCCCTCTGCCCACAGTGCTGGCAGGTGGGATAAGATGCTGTTAGATCAGAACCATAGAATCATTAAGGTTGGGAAAGACCACTAGGATCATCTAGTCCAACCGTCAATAGCTGTGCTCAGGGCCAAGCCTGCATTGGGTGCAAAGTAAAGCATCTGTAAGGCTGTTGGTCGTGCTAATATACTTCATGTTTCAGATACCTACTTCTGAACAGTAATGTCATTTAATTATTGTAGTGTTGCAAATTAAGTTGCCCACACACAAATTCAATATAGCTTTAATTATTATATGTTGAGTGCAAATTAAGTGCACACCAAAACCGAGTGGTATGATTTTGGTTTGTCATCTGATTAGTTATGGTTCACCTCCCTCACCTCGGCCAGCACTGCCTGAGTCAGGGGCACAGAAAGCAGGTGCCCATGTGCATACAGTTCCTCCTAAACCTGCACTTCACAGGAAAGTAGCAGCTGACATAAAACATTTTTTCTTGACATCCAGCTGAGAGCTGGTTTTGAGGCATGCCCTCCATCTCAGGTGAGGAATGCAGAGAAGGTATGGCTTAGGTAGGCAGGCAGTCATCTCCAGAAAAGGCACCAAATGCAGTAACATTCACACACACATCAAAAAAAGTTTGCAGCAAAAACCCTAATTTTGCAGGGAAGAAAACCCAGCCTGCAGCCAGCTTAAATATGTTGGTCAAGTCAGCTGGGCAGATCTGCAGGCTTGGGTTTCAGCAGCCGGGAGCACATTGTCTTCCTTCCCAATAATTAATGGGGTTTTCAATTTGTAGATATCTCCTAGCTCTGCGTTTTCGAGCCCTAGTCAGAGAGCTCTGCCCGGCAGGATGGCGGCTCGGTGCCAGTGGAGCGTCCTGCCTCGCTGCGCTCACGTACACACCGACTGTGCCCTCCTGCTCCCCCAGCCTGGAAGGAGCCCTTCTTTGAGCACCATGCACCGCTCTCCATGCAGGCAGCTCATTATCCCGGGCATTTCAGGACTAATTTATGGGACATGTGGTTAATTTGCATAAGCCATCCTGTACACAGAAGATGTCTCCACAGTAAAGTAATATGCCAGAATCTGGATTTATGTGAAAACATGAATGCTGGGTGGGGGGAGCGCTTTTAGAAGCTGTCATTAGCAGCAATCCCTAACGCATACCTCTGATAAAAGTCACAGAATGCTGCCTCTCTACCTACTGCATGTGAAGCTCCCATATAATTTTTCGCTTTGAATCTTGCTCTTCTTTTTTATTAAGTAAGATGGGTTTTGATCCTTAAAACGGCCTTGAAACATGAATACCATGATCTGCTGGCTTTGTCTAAAAGGGAAGCAAAATCCCCAAACTGGCTTCGTGCAGAACGCCGCGGGCTCGGCTATGGCGGCGAGGAGCCTGCTGCATCCGCTGCTCTGATTGTTTCCTCCACACCAGCAGCAGTGGGGCCATCAGCCTTGAAGCAGCTGACATCTGAGGCACGGGCTCTTCCTGTGCTTTGAGTTAGTCAGCCCTTGATCCCGTGCCTGCTTTGCGCTGGGGGCTGACCTTCTTGCACAGCTCTGCTCCCGCTCTGCCACTCGGGAAGGCTGGAGCTGTTGTCTGCAGGACTCCGAATTAGAGCTGCACGGGTCAGAGGAGCAGACAGGAGAGTTGTCATTAGGAGAGCTGATGGCTGTCCTTGATGGATGCGATATTGCTTTTTTTGGTAACAATTACAAAATAAGAGCATTGCAAGAAGTGCTTTAAGCATCCCGCTCCCCTGCAAGGTGTCAGTGTAGAATTATCACAGAGCAAAATGGTTACTGGCTTTCTTTCCATGATTTCTGCCACCAGATCGCTTCACCTACAGGTACAGATGTTTTGTCTGCCTTCGTGGCAAAGAGCACCCAGGTATTTGAAAGTCAACCTGGTTTCTTTCTTTTATCCCTAATACGTCTTCTGCCATTATGAGGCCTCTGAAGAACGCATTAAGTCTGTATTTACCCCTGTGCAATCTAATTAACTTCCAGAATAGCTGTGCAGGTGTAACTGAGATCTCAGTTTGAAGGCAGCTTTGCTCCATTTATTGTAATTGAAGGAACTGTTTGGCCGGCAGCATTTCTGTTACTCGTAATGCTGTTTCAAACGGAAATAACTTAGTTGGACTTTCTTACAGAATCTGCAGGAATGCCAGCTAGAATTGCATAAGTGAATGCATAAATATCTGCTTACTCGTAAATAGGAGCTAACTTGATCTGCAAATCACATTCCCACAAACATGCAGTCCCGATGCCAGCGCTACAGATTGGTTTCCCGGGGCAGAGCTCTGGTTTCAAGAGTGTGTTTTAGTGCTTCATTGTTTCAAAGGTCTGAGCAGCAGTGGCTGCTTTCTTGGGTGTAGTTCCCCTTGGTGTAACCTGCTGGGTGTATAATGGTTTTGAGAAAACAACATGTTGTAGGAGAGAAGTGCTCCAGGTAAATATGTTTGGTTTGTTTGTTTGTTTTTTTTTTTACTGTTCTAGGTTCTGTTACTCTATCTGTTATTCTAGCTTTTGAGATTAGCATTTTCAATCACAGCAATCTGTAAATTTTTTATAAAGTTGGACTGGAGGTTACATGGAAGTGATTGCGCTAGACTGAACATAATGGCTGTGCTCAATTGGAAAAATACATTTCTCTCTCTCTTCGAATCTGTGTATTCTATTCTAACTTGAATCACTTTTTGCTATTCTAAGATGTTTGTTAGAAACATATTTTTTCTTCTGGGGATTTACATCCTCTCTTAGTGTTTTGATTGCTTGTGAATAATTTGATCGAAAACCCTTTATATGTGTGTCTGCAACGTACAGCGTCTAGATGAATTGGATTTTGACTGATCCCACATAGTTGAAACCACTGAAACAAGAAACATTTGCAGTGCTGTCAGACGGGAAAATCTCCCTTCTGCAACTTGACTCAAATTTGTTATGTGTATAGCGCCATGAAGCTCAATAGATGTAAATACAGATTAATTATTTAAAAAGTAATAGGAAGGAATGAGCTTCCAAACATGTAGTGCTTAATTATTTAAAACCTATAATGGAATTTCAACCCTCACACATCCCTCAGATCTCTTGTGGTGCTTGGACGAGTGCCTGAGGTTAACTGGCATGTCCCCACCTCCCAGTCTTCTTCCTCCCTATGTCACAGGGTGATAGATGTGCAGGGTAGATGTGAAGAGAGGTCATTATTGTCAGTCATGTCTACTAGTAAATATACAGTGCTTAACTCTTTCTTTCCCCCATTACTATATTGCATCCTGCAATGAGAATTTCCTATAACAAATCCAAAAGCCTGAGTTTGAACAAAGCCCCTCATGATTGCTGATCCCAGAGGGTAAAAAGAGCCCCAAAGTTGTGCTTTGTTCATGTGATGGATGTGGCTTGAGAACCACAGTACATGATTGTAATGGATGCTGTAAGCACATGTAGGAAAAACTGATCCCCATTTCAGAAATCTCATGCTCTACATAGTCAAGCCAAATAAGGGGAAGCCTTCTCCCTGTATGAAGAGGAGGATTAAGAGTACAGAGTGAAAATTAGGAATATATAAACCTCCTAGCTTGAGAAACTCCTTGACCCCAGCCTTCCTTCTCTGTAACTGATGGAGAGGGTCTGCTAGGATCAATTCAGAGCCTCCAAGTCAGGCTGCTGCCAGGATCCATTTCCCCAGAGTTGCCTACAGTCTGCCCTGGAGCTGGAAGCAGTAAATGGCTAAAACCGGGCTGTCTGCATTATTTCACTCCTTATCCTTCCTCTTGTCCAAAGTTACTTGAAGATTTTGTGTATGGGGAATGATACTTGATGCCAACTGATAAGTCCTGTCTCAGCCCCAAACTACTTACCCTCCTTCTTTTATTGCACTACTGCACTGACAGAGGAACATTCAACCCTGAGTGGTTGTTAAAATGAACGTGAAGAAAAGCCCTTAAAATAAAAGCAAATGTTTTGTCACATTTAACACACACAGAAGGAGGCTGTGTATGCAGTGGCCACTGCTCTCCATTGGGCAGCCAGGTTTCAGCTAGCTTGATGAGCAGCATTTCCTGTCCCAGGAAGCCTCAGCTGCTGTCCAGGAGTTGCATGGAAACACCTGCAGAAGGAAAGGGGCTGCAGAAAACTAGATGGACTTGGTCCTTCTTGAGGAGGAGTCTAAAGGGCATAGCACTTTTGAGAACCTAGCATGCAGTACATGAGTAGGGTGAGAGTTTAAATACATTGACTCCTTCTGTGCTATGCAATGAGAGAATCATCTGCATGATCTTGTGAGTGTGAATGTGTTTTCCACAATGTGTTTATGGGATAAAATCTCAGTAGTCACAGAGTGCATCATACACAGAAGCAAGGAGTGTGTGCCATCTACAGTAACACAGTGTGTTCTTAGCAGAGTCCCTGTCATGTTCTTTACCAGATAGTGTGTCTGATGCCTTGTGCTGCAGAATACCCTCTTTGGTGAGAAACAATTACTTTGTGCCAAATTCAGCTCTCAGCTACATGGTTCAAACTGAAAAAAACAACACTGGCTTCAGTGGAGTTATCCCAGATTCATCCCGGGTTGCTAAGAATAGATGTGATTTATGTAATAGCTGGGTGTCAGGTACACTCCGCTAAACAGAGGGATAAACAAAGTGTATTCTATCTTTTCATCTGAGTAGAAGAGACTTAGTGGGACTTTTTTTTCTCCACACATTACCCTACTTAGAAAGAAGTAGGTACAGATGACCGAGGAAGAAGGGGTATTTGCCGTTGCCCAAACACCAGCACATGCTTCAGGCCTGACAACAGCATGGCAGGAGGCAGCCTCTGTCAGCCTGGGCCAGCAGCAAGCTGGGAGTGCCCCTTGCAGGAGGCCCAATTTCATGGCAGGAATGTTCTCAGTAAAACAAAGCAGGCATTAGCAGAACACAGGGAAGTTTTCATTAGTTCTCTGTATGTTTGGCTCTGGGCTGCAGTTTCAGAATTTCATCACTCCTTGTTTATTATTTTTAGGACTAAAATCCTGGAAAACAGTGGTTTAAGCTATCTAGTGGCCATAGTAAATCCTTCCTACTAGCAACAGATGTGTTTTTTTTCTTTTCATTTCTTTCTCTCCTCTCCTCTCCTCTCCTCTCCTCTCCTCTCCTCTCCTCTCCTCTCTTCACATCTCGTCTCTTCCCCACTATGTGCAGGACATGCAGCAGACTGTTGCTTTCCCCACTTTTCTTTTCCCAGCCCTTATTTCTGTCTTACTTGCTCCATGTGGAAGTTCCCAAGAGTGAATCTAACAGCGGTTCAGAGGAATCCTGTCTCAGATGGTAACTTTGTGCTAATACCAGCAGGAAGGGGAGCTTGGACTGCTGCACCCTGGTTTTCAATCAGGATCGGTACCTCGGAGCAGGAGGAATGGGAGGGACACAGAATGCATCCTCTGGGTTAAGCAGAGTAATTTCCTTTACTTGACTTTGTCTTCTCCCTCCCCCAGCTGTAGAGGGAATTGGAAAATGTTCTATTCTCCTGCTCAGTCTGCGAGAGATGGGGTACATCTTGGTCTTGGTCTGAAACCAATGTGACAAACTTTTCCTCAATCCAGGCAGATATTGGATCTGTCCCAGGATTGTTCTGATCAGATGTGGTTTTCAGAAAGAGGGCTGCTTTTATTCCTGGGCACACTGTGGTGCGTACCATTACCAGTGCAAAGCCAGTAATTCTTGGAGTGTGAAATTGCAGTCAAATCAGGAGCAGTTGTGATTCCCTTCAAAGCCCTGCAGACTGAAATCCAGCAAAGGTCCTCTCAGAAAGTTTTGATCTTTTTTTTTCACCTGTTTTTACTAACACTCTCGTCAATCTTTCCCTAATCAAGTCAATCTTTCCCTAGCATTACTTTTCCGAGTAAGCAGCTCATGTAGTCTAAGCAGCTGATGTAGTCTCTCAAGGATTTGATATGTTTGGGAAAGGTGGAGAAATTTGTATATGACTCTGCCTCAGGTAGGAGCTGAGACCCAGCCAGCCCTACTGTAGCCCTCTGTGGCCATGATGATGTGGGTTCTATAGCACATGGCACAAGGGCTCCTAGTCTAGAAATCTTATTGCATGATACAGATTAACATGTAATAATGAAGTCTGAAGATCCCTGACCTAGATAGATAGGTGGAAAAAATATATATGTGTAGTCCATGTATAAATACATATATATATGCATATATATATATAGTCTAAAGCACCCAGAGATTTTATTCATAAGCCTCTTCCTTATGCACACATAAATCAGAAGAAACCATATGCAAATCTGTGAGAGTTATTCCACTGTAAAATGCCATAGGTGAGAGGAGGAATTGGACTTAGAACTCTTCATTACAGGTAAATAAAGATTTCCCAGAGCTTCAGATTGCATTCCTGCTTGCTATTCTATGTGCTGATGATATTTCAAATCTGGATTACAGTAATATTTTCTAGACCCAGTAATATTACATTTAAATCTGAGTGATTTAATGGGTGTTCGCTGGTGATTTTGGTCCAGGTGAAGTGGTACTGGCCTCCAGCAGTGCCTTAGGCTAAAAGCATCATGTGTTAGGAAAAAACATTAACCTGCCCCTCAAACCTCCTCATTATTGCATTTATAGTCCTGTCAACTGTCTTATGAGCCACTGGAAACATAATGGAAGGGGGTTTATTGTTATTTTTATATTCTCTTGAATATTAAAAAGAAAATATATTGGAGAAAAAATCCATATAAGATATTACTAGATATAAATTCTAGACAGATGAGCCACATGGGTTATTTTCCATCTCACAGTGTTACTTTGCTATATGACCAGAATAAAGTTTTGGTCAGAAAAATAGGGTGAATGTGTTTATTCAGGTACTGAACAAGAAAGTGAATTAATTAGAGAATATAATTCTTCATCTGGCTTCTTAAGTTATCCGCAGATGTGGGAGAATGAGGGTTAAGGTTTTGGTTACTCAGTTATAAGGAAGTTATTACGGGTTATAAGGGAAATGCTACTGAAGGTTAATAAAGTGCCCCTTTCCTCTTTTCCTTTTAAGTTCTCCTGTTCTTAGCACATCTGTAATTCTCAACACAATTTGAGGTAACCATTTACAGTGTTAATGGCTCTTAATTCCTCTCTTTTTGTGGTTGCTGGGGCTCCATGCAGGCAGTGCTGGAAAGCGTGCAGACTGCTATTTCCTCATTTTCCACCAGTTGATAGCTGGCCTTCAGAAGAAACCTGTACTGGTGTTCGCTTCTGGTCCTGTCCTGCAGCCTCTGGGTGGGAATGCAAAACTCAGGGGCAAGAGCACTCCTCTCTCCCCCAGGCTGCCACTGGTGGTGGTTCTCAGCCCCAGTACCATGGATCCCCACAGCTCAGGTGCCCCAGGGGTGGAGAAGCTGCCCTGCTGCCTCCTGTAGCTCAGCACCCGTGAATGGAAACTGTGCAAAATGTTCTCCAAGGATGCAGAGACGAATGTCCTGAAGAGGAAAGAAGTGCATTTCCATTTTTTTTGAGGGAAAAGGGGGGAGATTTCCTAACGTGACCTTACCCTGATGCTCCAGAGAGGTGGCAGGCGTGGGACGCTGTGATGAAGTACTTACAGCCCCTCAAGTGTTTTTGCAGCTGCTAGCTTTGTTTTCTTTCTTTTGGTTTCCTGAGTATTCAGAGCCTACAGTCCCTGTCATCTTCTGAAGATGTTTGCAGTGCTTCTCACTGCTGCAGGGCTTGAGCAGCAGCAGTCTGAAGAGGTACTTTAGAGTCACCTTTAGAAGGATGCAGAGCTCTCACTGTGGCACTAACAGCTTAAGGATGGCAAAAGGAAAAACAACAAGTCTGGTGAAAGGCACATTACTGTGGTTCACTGAGACTCCCAGCTCCATCTACGCAATTGAGTTGTTTCTGGTTACTCAGTTTTTTGGTTACTCAGTTTTCTTGTTCATCACTTTAGGGGGAGCTGAGGAATGCACATCATGGGAAGTCTTGGCCTGGAAATCAATTGCTAGAACTCAGTCTGGCCAGTGCCCACATAGCCTGAATGAAGCTGCTTGCTGCTGGTTGACCGAGCAGCCCTCTCCCATTGCCACCCACGGAGTGAGGAGCACCACGCTACTGATACTCAGCTGACTCCACACATCCCTGCCCTAAATCTTGCTTTCAATGAGAGAGGCTATGCTTGTGTGCTCTCCTGTCTGACCAGGCTCAGTCTGGAAGAGGTGCTGTTTCTTGGCCTTGTGGTGTTGGCACAAAACCATGCCAACACTGGGCTACTCCTTGAGATCGACAGCAGCCATTTGATGAGCTTGAGACATGACGGCCACATAGAACTTGGCAGCCTGAGCTGGAGTTTGCTTTGCCCCTCAGTGTCTTGTACGATGTGCTTCTGCTCCATGACTGACTGTCTTGCACTGGTATGAGGTTTCTCAGCTCCTCTGTTACCTTTGGAATAGGCAGTCAGCTTCTTCAGGCGTTTTGGAAAACGATCCTTGGTAAGACAGTCTGTGTCCTGCTGAGAATGTCTACAGTCCTGCCTCTCCCACTTTCGCCCTCCTGTCATCTTCTACAGCATATTAATTTTACTTAGGGCTTCTGTCGCTGCCAAAGCGATTCCTTAGTTAGTAGTGAAACAGCAGTCTGGATGGAACATGAGTAAAAACCCCACATCAGGGATTTTAAGGTTTAAATGCTATTATTGTCCCATTCTGTGTTATTTCAGACAGGAAGGTTTCTGGGGAGAAGAACTCCCCTCCTGGCAAATCCTGCTTCCCACTATATTCATTTTCCCTTACTTGCGCCCACCGTACTGTGGGCTTCACCAGTGGTTTCAGAGTTCTTAACGTGGTTTCAAAGCCTCAGACTGAAGTTGAAAACACAGAGCTCAGCTGTTTATACACAAAATCAAATATGTAGCCACTCTGATGAAACAAGAGCCAACCTGGATTTCCATCGGGCATTAGCATAACTTACATTCGCTGCTTTTGGCCGGAAGCGCAAAAAAGCCCTCAAAACAAAGGAACACGGGTGCTTTGGAAAGGCTGTGTTTTAAATACCGCGGATGACAACTGCAATGATTCAAAAATGAAATCAATTTATCATTAGCCATTAATTACCAAATCGCTCTATTTTCCCCTTCTGCTTCATGTAGCTGAGACTTTTGCATAATTAGAGTGAAAAATGGAGACAGTGGGTCTTGCATTTAAATGACACAAAGTTAGTGTTCGCTCTTCAGAAAACCGTGGTCAAGGTTTTCAGGAGGAAAAGGAGACTGGGAGGGTTACATCATCAAAAGGAAAAGCAAGCAAGCAGGCAAGCTTTGTTCTCTTTTAAAGGAAGATTGAAAGAAAAACGACAAATTTGTCACAAGACAGTTTTAAGTTGGGAGCAACTGCAGTGTTCTGTTCTATAAAACTGTTTTTTTGCACAAAGCTGCAAACATTGTAAAAATCTGTTTTCATTCACACCTAGCATTGCTACGAGCTGTATTATAACCACTTTCAGAGTGTGTTGGAGCCTGCCTCGGGGTTCCTTCGCAGCAGGTTTCAGCTGGAATGATTTTTTTTATATAATAATCATTCCATTCAAGTGGAACAATCATTATGAAAAATTATGAGCCATGTTGGGAAGGAAAACCCTGCCATGATAAACATGCTGGATGTTGTGCAATAAGCACGTTGAAAATGGTGATCAAGCCTCTATGACTGCTCAGAGCCACTATGCTGGATTCTGCCTATTATATGAGATTTGGTAGTGAAAGAGCATTAATACCCAGTAATGATGGCTATGGCACAGCCTTGGCTACAGTCATCTTGAAAGTAGATGCTGTGAAATGCCTGTGGCTCTTCGGACTGCCTGCATCCCTCCAGGAGACCCTGCACCAGAGCCTCCCTCCCAGTGGCCAACACGTAATGCTGAGCATGCTGACCTCTATGTCCCCTGTTTGGGCACCCAGACCTTCTCAAAAGGGAGCCCTCCTACACAATGCAGGCCTGAGGTCAGCATTTTGGAGGAAGATTTGCTATGGGGACATAAGGCATATCCATACACCTTTAGGTGATGATAAGTTGTATGGCTTCTGTTGAGGCTGTGTCCACTCTGTCACTTGGCTGGAAAAAAAGCACAACAGCATCAGGACAATTGAAAAAAAAAAAAACCTTTAAATTATGAATTTGAATTCCACTGAATTGATTGCTATGCTGTTGAAGGAGTTTGTCTTCTGCTGTTGTCTCTACATCCCACCTCCTCCTCACTCTGACCCTGCACATTTGAGCAGAACATGGTCCTTTTGGAAAGGTTTATATGCTTGGTTTTCTGAGTGGCTCAGCAGGGTGCCCAGTTTGTGCTTCTTAGTATTCATCTTTCCAAGTCATAGGGTGCTAAAGAGAATTCTGATGTCTTGGAGCCATCCTGATGCCAAACACACAGGCATGTGTTGGACCACTAATTGCTGAGGTGGCCATCCTGGCCTGGTGGGGCTTGATGAGATCTGTTCTATAGGCAAGCCCCCCAGGAGGTGCACAGGATGGGGATGAAGTGTTGAAACAAACCTACAGGTTGCTGCTGCTCTTTGACCCAAAGATTTGTGCTGCTCACAAGTGTTGAATACATCAGTGCTTGAGATGGGGCTCTTGCCCCAAAACTTTTCTGGGCCTGGTCATGCAACGTGCTGCAGAGATGGGGCTGTGCACAGGATTTATCATCACAGGGGAGATCTGCAAGGGAATTGCTTAGGTATTACTATTGCCTTTTGGGTGGATTGCTTGGAGAAGCTTTGGTGGTGAAGAAATGAGGGAACGTTGGAAGGCAACAGGAAGTCCATTGCCCAGCAAGCTGGGAGGGGAGGGCTGGCTGGGGTAGCCAAGAGAGTTTTTACATTCCCTCAGCTCCCGTACCTGTGATGAAAGGCTGAGGAAGCTGGGCTTCTTCAGACTGGAGAAGAGAAAGCTCTGGGGACAGCTCATTGCAGCTTCCCAGTACTTTAGGGGAGCTTGTTAACAGGTGGAAGACCAACTGTTTACATGGGCAGGCAGCATGGGGAAATAGTTTTGAACTAAAAAAAAAAAAAAAAAAAAGGAGAGATTCAGATTGGATATTAGGAGGAAATTATTTATTCAGAGGGCAGTGAGGCACTGGAACATATTGGTCAGAGAAGCCTCTGTCCCTGGAGGTGCTCAAGGCCAGGTTGGATGGGGCCCTGGGCAGCTGAGCTGGGGGGTGGCAGCCCTGCCTAGGGCAGGGAGTTGGAACTGCATGGGCTTTAACGCCTTCCCACCCAAGCCATTCTATAATTCTATGATTCTATGATTTTATGGTTCTTTGATATATTCCTTCAACCTTTAAAGTGTGTTCTATGGCTACTGCTTCAGGACATGCAGATCTGGCTTTCTTTCCTTCTGATACACTGACTTTTTTCCCTGGTGTCTTGCTGGCAATGCTTTGCATCCCTGTCCTGCTGGAACTTGGTGTCCACACTGCAGGCTATGACTGAGACAGGGTGATCTAGGCACAGGGAAGTGAAGCTGAGCTGTGTGAGTACTGGTATGACTCATTTGGGTGTTTGCTAGAAACCTCAATGTGCATTTCAAGCTACTTTCATAGAGTACCTAGATTGCTGCTGCATCTAGTCTTTGGCAGGCTTCAAAAACCTGAGCCCCTGCTGAAAATATGTTTTAGCAAACATATTTCTTAATAAAATAGTGTCTGCTACCAGATTATCATTCAGAGTTTGTTGATAGATGGCACTAATGGATGAACTTGGTGCCTGTGTTTGACAGCTGGTAAAAGCATTAATTACCCCATGCTTGAAGGCCCAGGCACAGCTCTTTTCAGGCTGTGGGACGTCTGTGTTGTGCCTGCAGGGTCATCTCGTGGCCAGGTCCAGGCTCTGTGTCGGACACCTCTATCAGAAGAAAGATACAGATGCCAACAGGAATGGCTTTTATTCCCGTCTTTGTGTTAGAGGAATCCGAATGACACGCGATCCCTCAGCCCTGGCCTTCTTGGTGTTCCCGTATCGGGACCGAGTCATGTTTCTGCTGATGCGGTGTCTTCTGAGTAGTCCTGTGGTGTAGATTGCCCTGTGTTTCACAGGAAAGCGGATGAATGATATCAAGTCATTGAGCTCATAAGTAGCACACTGGCAACCCGCCATTAAAATATAAATACATTAAATGTACTAAAGGAAATGTTCATTCTGTTGTTTAGCATTGGACATGCCCCAGTTAGGTAAATTTAATCTTCTTGAGGGTTGTTGTGTTACAGCTGAATGAGATAGACCCTTATCTCATTACCGATCTTTCTGTCATTCAGGTTTTGTGCTCTGACATTCACGGTGTGCAGTGCGCTTGCCCAGTGGCGGTGCTGTGAGTATTCCCCAAGGGAGAAGGAGATGTGTAGGGGGTCTGTTAGCACATTGCAAGCCCAGACCCTTTATCTCTGACGTCTTCACTGCCCTAAATCCCTTGTCAGTCACAGTGCTAAAGATTTCGCCTCTTTTTCCGTAGGAATGTACAAAATGGTCGCTTTATGTGTGTTAGAAAATGTCTGAAATCCATAATTGCGGCATGTGTTTTCTTCCCTTGTATCTCGTATGTTAACTTTTGCAGTTCTTTTGTAAATCTCTTATCCACATGCCCATTTCCTATGGAGGAATCTCCCACTGGCCCCAGGTGCTAACCATAGCCCCAGAGCCAGCTGAGTGCGATGAAGAGGGGTCTTTCCAGAGTTCTCCTGGGTGCTGGGTCAGGCCTGATCACTGTGATCCCACAGCATAAACTCTCCTGGCTAACCCTGCCCCTGGGGAGCATTGCCAAATGGCACTGCACTCAGCCCCTCTGCACCAGCTTAGCTCCCCTGCAATTATACAGTGAAAGAGAAAGGTAAGGCAGAAGAAGGAAGCCAAAGGGATAGGTGAATAGAGAGAATCTGAGCTGCTTACAAAGACAGATGATGCTCTATGTGGAATGCGAGTACTTAAAAAAATAAGACATTTGCTGTGTATTTTATAGATAAAATGTTATTGTATTGAACTGAAAGATATATGTTTCACCTATCACATCTGAACTAATCAGCTTAGGCTTTTAGAAGAAGTCTGTAATTACTCTGAGCATGTCATTACTTAGATGTGAAATGAATGATATTGCTCCATTTTATTACCTCTAGTGATATAGCCATTTGTATCATAAATTCATTGACCTCATCTTAAATGATCAATCCTGTAAGACAGACTTGATTCATTAATTGTTAAGTGACATTTTTTCTCCACCAGTAATTTCCTCCTCGTTGTAGGAATGTTTTTCTGCATTTTAGTGTGCTATTCTAAGGTGTCCTATTACCTGCATACAACATGCACATTTTATGCTTGTGTCTTAAATAAGCCACATAGAGTGATTTCTTACATAGATAAACAGAAACAGAAGTAATGAAACACATAGATGTGGCAGATACACATCTCTCACTAATGTTAATTTCAATACTTTGGAATGCTGCATAAAATCATGATAATTATGAGATATTTGGTCCATCTAGGATATTCAGAGGAACAGAATTATTGCCTTTAATTTCTGTGGCTTTAATTGATGTAACCTAGTGATAAAATACACAGAATGGTCTGTGATCAGTGCATGACTTCATGAGTTTCTTGTACCTTGGTGAATTATTGAAAACAGGAGAAATCAGTAGAGAATTTCTAAGCAGGATTTCTAAATATTTTACCCAAGAAGAGAAAATATTTGTTTAGCTGCAAATGACATAGGGGTCCACTTGAGATAAACAAATCAGCACAGCAATAAAACAGGAAAGTATTTCAGTGAATTGATCAACTGCTAACTAATAAAATTAAATGATTAGGAAAAATGCCACAAGTGTTTTAGGTTTGGTTTTGCTTTTTGCCGTTATTTTTCTTTTGGCCTGTTTAGTTGAAGTCACCAATGGAGGCTATTCCTAGAGCAGTAAGGGGGCTGTATCTTCCTTCATATTTCTCAAGTGCTTCTTTGGCACCAGGTGTACAAGTTGAGAATTTGTTTCCTTCCTTTGTTCTGAGCGAAGGTGAGGCCTTGGCTGCAGGTCCCAGGACATGATTAGAGTGATACGGCGTAGTGGACATGGTGGAGATGGGCTGATGGTTGGACTAGATGATCTTAGTGGTCTTTTTCAACCTTAATGATTCTATGCATCGGTTCTATGACTACGGCAGAGGTAGCTGCCCCTGGATCCTGCTCCATCCCATTCAGCAGCTGCCTTCGGGACTGGTCTCTAGGCTTCTCCCCTGCAAACAGGCGTGATGGAGGGCCAGGGTGGACTTCATCCTATCCCAGCCTGCCTGGAGGACCCCTGCCTTTC
Source organism: Centrocercus urophasianus (assembly GCF_019232065.1). NCBI lineage: Eukaryota > Metazoa > Chordata > Aves > Galliformes > Phasianidae > Centrocercus > Centrocercus urophasianus. The sequence continues at coordinate 36,917,965 of NW_024884142.1, forward strand.
TCCACAGCCCATGTGGTAGGAGCATGCCCTGCAAAAGCAGCAGAGTGGCTTAGGTCCTGATTCCATACATGCAAAATAGATAGTGTTTTTTACTGTAGGAGTGAGCTTTGCATCAAAAATGGCTTTAAGGTAAATCCAGCAGCATCGAACGGCACCTTATTAACTCATGGCATAGACACACAAATTCCTCTTTTGTCCGCTTGGAAGGCTGTGGCAAGCCAAAAAAATTCAGGAGGTCAATTACAAGGTATTTCCATCAGCTCATCCTGGGATGGGGTGGTGTTGATTTGCCAAGCGGGTGGCACAGTCCATCCTGTGCCAAATACCCGGGATGGTTCAGTGCCCATGGCCACTGCTGCAAGGGATTGCAAAGCCCCAAGAGCCGAGGGAGAGCTGGCGCCTTGCAAAGCCATGTAAAACCTCATTTGTAACACATAGAAGGACATTCTTCCTTGTGTGGATCATCATGGGGGGAACATGCCCACAGGAAGGCTGCAGAAGCACTGTGGGACTAGGCGCCCTGTGATTTATGTCCCGTTATGCTGCATCCTTGTGCCCAACCTGGGCCCAGCGTTGCTTTGCTTCAGCAGTGACTTCATAGCTGTTATTTCTCCAGTAATTATTTAGTTTGATTTAAAACTTGGGATAAAATCTTCCTGGTAGAGAAAGGGAGTGTGTGTGTAAATGGGGTGTGGAGGCAGGGAAGGAATCGAATAGCAACTAGACTGGGTAACCCAAATGTAGCAGAGCCAAAATTGGCGGTCTGATAGTGTGCTGGGGGTGTGTGCATGTGCCTATCTATGTATGTATATATATAAGATATATTACTGAAAACTCAAAAATGTCACCACTGTTTATATTACGGGAAAGCTGAGAGTTAAATGAGATGGGTAATCAGATGCCCGACATATGTTGTTTTGAATTGTTTATATGGCCAGTCGTTATTAAAATTAATTATCCTTTTAATGCAGACTTTTCACAATCATATTTCTTTTTCCATACAAAGGATACAGTCATTCAAAACGGGTTAAAACTGGCTGTTTGGAAAAGGCAGAGCAAATGATACCACAATGTATTCTGACATGGTCATAGGCTCAATGTGCAGATAGGAAGCACCACAAATCTCTGCCGGTGGACTATTTTCAGAGCTAATGTAAATGATAAAAATGGTTTTTTTTTTTTGCTTTTTTTTTTTTTTTTCCTGTGTGCATAAAATTCTGTCAAAAAAGTAAGGCACTGAAAATTCTGACATCTGTTTATCTGTTTATAGCTATGGCAAGATTACTCATATTAATTCTTGTTTAAAATGCCATATGAAGGAAAGGCATTTGTGCAAACAAGAGTCATATTTGAATTGTAGATCATGTCTTCACCATCTGTGAGAGCTGTTGGTGTTGCAAAATTAATGTGTTAATGAAATCACAATAATTTCTCTGAAGTAATGGATTCTGAAGCCTGGAATGACTATTTTTTGAACTTTGGTGTCTAGTGGTTTACAACTGGGAAAACCTTTCACGGCTTAATTAGTTCTGCAGCCTTACTTTTTAAAAAAATTGGCTATGCCTTTACCACACCAATAGTAACACAGAAAAGGATTAAATGGAAAGGAGATGAGTTAAAAAAAAAATAGAAAAAAGAAAAAGCCAGCAATGCAAACTTTTTGCTGTAGTATTTGAAAAGTTGCTAAAATGCCCTTTTTGCCAAGAAGCTTTACTCAGAGTGACCAGTATGCAAAAGGGGACAAACAGCTTGGAAACATCATGAATTAGGACTATTTAAATGTTACACAAATTTTCTGACTATTTCCAAGTTGCTCCTTGGAATAAGGGGCAGGGGATGAATGCTGCTTTTGCTTTGTGATGCCACTTTAAAATCCCACACCCTTTCCAACTTAGTGTTTAATGTGGTTAATAAAGTACAAAATATTACAGTTTATGATGTAGTGGCAATGTTTTGCACTCATTGCCAGTGGCTTACAGTGTCTTTTTTCTCTTGTCTTATTTACTGTGTAGTATTGCATCAGAGATGGTAACAGTGTGTTTAGTTTACCACTGAGGAGTAATCACAGCCATGTTCATATGGATTTTTTAATGTATACATATGTGTGTTATAACAGTTTATGCCAGCTGAGGAGTGTTCACTGTGGCATGGCTATAAAATATGTAACATACTGCATAAGACAGAATTGCGACCATAGTAGCCAGAAAAGGAATTATTATTCAATTGTCCAATGTTTTGGGTGAAAAAATGTTAGCTTTCACAAACGTAACTTTTTTTTATGCTATAAAAATAATGCATTTAGGAAGCAACTGAAAAATGACTTTTAAAATAACACTATGAAGAGAAGATTGCTTTTCTTACCTGATTTGATTTTATTACTGTGTTGTAGGTATGTGACTGGTGTAAGCACATAAGACACACAAAAGAGTATCTGGATTTTGGGGACGGGGAAAGAAGGCTTCAGTTCTGCAGTGCAAAATGTCTCAATCAGTACAAAATGGACATTTTCTACAAAGAGACACAGGCCAATCTTCCAGCTGGACTGTGCAGTACATTACATCCTCCAGTTGAAAATAAAGCAGAAGGCACTGGAGTACAGCTGCTGACTCCAGATTCTTGGAATATACCGCTAGCAGATGCTCGGAGAAAAGCTCCATCCCCAGCGTCTGCAGCTGGCCAAATTCAAGGTCCTGGACCATCAGCATCTACCACTGCCTCTCCGTCTGACACTGCCAACTGCTCTGTCACTAAAATCCCCACGCCAGTTCCCAAACCTATTCCCATCAGTGAGAATCCAAATATTCCACCAGTTTCTGTCCAGCCACCTGCTAGCATTGTGCCTCCAATTGGTGTCCCACCTCGCAGTCCTCCCATGGTAATGACAAACCGTGGGCCAGTTCCGCTGCCCATATTCATGGAACAGCAAATTATGCAGCAAATCCGTCCGCCATTTATTCGTGGGCCGCCTCACCATGCCTCAAATCCTAACAGCCCTCTGTCAAATCCAATGATCCCTGGAATCGGTCCACCACCAGGTGGCCCCAGAAATATGGGTCCCACCTCCAGCCCCATGCACAGGCCAATGCTTTCCCCTCACATCCACCCCCCCACGACACCGACCATGCCTGGGAACCCTCCAGGCTTGCTGCCGCCCCCTCCTCCTGGAGCCCCTTTGCCCAGTCTTCCCTTTCCCCCTGTCAGCATGATGCCAAATGGTCCTATGCCTATGCCACAGATGATGAACTTTGGGCTGCCATCCCTCGCCCCGCTGGTGCCACCCCCAACTCTACTAGTGCCATATCCTGTCATTGTCCCTTTGCCCGTCCCCATTCCCATTCCTATCCCTATCCCTCACATCAACGATTCCAAGCCCCCCAGCGGTTTCTCCAGCAACGGCGAAAACTTCATTCCGAGTAACTCCAGCGAGACGGCTGGAGCAAAGCCACCCAATAGCTCTTCGTCCCCTCGAGAGTCAAAACAAGGATCGTCCAAACCCTCCGACTCCTCTCCGAGCTGCTCAGGCCAGTCCCTAAATCAAGCTCAAGTGCTTCAGGAGCACGGTAAAAATGAAGTTGTTGACTTGACTGTCAGACCTAGTAGTCCTGTGAACAGTAAGTTTGGTTTCCCCAGTGTGCTACAGGGTCCGCAGGATGGTGTGATCGACCTAACGGTGGGCCACCGGTCTAGGCTGCACAATGTCATCCACAGGGCTCTACATGCCCAAGTGAAAGTCGAGCGTGAGCCTAGCAGTGTTGTAAATTTGGCTTTCGGTAGCTCAGACAAAAGGAACTGCAGCGACTGCAGGGACAATTGCAGCCCAATTGACTCAAAAACATTACCATGTGGTGACGCAGCCCACTGCTGCCCTGTCTCCTTGGCCTCCGGCACACCGGGACTGGAAGCCGGAGCAGCTGTGTGCAATGTCATTGTGAATGGCACAAAGAGCACAGAGGGTTCCAAGAACCCGGAGCCACCCCAGGACCTGAAAAAGCCACAGCCCCCAGAGGAGTTGGCGGTGAGCGAGCTGGAGTCTGTGAAGGAGAATAACTGCGCATCGAACTGCCACCTCGAGGGAGACGCTGGCAAGAAGGCTGGGGAAGAGCCCCTTGCCGGAGGAGACAAGCAGGACCCCAACCTCAACAATCCGGCAGACGAGGACCATGCGTATGCTTTGCGGATGCTGCCCAAGACAGGTTGCGTGATCCAGCCTGTGCCAAAACCAGCAGAAAAGACTGCTATCGCGCCGTGTATTATGTCAACGCCAATCCTCAGCACAGGGCCAGAGGATCTGGAGCCACCATTGAAAAGGAGGTGTCTCCGAATTCGAAATCAGAATAAGTAAAGGTTTGTGTAATCACTACTGCCTTCTGTGTGAGTAGAATGGTTATTTTCAGGTATGAGGTCAAATGTGAATGTGGCTTTTTTCAAATAGAAAGACACAGATTCCAATTTATCAGCACTTTTAGAAAAGTATCGGTATTTATGTTTTAATAATGTTCTTTGTGTTGCACTGCATTTGTTCTTGTCAGTATTCCATCTATCTGCAGCCTCATTACACTTTTGCTCACAGAACATTTTGTGATGGTGCTGGCTGTGTGTTGCGTATGTCAAATTCAGTGGTTTTCTGCCTAGGATATGGCTTAGGTCTGGGCCATTAATCTGCTTACTTATTCCAGCTGAGTTACGCAGCAACTCAAGCCTTCATGATGATGATTGAAATTGCCCTACAGCGTAGCATAGAGCAGGATTACCCAGCTGCTTACAGTTAGCTTGGATCCAGTTGACTTACCAAATGGTCATCTCCAGCCATCTTGCTTTGGTCTGCCTCCAGACCGTACTCTCACTTCCAGCCAAGATGCTCTCCAGGGCTGAGTCCCCCTTGTTGAGCCTTCCTTCCCCAGGTGTCAGCATGTAGGGACTATCAGCTGTTGGACCTGCCCGCTGTGGCTTAGTTCAAGGGGCACTCAGTAGGCAGCAGCTGTAGGTCTTGCTGTGGGGCTTTGCTCTCTTACCTGAGGCACTTGTCTTTGGCAGTTGAGTTTTCCCTCAGCCCTGCAGTCGCTATAGGTGTGTGGTTAATGAGAGACCTGTAAAACGAGGCAGCAGTTTGGATAAATCTACCAACAGCTGTGGCTTGGCCAAGGACCTGGCTTGGCCAATGTTTCTGTTAGAGAGACAGAATCATCCCCCACTCTTTACTCCTTATTCCCAACTTCCTGATCCCACAGATAAAACAGCACCTTTATAAAACTGTTAGTTTAATATGTGTCTGTTGATTCAAACTTATGAGCAAGAAACAAATGTAATTGTATTTGTTTACATTCACAAGCATGGAGAGCTTCTTTCAGGAAAAGGGAAAATGGTAGGTGTTAGAAGAAATCTGTTCAGCAGCAAGATACTGATGTTTTGCTGGATGTGGCTTGGTGAGATGCCAGATTTCATTATAATCCATGGAATATTCTGTAGCCTCCAGTAAATCCCTGTCCCTGGTAGCACAAATGCTGACTGCAGCGGTGCAAGATGAACATTACCTTGAGCAGCTTGGCATCTACAGCCATAGATAGTGCATTGCAGTATCTCCCTGCTCCACCAGAGCAGGCTAATGGCACCATCAAAGATTCCAGTGTAGCCAGGACTCCCTTGTATTTGTTACTGTCGCGTTCCCTATCCTGGCTGCCCTGCTGAAATGTTACTTCCTTTGATCACATGCAGTATGTATTTATTTTCTTTGGTGGAACAGAACTGTTATTCTTTGCTTTAGGCATGTACTGACACATTTAAAAGACACATTTGTAAGAACAAAGGATACCTGTAACTTTCTTGGGCTAATAATATATACAATAACTCAGAAGTCAAATGTACATTTAAAACTTTTACACTCTCCTAAGCACTGCTGGGGGGATTTCCCTAAGCTCCCCCTGGAATGGATGGACTGTATGTCCATCTGCTCTATTATTTGGTTATTTAAGCAGCAAGATCTTTTTTGCACAGCCCAGTGTCCCACCTTTGGAGCTTGAAAATTTGTCTCTGCATAAATGTACGTATGCTTTTAGTTAAGGGTAGGGACTGGATCAAATGAGAAGCCCACTGTTTGACTGAATGCCTTCTATTGAATTTTAGGACAACGATGGTTAACACAACTCCTCCCACCTTGTTCCATCTCCCCATAGCTGTGCTTTGTTTCAATCCAGTGCTAAAAGGCTTGTGCACTTGTGTGCTGATGCTGTAGTCTTACAGGCTGTTTCTTAGCATGCATTGATTTCCATGTGCACATAGCTTACCCGGACCACCCAGGCTGCATTAATGCCACCTCTTTGATGTCTCCGCCCTGGAAGAGCTTTAGCATCATCCAGAGCCACAGCCTTTAAACTCAGGGAGAGTTCTGGCTTCACTGAGTTGTGTATTTTACCTGTGACATGATAATGCGTGACATCGAGGATGGTGTTTGACAGAGGGAGTGGGCAAACAGTACAGTCTGCACTGAAAAGAGAGATGCTTTTCCACTCGGTTATTATTCTCAGCTGTTTATATCTCTAAATGTCAATAGTTAACACTTTGGCTATCCTCAGGAATAACCATATTCCCATTCACCGAGTTTTACACAGTCCTTTGTCTCAATGGAAGGACTTTCTTACAGGAAAGTTCTCAGCCAGGCAAACCTAAGCTGACCCTGTGTAGACATCAGTAATGAAGACGCAGCTGATCTCATTGTCTGAACCCTCTTTTAAACCAGACTAGAGAAACAGGCACTTCAGAGAGATAGTTGAGCTCATCCTGAATCGACAGTGAAGACAGCTGAGATGAATTGTGCCCTAGGAGCACCTATTTCTCTCTGCTGTGAAGGAAACTGAGGGTGACTGGAGCAGACCTCAACATCCCCATACACGCTGACATTTAAGGGAGACAAAGCCCAGCCTAGTAGTCATGGTGCTGGGACTTCATGCAGTAGCTGTGCTTGTCCCTCCTTTCTTCACAAAAAAAAAAGAAAAGAAGTAGCCTCTATGCAGACATGTGAGACCAGGATCTTTGTGCGTTTCAAGGGAAAGAGGATACCCCAAATGTGCTGCAGAAATAAACAGTTTGATAACCATCTCATTCCAGCGGGTACCTTAGTGAAATGTGGGTGGGTTTTGAGTCTCTCAAGGCACGCACAAGTGATTTGTGTAGGCCCGATGATTGATTTGAGGCGAGGACTCTTCGGTTTCATGCAGAGCCCTCCTTTCACTTAGTGCTGGTAACAGCCACTCCACAGGGGCTGCTGGGACCTGTTTTTCTGTATTACATATTTCTCTTCAAGGTCTTCAAGGTCTGCCAGGGCTGTGCAGGACTCAGAGTGGAGACAAATGTTGGGCACAGTGCTGCTTCAAGCTGTACCACAGACTGGACCTCCGCCATTTCCATGGCTTCTCTGCCTAGGTCTTGAGAAGAGTGGAGAGAAAAGCTTGCTCTATCAGCAACACCACTGTGGGGAATATCCCACACCAGAACCTCCCAGCCTGACAAAAATTCTAATAAAAAACAGAGTAGGTTCTGTATTATTAATTGTGCTGACTGGGACCCTTAGCGTTTTTCATTGCACTGGTCATGCTGACCCAAGAGAAGAAAATGTCCAGAGAGTTGTCTTTTTTTCTCCTGATCCCATCCCCCAGCAGGAAAGTCTGAACACATTGCCATAGTGTGCAGCTTTTCCTGGATTTTATTTCCCATCAAATTGTATGAAATGAAGGAAATTAGCCAAATATTTTTACGCTAGAATTCTGGACAAACAGATTGAATTCATGTAATGGCAACATGGACTCTCTAAAAAGGAATCAATGCAAGCGTGACCTTTTCAGGCAAGTTGCCAAACTCCAGATTATTTAATGTACCAATTACTTGATTATTGGAAGTGCTAATCAGCAACATAATCCTTGATGTTAAAGTTTAGTCTCTCCATCAGGATGTGGACTGTCAAGCTGTTCTATTTTGATGCAATTAAAAGAAGCGGTAAAAGATGTCCTAGTGCCAAAGTCCTACTATGATAAAGCAATGAAGTGAGTAAGACTGTTAAGTGCAGTTTTGTTGAGTTTGAGCAGCAGGAGCTTTTAAATTAGTGTTGCCTGCCTGCATTCTCTACGTGCAGGCAGGATCAGCTTTAACCCCACAGTTTTGGTGCAGGATATGGTTTTCTAAGGAAGACTGAAAACTCTAAAGACTGCTTGACTTTAACATAGTGGTACTGGTAAAGTGAATGGAAAATGAAATTGCACAGGCTAAAGTCAAAACTAGTTTCTGTGCGTGTGCATGTGTGTGCGTGTTTGTGAGCTTGTCCTAAGTTGGGGGCAGAGGGGTAAAGAAAGGAAGGAGTTTTTCTGCTTGTGTAAGCAGAATTTCTCCCAGAAGTAATGGAAATAGTAAGAGTGTGGCCACCTACTGAGCCAACCCATATGTCCTGTGGTCAGCATCTGATGAGTTATAGGCCCAAACTTCCAGCTGTCTAGTCCATACATTGTAGTCATAAAAGTGTACAGTGAACAGAGTGCTGCAGTTTAGGCTAGAAGTAATATATATCCCACTGTGAGCTCCCCTGCCCATAATGGTCCAGCACAAGATTTCCTTCTCTGGTCAGGATTCCTAAGGCAACAGCCATAGCTATTAACCTCCCTTTCTGCCTTAAGAATTTTTATAGCTCACCTATCACTGTAGCATCTATCTACAGCATCATAGCCTGCTCTCATTGCTCTGACCAGGTTAGAAGTTGACCTTAAAGGTATGTTTCAAAACAGATTTTGTATATTTACACACATTTTTATGCCAGTCATCTTTGTTGATGCGCTACTATGGGCCAGAGCTTTAGCTAATTTTAATTGGATATAGTTCTACTGGTGCTAAATTAATTTAAACCAACTAAGTAATTGAACTCATACACTTAACACCTACTCTTCTGGTTCAGAATTTTTCCTTCACCTGGCTTCTTATGAGCCTACAGAATATTTCCATTTATTCTAAGGGTGAGAGGAAAGACTGTTAACACCACATATCCTTAAACACATTTGCTTGGAACTGATGCTTTGCCTTTGAGAGCTTCCTGGCTCAAGCAGTGTGATCTTACATTTAAAAATTGCCTGAGTAGCTTTTCAGATATATTAAGTCAGAAAAAGGCGTTTTGGAATGGAATAGAATAGAATAGAATAGAATAGAATAGAATAGAATAGAATAGAATAGAATAGAATAG
>NW_024884142.1:36927623-36938745 GCF_019232065.1 Centrocercus urophasianus
AGGAAGGAAGGAAGGAAGGAAGGAAGGAAGGAAGGAAGGAAGGAAGGAAGGAAGGAAGGAAGGAAGGAAGGAAGGAAGGAAGGAAGGAAGGAAGGAAGGAAGGAAGGAAGGAAGGAAGGAAGGAAGGAAGGAAGGAAGGAAGGAAGGGAGGAAAAGAGGAGAAAAGAAAGGAAAGGGTTCTCAAAATGTTGAAGTATAAAATGACATACTTGCAGAGCCGCTTTCGGCTCCCACATCTTGCTGCTGGGATATGGGAGCGATAGCTTCCATCTCAGTGGCAGTAAATAGTAGGTTTGTGGTGCAGTGCTGCAGATCAGTGTACATGCCTTGAAATCCTTTCAACAAGTGCTAGTTTCTGATGGGTTCCTCGCGATTTTCCATAAAAACTCCCAGGGCACATGTTTTAAATAGAAAATCTGATTCCTGAACTCAGTTTAGAAAATAGCTACACCTGGTATTTTGCAGAAAGTAGTCAGTATCTAGAGCTCTTGGCAAATAAAACAAACACAAGGCCAGATCTTCAGCCACCCAAGCTGCCCCTCCCCTGATACAGCTCCATGCTGTTCCCTCAAGCCCTGTTGCTGTCACAGAGAGGAGAGCCCAGCACCGCTCCTCCGCTCCCTGTGAGGAGCTGCAGCTGCCATGAGGGCTCCCCTCAGCTCCTCTGCTCTGGGCTGAGCAGGCCAAGGGACCTCAGTTGCTCCTCATACACCTTGTCCTCTAGATCCTTCAGCATCTTCATAGCACTCCCGTGAACATTCTCTAACAGTTTTATGTCCTTATACTGTAGCTGCAGATTTGGCTACGTTCAAAAATATGAAGTGCGTAATGGTTGCAGGGAGAAGCTTGGGCTCTCCAGCAGTGTGTTCTCATGCTGTTGAACTACCAAAGCAGTGGTGCACATAAAATTTATAGGGAGAAAAGCACAACTCATGGTTAAATACAGAGTGTACAACAACAAAGATCAGAGTTAAGCAGACAGCCATCCTTGTAAAAACAAAATCAGAGCCAGTGATTACCTTTTACATTCAGAGGACAAGGTGTTAGACGGCACGTACCTCATTGCCACTGAAATCTGATGAAGAGTTAAGCACTCAAATGCCTCTGTGAAGCTTGACCCTGAGGCAACCATGGCCAGCTTCTGAGCTGAGTGGTGAACTCTGAAGAGTTGTGAGGAGCTTGTAAACTGTTTCTCAGTGTTGTGAGCTGAAAGTGGGTCAGGAAGGAGCAAAACACTTTTGAAGATGGTGGTTGCAAAAGAGCTGGACATAATCAAGCAGTGAGTGACAGAAGTGAAGAAAAAGGAATTCCTGTTCAAAAATCTATGGGAGAATCAAGTAAAGCAGAAATAAAGCTGTTTAAGCAAGAAATCAGGAGGAAATCAAGGCTATGCCAAGCAAGATTCTCTGAAGCACTTTTTTTTTGTTTCCAGATTACCTCCTGAGTTCCTCCCTGTTTAATCTTTAGGTTTCCTACAGCAAAACAGGGCAGTTCAGTACATTGCTGGATGCCTCCATCAATCAAGGCCTCACAGCTCAGTCTTACCTGAGCCACAACCTTACCTTGTTCATACTTTTTTGATAAGAAGATGCATTTCACTCCTGGGACCAGGGATTGTGTTTGGAAGTGCATGTGACCATCTTGTAAAAGATATGAATCAAACTCCAACATTTTACAAACCCCTCACATATTCCACATTCATTTCTGCCATGACAATTACGACTAATTAAATGTCTGGGCTTGATCCTTTGAAGTAGTGTACACACTTAGCTCTTGGAACTTCTAATGAAAACTGAAGGCTCTCGGCACACTACAGAATGAGGTTCTTTCTCTGACTCATTTGCATAGCATTACTTCCCCAGACACAATTTTGGTATTTGAAAAGAATGGTATTCCTGTACAACATGTGTCTCAATTTGTAACGATATCCTCTCTGCAGCTGGCTTGCTTTTCCAAGTGTTTTTGAAACATTACTGTCTTCAATTCAAGCCAACCTACAACAACAAATTATTCAGCGGCAAAGAGGCTGAACTGTGTTTGTTGAGAGGACATTCCCAGTCTTTGCCACACTCTCTTCCAGCTCTGCTTTTGGACTTTCAGGATATGTAATGTAATCAGCTCCTATGGAAGCATACAATTCCCCCCCCCAAAAAAAATTGTAGGGATTGAATAGTGCAGAATAAAACAACTATCGAGTTGCAGCCTCTCTGGAAAGATCTGCATCCCATCATTGGTCAACTGATATTTAAGCCTATGGTTAGAACAATTTTCAGCTATTTATTTGGAGACCACATGGTAAAATGCAGAACTTTGTGTCATTGTGATCTGCTGCCTGCCTGCACTCCAAATACTTATAAGCTTTCAAGAACCACTTGTGCTGCCACTTCTAAGTTTCTTATCCAAAGGCGAAAAATACCCTTTACCACAGGAATTCTGCAATTGAGAGATGCTTGAAGGCTAGCATAAATAAAAGTTACATGATGAGGTCACTGAAGATTTGAATTCTGACCCTGACTTTCAAAGTTCAATTAACATTCCAATTAGGTTTTATTTGAAGCAGTTCAGCAGTTATTGCTGGACCAGTTATTTTGGTGGTAAAGATATTGTTTATGTTTTTTTGGGGATGGAGATGGAGGGCACATAAGAAACAGGGAAAATCTGGGCAGCCTGTTCCAGTGCTGTGTCACCATCAAAGTAAAACATCAAAGTAAAGTTTTTCCTCTTGTTCATATGAAACTTACTATGTTCCAGTTTGTGCCTGTTGCCTCTTGTTCTTTTGCTGGGCACAGTGACAGAACAAGAACAGCACAGAAAAGAACACCACAGAAAAGAACTTGGCCCTATCTACTTGACACCCTCCCTTTAGATATTTATAATCATTGATAAGATACCCCAGTCCACTCTTCTCCAGGCTGAACAGTCCCGTGTCTCTCAGCCTTTCCTCACAAGTGAGATGCTCCAGGCTCCTTATCATCTTTGTGGCCTTCTGCTGGACTCTCTCTAGAAGTTCCCTGTCTTTCTTGAACTGGAGAGTCCAGAGCTACTCCAGATGTGGCCTCATCAGGGCAGAGTAGAGGGGGAGGATCACCTCTCTTGAACCCAAGGATCCCATTGGCCTTCTTGGCCACAAAGGCACACTGCTGGCTCATGGCCAACCTGTCATCAACCAGGACACCCAGGTCCTTCTCTGCAGAGCTCTTTTGCAGTAAGTCAGCCTCTAACCTATACAGATGCCTGCAGTTGTTCCTCTCCATGTACCCATGTCAAAAGTCATCAGGTTCCTCTCTGCCAATCTCTCCAGCCTGTCCAGGTCTCACTGAATGGCAGCACAGCCTTCTGGTGTGACAGCAACTCTTCCCAGCTTTGTATCACCAGCAAGCTTCTGAGGATGCATTCTATCCCTTCTTCCAGGTCATTGATGAAGATGCAGAACAAGACCTGACCCAGTACTTGCCACTGGGGAACACCGCTAGCTACAGGCATCCAACCAGACACTGCGCCACTGATCACAACCCTTTGAGCTTTGTGAGTCAGCCAGTTCTCTATCCACCTCACCATTCACACATTTATCCCACACTTTCTGACCTTACCTATGAGGATGTTATGAGAGAGAGTGACAAAAGCCTTCTGAAGTCAAGGTACACAACATGCGGTGCTCTTCCCTCATCTACTCAGCCAGTGATGACATCATAGAAGGCTACCTGATGGGTCAAGCATGACTTTTCCTTGGGAAACCTATGTTGACTATTCCTGATAACCTTCTTCTCTTCCACTTTCTTGGAGAAGACATCCAGAATAAGCTGTTTCATCACCTTCCCAGGGACAAAAGTGAGGCTGTGATTGCTTGGAAAGGAAAGAAGAAGATGAACTGTCTGGATTTGATTTTCTTTTTGCTTTAGTTTTTATGTTTTATTTGTTTATTTACAAAAACATCTTTGTAAAGTTTCAGCTTTATCCCAGTGTAGAATAGGAGCATTAATTGAAGAGCAGACTTTTTTTTTTTTTTTTAATGGGAAGTCATTATGGGAAATCAACTTACACAACTGTGCAGCGCTAAAACCAGGGGAATAATTTTAAACTAAAGCAAGGGAGATTTAGATTAGATGTCAGGGAGAAATTTTTTACTGAGAGAATGATGCAGTGCTGTGACACAATGCCCAGAGAGGTAGTGGATGCCCCATCCCTGGAGGTGTTTAAGACCAGGTTGAATGGAGCTCTGGGCAATCTGATCTAATACCTGATGTAGTGGCTGACAACTCTACCTGTGGCATGGGAGTTGGAACTTGATGAACTTTGAGGTCTCTTCCAACCCAAGCCATTCTATGATTCTATGATGACACCTTCTTCCAGATCTGTTCTTGAAGCACTGTTGGGATGGAGCAAACTTTGAACAGGTCTGTCAGTTTTTAGAAGTCTGCCAAATAGACTGGTGCTGCACTCACTGTAGGGCAATGGGCTGCCTTGCTGATATGGAAATATACCTGATTATGCAACGTAAAGCAGGATCAGGCCTCTGCATGCTCTGTGGTGTTCCAAAGATGGCACATGGTATGGCTGAGATTAGAAGTCCAGAGCTGTCATGGCATTTTCTGCTTTGCATGACTTGCCTATGTACCTCAAAATGTACCCAAATGTGAACTAGAGTGAAGGCCCAGAGAATGATGATGCTGTGCAGCTGGGCAGAAGGATGTAGCTGACATGCGTTTTGTCTTTAGTTCAGAGTGAAAATGAAGGGGAGTTTCGTGAACTGCCTGAACACTTGTCCTTTAAAAGGTTAAAAGATGATAAAATCCTTTGAAATTGTGTAAAATTATATTAAGAAAATATTTACCGAGGTCCTGGGGAAATTGCTGCTGTGAAAAGTAGAAAGTGGTATAAGAAGGTGGTATGGAAGGTTGACAACAGCAAGGAAACCTGACAGCACTGATACTGAAATGTGGGTTCACAACTTGGGTTAGCCTCCAAGACTAGTCTCTCTATCTGTCCACCTTGGCTGGTGGAGAGAGAGGTTCTTCCAGGCATGTTTTGAAGTACCTAAGGCAGCACCTGCTCTGGGTAAGGAGGACAAGGACACTCAAGGTGTGAAAATGGAAATCCAAGACGTTGGAGCATGAATTCCTGGTGACAGCTGTTATGTCTAGGAAAATTCAGACCTGACAATTAGGGGACATTCCAGTGGGTGGTAGAGCACAGGTTGTGTATATGACTGAAAGTGAGGAAGGATCCATAGCTAGCAAGAGCAGAGCAGAAAGAAAAAACCACCCTTGAAATCCAGGGATGGTGCAGAAGGAGCCAACTTGTTATCCCATTTGTGCTGAAGGCCTCCCCTGACTCTTGCAATATGGCAGCCTGACTTCATGGGAAGATAAATCATCAAGTATTCTAAGGGGAAGGTTTTAATGAAGAAGCTTTAAGAATAGTTGACAAAAAAAAAAAATAGGATAAATTACAGAACTATTACAAGTAACAGATGACTCCAGAGTGTTTCCATGTCTGAGCTTGCTCCCATGCTGACTTCAGATGCACTCTTGTGGTTTATTTTCAGAGTAGTTTCTCTGAGAAAAGAATTGCAGTGTCTTTTCTCCAGGGCCATGCATGTCCCAGATGAACCAGGCCTCCTCTAGCATATCAACATTCATTGTCCGGGTGAATTAAGTGCTGAAAAGTCTGCCATGCCAGCCCACATCAGTGACTGCTTTGCTCCTCCCCAGCCAGCATCCATTTTTTGCATTGTTTTTTCCTGAGCAATATGATGTGAATCTGGAGACAGAAACATTCAATGGAGTGCAGAACGAGAGGGAAGCAGCCATGGAAAAAAAAACAGTGTGTGAGTGCACACATGTCTGAAGCCATGTCAATGGCATGGCCTCCTGAGAAGTTAGGACACAATAGGAGCAGCTCTTCATGACTGCTGGCACTGCCAGGGCATTAGCACAGCTTTCACCTACCCTGATGGTATCCAAGCCCACACAGGTGAACCTTCTAAGTTACCTGTCTGAACTGGGTCATCATTCAGCAGAGCTACTCTCCTTCCCCCCACCCGCACTGACAGTGGGCAGCCTTCCTGCTTGCACTTTTTCTATCATCTTCTTCAAGCCTGCCTCTGCTTTCGGAGTGGTCTTCCAGCCCCGAGTCAGCACACTGTTTGGCATTGGAAAGCAGGTGTAACCCCGTGCATCCTTTTCAGGCAAACCGTATAAGCAACTCTGTTGCTGTATAATTACAAAAATTTGTCCTTTTGTAGCCATTGCAATTTTTCTATCTGATCAGCAATGTTTGCGGAGTGTTGGGTGCAAGTTCAGCTGGAGTGACAAGCCTATGTTGTTTACTAAAAAGTCATTTGTTTTGGGGGGAAGATACAGGTAGCTGATTTCATTGTGACATCTGACTGTGAAGTGGTAATGATCAGTACTTATTCTGTTTTTTATAAAACTTTGCATGCTGTGTCTGACAAGGATTTTTATTCTGTCACCCTATCACTACAAAGATGCATTCATCAAACACAATGACCGTCATGGGAACCATTCACCGGGAAAGATGCTTCTCCAGCCTGTGCTCTGTTACATGGAGCCTATCTGCAGTGGGGGAAAATGAACAGGCTGCACAGAGCCAGCTGACTGCTCCTCACAGAAAGCACTGGGAGCCAAGGAGCATCCTCATGCGCTCCTTCCCAAATCACTTATCACTCTGCTGAGCCATTTGAGGCTGACTAGTGAGGGATGGACAGTCATTTTCGTTTATGTATGCTAAGAAACACACAAAGCACCTGAAGTACAGAGGGAGGTTTCGTAGAGAGGATGTAGAATTTGTTTTCACTGCTTCCCTTCTTAATCTCAGAGCGAGATTTCAAGCCAAAAAGTGACAGAAAGCAGCCCTGTACTTTATGAAGAGTACTCAGGAAGTGGACTCATCCCAATTCTCAGTCTAGTTCTTGCCCTCAGCACTCCGCACACAAGGTTCTGAGCACGTTGCCCTGAAGCCCAAATGTCACTCCTCACCCTAGATATAGTGGTCTGGGTGCTCAGGGCGTTTACACTGTCCTTGTCTGCTTTGCAGGAACGCTCGCCAACAGGGTACCTTGCATGGAGAAAGGGAGCAGAGCAAACCACATCGCTCCATCCAACGACACCAGCTGGTCCGCTCACCACCCCTCTGGCTAAAAGTCAAGCAAATAAAGCAGCTTCCCATCATGAAGTCCCTCTGAGGAAGCCTCAGTCCCACGGGTGCCTTTGACCCAGAAGACAGCACATCATGGACCCACACAGTGTGCTCAGCATTCCCGCGACCGCCCCTCTTCTCCTCCAAGGAACGCTTTCTCCTCTTGGTTTCTTGCTGTGGGGATTTTTCACCCTGGTTTCAAAAACCACATGGACCAACGTAGGTACTTTTTCCCTCCCTGACTTCAAAGTTCAGATATTTGAGACTGGACAGTGATATGGATTTTTTTTTTTTTCCTTTTTTTTTTTTTTTTTCTTCGAAAAACTGCTGTGGTTTTGCTGCTACACTAAGAATCGTGATTTGCATTGTATGGTTTTGGACCTATTCAAGTTTTGATGGGGGAAAGGGGTAATACTGGAGTAGCAACGCTTCAGAGTCATCTCTGTCCTACCCACGATGCACTTTTAAATGAAGAGGTAGAATATTTTATTGGCTAATATACTTTCCTTGTTATTTTTACAAAGGCCACCTTTATCCTTTCTAATGCCATATTTTCAGTGTTACACTTTTATGGCTTTTAATTTTTGATTTGACAGATGTAAGAAGCAGCATGAATAGTTTATACTGTGGTTTTTCAGAGACTGAATGCCAAGAGAACTCAGTAAATGTTTATTCTTCTCAGCTTTCTCTTTAAATTCCCCTAAATAGCGCCCCATTTGGGAACAGAGCAAGAGTGTTGAACTAAAGACCAAAATTCCCTCAAGGTGTAAAATAATCTGAGGGGAATATTTGCTGGGCGTCACGAAAGACTCGGATGAAATTTCAACCCTGATGGTTTTCAGTGATCCAGGAAGGCAGTGAGACAATCTCTCCATATGCATAGCCCTTTCATGATAATTAGAATGGTATGGACAAACCAATGAAAACAAGGGTAAAGTGAGAAAGATCCCTCATGATTCTGTTTCACTGTTTGCTTTCTCCTGTCATGGTTAAGAGAAATGTGCAATTCGATCCTCAATCAGTGGGTGGAGGATAACAGGGTAGAATTTACTTGTGTGCACTTGTACAGTCGTAGCCAAGAGTCCAAAAGTACACTAGAGCATGTTATACTGGCACTGAATTGGTAAGAGAGTCGTGGAGTATCCCATTCTGACAAATACAAAAAAAAAACAACAAAACAAAACAAAAAAAAAAAACACAAAACAAAAAAAAAACACAAAAAAATTCAAAAATAAAACAAAAAAAAATTAAAAAAAATAATCAGATCACCTTGTGATACAGTGTAACTGTTTACTAACTCCAATAAAGCAATTGTTCACTCTCCAGTGTTCAGAGCACACCTTTTCTATAAGGCTGCTGCGGGGCAATGAGAGCAGTTGGCAGAAGTGGGGCTGATGGTGTTGGCGGTGCTGGGAATGGGGTTTCCAAGTCAGCTGAGCCAGAGCCTTGTAGCGACGGTGCACTGTGAGCACTATGTATATACTGTATTTCTATATTTTCCTTTGTACAGATTCACTTAAGTCAAGCTACTGTTTTACAGGTGCTCCTTATTTATTAGAGCTGTGAAAGCTTGGAAAACACACCGGGCGAGCGAGCTCGCTTTTTAAAAAAAAACACAGAAAAAAGAAAAAAAAAAAGAAAAAAAAAGGGCAGGGGGGGGATCCAACAGCTCCTGAGCCAAGGGAGAGAACTCCAAGAGACATCGATGAAACATCTTCAAGAGAGCAAGAATCTAAAGCACCCTCTGTGTGCTCTGCATTCCTTTTGGGCTTGCAACACTTTTCTCTCTCCCTGACTGGTGTCAGATTTATTAAAACAAAATAAATCTCCAAGAAAAAAAATGCACTTAAACGTGCTGTTGTTTTATTATTATTATTTTCTTTTTGTGCATGCAGCTATTCACTCCTCTACCTGCCTGGTCACTGCTGACACAAAGGTCACTCTGAAGGTTGAGAAATGTGCCTAAATGATCGCATCTCTTCTGTGAAGAAAGGCTGAGGGAGCTGGGCTTGTTCAGCCTGCATCAGGCTGTGGGGAGACTGCACTGCGACCCTTCAGTTCCTAAAGAGAACTTATGAACAGGAGGGAGATTGACATTTTACACAGTCTGTTAGTGATAGTAAAACAGGAATGGCTTTAAACTAAAAGAGAGGAAATTCAGGTTATATTTTAGGAAGAAATTTTTTAATCAGAGAATGCTGAGGCACTGGCACAGCTGCCCAAGAAATGTGGGTGCCCCATCCTTGGAGGTGTTCAAGGCCAGGTTGGATGGGGTCCTGGGCAGCTGAGCCAGGGGACGGCAGCCCTGCCCATGGCAGGGGGTGGGACTTGGTGGGCTTTGAGGTTTCTTCCAGTCCAAGCCATTCTGTGATTGTAAGTGATCCTGGAGGCCATATCTGTGTCCCTTCCATTTTTGTGTCTCCATCATATCCCAGCTTTTGCAATATTCAAGGTGCAGGGAAAAAAACCAACATCTCATCTGCACTGAGATTCAGGCCCTGAAATATACAGGAGAGCCCTGTCAGCTGCTCTGACCGCAGCTTTGTTCCCTTCAAGGGGATATCTGTGAGCACAGTGTGCTCATGCCCATGCATTTGGGGCCCGTGTGTGGAGTGTGTTCCACATGCCTTTTGCAAGGATGTGGTTTTTCAATGCATGAACTCCCCCTGAAATCAAGCCTAGGCTCTTTTAAGAACCGAACTCCTCCCAAATGCCCCCAGCTCTGCAACATCAACATGCTTGCAGGCCCTGAGCTGTCTTGCAGAAGGGTGTTTGCTTCCCAGCTCTTGGCCGGTGCTGCTGACAGAGGGAGTTGAAATGTCCGGTGAGCTTTGTAACTTCTGACTTGATTTCATTAAGCAGTCATGTAGGGAAAACAACAGCAGCAGAGGCACGCTGCTTGGAAGGGTGTGCAGAGCAGAGCTTGTCTCGCTAGTAAACAGCTTGCTACATCTCTATTTATTCATCTGAACTTGGCTATAAAATCAAGGCCGCATGTATTGATTTTGCTTTTGTCAGTGGTCCAGAATTGTTAGCACACATTTTCACTCTTCTGAAAAACAACAGATTCTTCAGAGAAATCTTTGTCTCCTGTGAGCCGCTTTTTCCACACGCGGAATCAGTATGGCAGAGGTGCAGAAAGTGATCGGGGCTGAAGTTGATTTGGGGTTTTCCAAAGGATCACAGACTTACCTTAGCTTTCCTGAAAATTTTCCTGTGTTATGCTTTTTTTTCCCCCCAAAATTCGGAATATGAACAACTGACTGAGACAGTTGAATTGGTTCATTGTTTGCTATTTTAAAAATATCTACAGCTGCGTATCTGTGGAGAAATCTCCAAGCACACATAAACCTTCAGCGAAATGTAGACCAAATGGTATGATACATTATGCAAAAGAAACCTGCTCTGTTTTTTAGGCCAAATCCACCCCTTGCATAATGCCAACAAAATGAGTGGAATTACACAAAGGACATGAGAAGGTCCTTTGCAATTAACAGGAACCCAGCAAAGGGCTGCAGAATGGCTCTCGCTCGCCACTGATGTTATTTATTATGGACTAATTCACAATAACCAAGCCAAGCCCTTTCCCAGAGAATCTACCATGAAGGAGGCAGACAAAGAAAATCCTGATGTACTGGGAGATGCACGGGAAGGCTCTGCCTGCAGCAGCCATTGCACATGTGCTGTTAGGAGCTGCAGAGGCTATGCTCACAAGCAGAAGAGGTGGCTTTGCCTCAAGACCTTGAAATCTGCCCCATGTGAACCCCATCATGCGCTAGGCCGAGGGGGAGTTTGCTGCTATCAAGATGCTCGGATCCTTCTGCTGGCAATGAATGCTTGCTGCCAGCAAGCCTTGCCCTTGCTGCAAACACTCCGCATTAATTACCTTCCTGTTGTCCTAGATGAGTTTGAGGGCTTTTTTTTTTCTTTTTTTCCCAGAACTGCTACACATTTTGCCATTTGG
>NW_024884142.1:36938845-36986611 GCF_019232065.1 Centrocercus urophasianus
TGTGTGTGTGTGTGTGTGCTAAATGATGGAAATAAATTTGCTTTGTTCAAATAAGAGCCATAAGCCAAATTTGCAAGGATGCTTATCCAAGTGAGATATCCCATTCTGAGGTCCATATTTGGACACCCAAATCAACACTCAGCCAAACACATGCATGAGGCATTTCAGTACCATTCGGAGTGTCCATATATAGAACTGGATGCTCAAACTTCATTGCCTTTGTTTTAAAAATAGGCCTGGGATGTGGAAAGGCATCATTTAATAACAACGATGACAAACATGCAGTTGTCAAAAACAGAACCCATTTGCCCGTGCCGGTGCAAGTTGATTCCCTCAGAGTCACTCTGGATTCACGGAGATCTAATTCAAAAATCGAATTGCTTTGCCTTCCACTCCCACCCAAACCCGACTCAGTGTTTGGGATCACTTCTGTGACACTGTGAGAAGCTGAGCCACCATGCCAAAAAAAAAAAAAAAGGCTGCTGACAGTCTCTTTTCCTGAAGCTGTTCCCTGGTGTCTCTACCAATATCTATTGTCTGGAGCAGGTGAGAGTCAAGACTGCTTCACCTGCTGCTCTCCTGAAATATTTTCTAAGGAAATACAGCACTAAGGGAGACAGAGCCAGGTCCACTGTCCAGGACCTTTCCTTACAAATGATGTAAGTATTTAAAAATTGTATTTAAAAATCTGCCTACCTGGGATGCCCAGACACACGACCTTCATAGGAGAAAGGACATCCTCACCACAATCTGTATGTAGGGCTCACCAGTATAGCATTCACACAGCCATATGCCTTCTTTGAAAGACCTTGCAAAATCTCTTTAGTGAAAGGGGAAGGCTTGAGAAAGAAGCAATTCTTTCCTTTTTTCCAGAAAACTTTGTGGTTGGATACCTTGCTGAGGGACTGGGAGACTCCAGAGGTCATCTTCCATCCTCCAGCTACAGGATCAAGCCCACAGAGGCTCAAACAAAGCAAAGTGTTGAGAGCTGTCCCACTGCCCCAGGCCAGGACTGATGAGATACAATCTCCCGCAGCAGCTTCGCACTGAGATGTGAGCTATGCCAAGAGGAACAGAATTCTTGATGCCTTGTGGGGGAGATACAGACCTGCCATCCACAGGCCCAGGACTAGTGAGTACCTCAGGCTGATATTATAGGCTTGCTCCTGCAACAAGGACACCTGCTTCTGCTCCCACAAGGGTTTCAGAGCTGCTGCAGGAAATGCTGCTAGATTGCAAAGCAAAGTGAGCTTTTCCCAGCCAACTGAGGGCCCTGAAGCACAGAGGCTGATGGGACCACTTCAAGATTTAGGATGAGAGACAATGTCCTCAAGTTGTGCTAGCAGAGATTTAGGTTGGATTTTAGGAAAGAAAAACATTCTCAGAAAGAGTAGTACTGTATTGTGACAGGCTGCCCAGGAAGACGGTGGAGTCACTGTCCCTGAAATTCAAGAAATGTGTAGATGTGGCACAGAGGGATGTGATTTGTGGACGTGGTAGGGATGGGTTGGGGTTGGACTAGATGATCTTATAGGTCTTTTCTAACCTTAATGATTGTGTGATTCTATGAAAAGGTGTGCAGAGGAGGCACCTCAAAAAGCCTGACATTCTACGGACGCATTTCTCTGTGTAAGAACCTCAGTCCACCCTCCACACACCACTGCTTCGGCTTTTGGAGTATACAGCCCCCAGGCTGTCCCAGTGTCACCCCATCAGCACTGGTATTGAGGTACCAAGAGACTGATTTATGGCCTGCTAGAACGGCCTATGTCATAGCATCCACTGATGAGCACTGATGCATACATGAGACTCTAGGGGGGAAGTCGAGAGCATCCCTCTATCTAGCTTACAGGTATACTTCTAGGCTCAAGCATAAACAAGTGCCTCTGGAGGCTGGGGAGCACTGGCTGCTGCCTGCCTGCCAGAGAGGTCCAAGAGTCTGATTTACGACAGGGTCAGGTAGAGGAGCTGACACAAAGGGGTCGGCAAGGCCGGGTGCCAGGCCGCAGGCTTCTCGTCGGTCAGCATCCAGGGAGCGGGGCAGGAGGGGGAAGCATGAGTTGAATTCCTTAATAATGTGAATTATAAAATCATTTCCTGTGTTAGGGGTTAGGAAAGAGAGCGAAGGACCCAGAGATCTTCCAAACAGAAAACAGCTTTTGTTAAGGCTTTTGGCCTAAGGAGCTTGGGGGGGTGGGGTGGGAAGGGAAAGTGCTGGCACATTTTTGGCTTGAAGCCTCAGACAACATATTTTTTATTCTAGTCTTTATTTTTCAAAATAAAATCATTGCGAGGCAGCAACAAAGAGGGGGAAGAGGATGGAATTAGGGGGAGGAGTACCCAAGTATTTCCCCCTTCTTTCTGCTCCTGCCATTAAGCACACAGTGTCTCCTTTATTATATACAGTAGCTGGATTAGCCCAAAGGCTAAGAATGCAACAAGATACTTTTATACTTATTGATCCTTTTTTTAGGGAGATTGTTTTCATGAAAGTTCAATTCACCTTTTTTTTTTTTTTTTTAGCTTTTCAGTCTAACTGCTGCACATTTTACCCTGCTTCTTCGTGAAATGCTAAATCCATCGGTAGGTTTTAGTTTTCCTGGTGTAACTTTTCAGAAATTGTATATCTGCATAGCAACCCCACTGCAGGCAGCTTATGTCACGGTATCACATGTCAGAAAGATGAAAAGAACTCCAAATCTGAGCTGCTCCACAAACTTACGTCTCTGATTCTTGGGCATATATCTTCTGTACTTAATATAAGTGTCAGGAAGGCAATTTCAAGGCCAGAGAGGTGCAACGCTCTATCTGGGAGATGACCAAAAAAAAATGACACACGACCTCAGTTCAGCCTTGTGTGGACAATCAAATGAGAAACAAAGATTGTCTTTTTCCTCCTCTACCCACTCCCCCTGGCCCCCACCTTCCCATGTCCCTGTTGTCTGCTTCCAAATGCAACTTGAGCCTGGATCCCAAGCCCAGTGTCCAGATTAGAGATTGTTGACTCAGATTTAGTGGTGAAACTTGAGCCAGACCCTGCTGATGGCATTGCCTTCAAGGAGCAGGTTTACTCCAAGCCAAAAGAGAGATTACATGTCAGACGAGAGCCTGCCTTTTCTTTATCACAAACTTCCTGATCTCCCTCCGTTTTAATAGTGTTCTACACCCCCAACCCTGCTGCCATGTGCCCACTTTCAGTTCCTTCTGTAAGGTGTCATAAATCAGGAAATTAACAAGTGTGTAGCTGTCCTTTGCCACAGGCAGAGACAATGAGCTTTCTGTGTTTTTAACCAGTGGGTAGCACTTAACATAATCAATGGAGAGCTACGTGCAGAAAGGATGAAAAATTGGGTCTTGGTCTGACCACTTACAGGGTATTTCTCATCACCCAGGCAAGCTGCTTTTATGAGAATATGACATGCCCTGGAAGCTTGCTCTCCATTTTGCAGGAGAGTCATTAAAAGAAATCATTACATGTTTTTTTTTGTTCCTTGGCACACACGCTGCTTTTCCTTGGCTTCTGATTTCATCCATCTTTCAGGCGCTTCGTGCCTTTAGTAATTTATGTGCAAGATTTTTCCAAACCTCCAAATGTTTTTCCATTTGGCAAACTGTGTCCCAAAGCCTCCACAGAATGTAACTGTAGAGTTTTCTTGTACTTCAAAACATGAGTCCTGTTAGCACAAAGATGCATCTAATACTTGTAATCCTCGCATAAAAGCTATAAATTCATATAGGGCAATCAAAGACGTCTCTCCTTCCTGTTGCTTGCAACCAGCCTTGTCGCTGTAACCCCTTACTTCATACACAAAAGAAGAATTTCTCCGCCAGCATTGTTGTTTTCTTTAACTATAGCTTTTGGAAGCTTTACGATACCATATGGAGAACTATTTTATTCTGTTTCTGGTGGCTTTCTCAATGCTGGCCATAAATTAGACAATTTTCCTTGTGCCTGATAGCCACGCACTATCAGTCAGGCACGTTTGCTCTCACAGGAAAATCCAGGAAAATTCGATAGACAGTGATAACCTTTCCATCATACAGAACTTAATGGAAAATTTCATCCCCACTCCAAGACTTACAACGGTTGATTTAAAAAAATCATGTCTTCCACCCTCCATTAAGCTCAGGGGCTGGCCTGCTGGTTCATGCAGAGGTGTCTTCTCTGTGTGCTTCCCATGAGAAATACCCAGCAGAGGTGCCAGGGGACCGGCCTTCGTGAGAAGCTGGGCACATGGGCTGTATGTGTGCCCTCGAGGAACTCGTCCAGCTCACGGGAAGCAGTTCTGTTGGTGTGAGCTGTACTCTCAGCTGCCGTGGCTTTCTTCAGGTATACAAACCCAAGGGAGACTTCATTACATGTATTTTTATAACGCAGGTCACTAACTGGCAGGATCATACAGGCAGGATCTGTAATCACAGGAAATGAAACCTTTCTTCTTTCTTCTCCTTTCTTCTGCCATCCATACTCATGAGTAATTATCAGGCACTGAGGATCAGCACCAGAGTCTTCTCTTGTACTTGTTTACTTTTGAAACCCCTGTGTAGTTTACAGGGTTGCGCTACAAAACACTTCCATTTGTTGAATAATCCCAAATGGACAAAGTTCCTGAACAAAGAGACTGTTTTGCCAGTAGAAATGGGCCCAGGTCAGGCCTAATGTATTATTTTCACTGAGCTGTGCTCCATCACTCCTTTTCGGCATGTGCTGCCCTGCTTGCCCTGGAAATCAATGCTCAGTGAGACTATAGAATAACTGGCAGGATAAGTATCTTCTGCAATTGTTCACCCAAATGACTGCATCTAAACCGAATCTATATGGGAAGAACAATGCATATTTCACTGAAGAAAGGCCAGATCTGCTCTCAGCTAGAGCAAATCTAAAGTCATTGCTGGTCTGTCCGATAGGGAAGGGAGGCGGACTGGAGGCAGGGACTTTGTAAAGAAACAAGGGTGAATGCTGAGAGTCTGGCAGCCCAGTCCTGCCTTCATGTACATCTCTGTCAGTCCAAAGTAATGACAGGGAAAGCTTGATGGGATTGCTCTGTGGTGTAGAGCAGAGTTTCCTTTTACGGGGCCTGCCAAACTGGGGTGATGTGTCTCTGAGATAGACATGACATCTGCTTTAACAGCAGAAGATGCCATTGTGATCAGGGCTATTACTGCAAATTAATTGCTCTTATATCATTTTAATATAAACTGTTCGCTGACTAAATCAAACTAAGTGTACTTTATCAGTGTAGGCATGAGGTACATTTGCTTCTCATAATTTACTTCCTCTTAAGTGACTTTAGATTTTTGTTTTTCTTATTGGGTTGATAAAGTATCCCGCTCAATTGTCAACACGCATTAAAAAATAATATCGAGCCTTCAAGGAGAGAACGTGTGGGAAATGCCAGGGATGCTGGGATACCAAGCTGCAGCATCTTACTATTTCTACAGCTCTTTTTTTCACCTAGTTTTTATTTTGGACCGGGTGAGTGCTTTTCCTGCTCTCTCAAACTCCTCCACATCGCCTCCAGTTTGCTCTTCCAGAACTGATGGAGCAGTACAGCAGGTCACCACCCCTGCTGAAATCAGCCAACAAGCCGACCATAACCCCAGCAGATGTTTGCAGTTTATAGGCCAAATGAGAGCCCTGCAGACCAGCAAAATACCAGCGCCGCAGATGTGGAACCTGGCCACTCGACATGAGACGCACAAAGCCCCATCCTGCCCAGCAGGGCTGGGACTTCCAGAGGAGCAGAAGGTCTGAGAGACTTAATTAGGCGGCAGAGCCAATATGATGGCCTCTGCTCCATCATTTCAATGCTTGCAAAGTCCTTTAATGAAATGTCACATGAGTGAAGTCAGATGAGGCCCCTCAGTGACTTCACCTCAGCTTGCCATGCCCCTCTGTGTGCCAGGACCTGCCGCCTGCCCCACTGGGCCAGGGCCATCCTGGCTCCCACAGCTGGGAATGCAAAACACGGAGCAAGGCTGCTATGGTAAATGTGGCATCACAGAGATCTACTTCTTTAAAATCATAGATGCTTCTGGCAAATAATGATGCAGAAGGAGACTGGCAGCTCACAGCAGTGGGTCAGAGAGACGGAAGATGGTACAGCCAGCACTCAGTTGGGCTCTTTTGTTCAAACACACATTATTTCTCTGCTGAAAGAGCTAAACTTTGGGCTTTCTGACCCTGATAAGACAGATGCAGATAATCTTTGTGGCAGGTATCCTGAAATCTCGCCTGTCTGGATGCCTTGCTATAGGGATTGCCACTGTGGATGTCCCATCCCTGGATATGTTCAAGGCCAGGTTGGATGGGGACGTGGACAGCCTGGTCTAGCATTAAATGGAGAGGTTGGCGGCCCTGCCTGTAGCAGTGGGGTTGGAGATAATCCCTCCAACCTGGGCCATTCTGTGATTCTGTGACAAGATGCGGTGCAAAAAACAGCAAAGGAAAAATAGTTTCCAACACACCACTGGCAGAGAAACCTCAAACTTTTCTGCATCTCTGCTGGTACAAATTCAGTCTCTGGGCGCCAGACACATCGTCAAACAGTATAAGACAGCCTGTGAGCTGCAGCGTGGCGGGACGCAGGGAACGGCCACGGCTCACCAAGGGCAGCGACCACAGCCAGCATGCCCGCCTGCACCGTAGGATACTTTTCTGCGCACCGCGTTTTCATTTCAGAGAGACAAGCCCCCATTGCAGGTCAGGCTGCACGCTAACTCGCACGGTGTACATGCACATAGAGGCCGGCCAGCCGGCAGGCCAGCAACCAGATCCCCTGCCAGACGGACGGGGCAACCCCTCACCCGGGAACACCGCCCCTGGGTCGGTCCCTTCTTTCCGGGAGGCTCCGCTCGGGGCGCCGCACCTCCCGCACTGTAGTGCCACCTTGCGGTGCTCCCGCGGAGCCGCCGGCCTCGGACAGAGGGCTGTCCGGGCAAGCAGTGCGAGGGGCCGTGCAGAGCCGCCGGTTAACTCGCCGCGGCCCTCGCTTAGCCGAGCCCAAAGGCAGCCCCGTCGCCGAATGGCCTCGCCCGCCGCCGCCAAGGGCGGGCACGCTGCCTGGTAGCCACAAGGTGTCAGCCGCGGGCCGGGCAGGTGGCCGCGGTGGGACGCGCCAGACGGCAGCTCTGCGGGGTGCACTGCCGCACCCCTCCCGGCCCGGCTCCCCGCGGCGAGACTCGGGGCTGAGTTCTAACCGCCGGGACCGGGCAGGCCGATGGCGCCCCTTAGGGGCCGGGCAGAGGAGAAAATGGCGGCCTTGCCGCCAGGGCTCGGCGAGGGTTTGTGCCCGCTGCCCCTGGACTGCTTCTTCTCACTGAGCGACAGGCAGGCAGCGGACGCGCTCCAGAGCCCCGCTGTCCCGGGGAGGGCAGGGCTGCTGTGGGAGGGATCCCCAGAGCTGCCTCCCTATCAGTGAGCTTGTGACCCAGCGATAGTTTGATCAACGGGTTAGAATGCCTATAAGTCTCTTCAAATGATTGCTCTGGGTGATGTTGTGGGTCCTGCAGGACAAGAAGGACCTGTGGCCTTTAGGTGTTATGTACTTGGGGTGCGTGGGTGTGTTGCAGTGAGATCTTCAATGGGGGCTTTGGGGGAGGTAAGTGTTTTGGTAAGAATTAGGTGCTTGAATATTGGGAGAGGCTGAATCTGTATGAATTAGGAATGGAATTGCGTCTGCAGGCCTCTGGGATCTGTGCTGGTAATCGTCCTGCGAGTTTGCTGGGTCACATTCAATGTATCTCTGCCATGATCACAGGGCTGCAGAGTTTTACACACTGCAAGCAGGTGAATTTCTTGCTGGGCTGCTCAAACAGTGCATTTCATCTCTAAATAAATGATCTCACTGAGGTCCTCCCTCACATTCCTGCAAGCAGTCCCTCACCTTCTGCTCTCCAAGCTGTGACTCCCTGCTGGGAAACAGCCCTCAGGTCTGGCAGCTCCAGCACACCTGGGATCACTGTGCTGCTGGACTTTGCTAAAATTACCCAATGGCTCTTTGTAAGAATTGAGTGGCTCTGTTGTACATCAGCATGCATAATGCTTAGAATAATTCCCCTTTTATTGGTAGGAGACAGGAAGCAACAGAATGATTCACTTATTCCTAAAGTATGTGCCTAACTCATGGAAATAAATTAAGAAGCTTGCTTTTTTTTTTTCACTGCTGTGTGTAGTTATTTATGATATTTAGTGGGAAGCCAGGTCCCAAAGCACTGTTCCTTGTTCCCTAGGTAAAGAGCAGGAAACAGCTTTCTTAGCTGTTCTTCTTATGGGCTCTAGAGTTCATTTCAGATTGACATTTACCTCTGCTGTGGGTAAACCTGGGGCTGCCCCTTTACTGGGCTATGACAGGCTGAGTGCCTCAGTGAATGCTTTATCACACTGTGAATTGCGGGCCCTGGGAAGCAGCACATTGTCAAGGAAGCAGATGTTAACTGACTCAATGCGTCCATCAGTGAATATGGTGAGGATTTCTTGAATTAGATCTGTTAATCCCACATAATTTCAAGATGATTTCTCCACGTTTCTCTTTTTGTTTTATGCTCACAGAGCAGAGGATGAAGGCTGCTTCTCCCTTGTGCTTCTGCCACTGAGAGAGCCGAGGTGCTGCTTGTGATGGAGGTGGCTGGGGAGGGGGGCACACAGAACAGTTAGCAGATTACCAGGATTTTCAATTGACTGTGCGTTGGACTTCTGTGTAACTGCTTCTACTCTGTTCTCTAAAGTATTTATCCACAAAGAAGGCCCCTCTAATGAAGTTTCCTTTTCCCAAATAAAAAGACATGTGCAGATTTCCTGCAGAATATATACCATAGAAACCAAATAAACAACAAAGAAGGATTTATAAATATGCCTTTCTGTAGCATGGTCTGGGTCAGCCAGAGAGTACAAGATACCACAAGCTTTAAAAGAGGAACAAATAGAACAAATTTCATTTTAGGATCAGAATTAATGTAAATCGAATGTAGGAAACAACTGGAAAGAAAAAAAAAAAAAAAAAAGTAAACTGAGTATTTCTTAATGTCCAAAGAGTAATTGAAATGTGAACAGGAAAGAACATTTCTGCTCTTCTGATAATGTCACACAGAGAGCGTAGATCTTTAATCAGTAGTCCTGCATAATTCTTTGGGATTTTATTTTTAAGAACTATTATAAAGTTTCCATATCTTTAACGCTTGCTTTAAATACCCATGACATAAAACTGACTTTATCACAGCTAATGAATTTTTACTGTTAATTCGACTGGTTGAAATTAGTTAACTAAATAAAAACAACCATTATCCTTCCATTACCCTTGAGGGGGAGGGGGGGGAAGGAAAGATAGTTATTTCATGAAAAGGAACCACCAACAGCTCAAACAGAGGAAGTTTGTACACTTCTTTTTTTTTTTCCCAAAAAAATCTCTGAGAAAGAAGACTTGTTTCTTCCAAACGCTTTGTCAGAGCTCATCTCAATCTTACCCACGTCCCTGACAAAGCTGTTAGCGCCATTGCTTTTTTCACCATTTTATGATGAAGGGGGGAGATGTGTCTGAAATTGATTTGGGGAGTACCCTAAGCAATATAGTGCTGTGACCCATAGGTCACATTACACAAAGATGCATCTTTATGTTTACAGGGCAGGCCATGTCCCAACCAGAACACACCCTTCCTCAGCAGCTGTGAGATAGCTTCAAACAGGGTAGAGTTAATGAATTGCCTGCTAATGCCCCATCTGTGCAATGACAGTTAGTAAAGGCACAGGTGACAGGGTAATTTTTAATAGGATGAATGATATGTCAGAATACTAATAGGGCACTAAAAGGAGTGGTTTCCAGGGAAGTCACTTCATTGCTTACGTGAGAAGGTGGGCCATTCCCTCTGGCCCTTTCCTCAGAACCCACAAGAACTGCCACATGTAATGATCCAAACCCCACAGTCTCTTCTGAAATACTGTCTAATTGGAGAAAGTTTTCAGAGCAAAAGGAGTCGATCCTATAAGCCACGGAGTTTGGTTAGACTTACTCAGATGATTAATGGTTAATTATTCACTTTGCTTAAGTAACCTCTGCTGATGACAAAGCCTCTTAGGGCTGCAGGGCTGTCCAAACAGTGCAAAAAGGTATTCCTGGATCCCAGAAGCTCCTTGGCACAGCGTGAGATAGATGCCAGACTGACAAGAGTACTGCTAGGAAACAGTATGCCCATGCTGTTGTTGAGCTAGAACTGCTTACCTGACAATTACTGTGGGAGAAAGAAATGGATAATGAAATGGGTAACAAAAGCGAAGGAAACATGGACAGGCTTCTGTGAGAAGGGAGATGTGAAAGGCTGAGGTGCTGGTTTGAAGACTGAAGGAAGAGCAGAACAAAGGCATGGATGAGTAGATGCAATAAATATTGCTGCATATTCTGCCCAATACAGAAAAAGCAAACAAGCAAACAAACAAAAAAACAGTATAAGGGTTTTTTTTAGCATTGGATATTGACCTGAGGAAACCATTGCCTTTGGAGCCAGAGGAATTTCTAAAAGGATGACATGTGTTTACACAGGGAAGAACGTTCAAAGTTATGTTTTCCAGAGCACAAGCCAGCTGTTAGTTGGTAGTGAGTGGCAAAACATTTGGATATATTCGTAGTTTTTGCTCCTTCTTATGATGCTCCCAATGAGTGCCAGTCAGAGACATGTGGTTTGAAATAGAGTTGGAACTTCTAGACAGCTCTGCTATTGGTAAGACAACCACTTGCATGTGTTAAAATGAGATTCGTAGAGTCCTTTAACCACACAGTAGTAAACCCTGAAGATACACTCATTTTTTTGGGCATTTTTTGTGCGCCTTGTACACTTATTTTTAATTCATCAGTACAGAATGGTAGTGGCACAATTACTCCCTGGTGTGGTAGTAAAACCATCATACCTTACCTGCCGGCAGTAAATGTATCGAGGGCTATTCCAGAGAAAAATAATGACTACTATAGATCAGTGGTTTAATGATAAAAAAAGTGACACACTGGACTCTCAATTTGGAAAAGTTACTAAGCGTTGCTGAAAATGTGTCTGAAATGCAATGACAAAATGTGTCCCGGTCAGGTTTCTTACAAAGAAATGCTGCCATCTTCATTTTTGTAAGTGAACCCACCAAAATCGATGGAACTGTTCACTTTTAAGGCTCATTAATGTGAAAGGACATTTTCTTTACAAGAACCATCTGCAAGAGTCTTCTCTTATCAACCAAAGATTTATCTATCTAACAAAGATTTATTGCTCTGAAGCGAAGGTTGGAACACGTGCATATCTGTACATCCCAGTAATTACAGTATCTGTCCTTTCCATTGCTTCATACATCTAGGCCTGTGAATGGCCTGAAACCTGTATGTCGGCGAGATGCTGTGAACTGATCCTTTAATGGCCTTTGTGCTTGTATGTAATGTTTTCCCAAGGACATGCCATCTCTGATGTTCCCATTTTTAATATTAGTGTAGTCTTAATCAAAGGCAGACTTGTTAAACAGTAGCCACTGCACTTTATTATCATTTTAAATTTCCCTCTGCCAGCAGCCCCCAGTTGCTTGTTCCTAAATCCTCCTGGAAGCTTCTAGCCCTGACTGTGTCTGAGTCTGAGTCTGCAAAGACTGTGCTATTGGGTTCATGCTGGGGGAGGGCAGGGATTTGTAGGAGGTGGGGAGGTTGAAATGCGCAGTGAGGGGAGGAGGTAGCAGCTCTGTGCCACACAGCTTCTGATGCAATATAAACTTTTTCCACCAGTGGTGGATTTGCCGTTAGAGGATCCTTTACTCCTTTATTTCCCATGCCTCACTACGTTGGATGCAAAGTCAACTGCTTGTGTGGCAATCCTCCATCTGTGGGGACCAAAAACTTCCTGTGATGTGAGAGGATCGTAGTTTTTTACTGCTGTCTTCCAAATCAATGAATAATTGCTTTTCCAGAGAAAAATTATCAGCTGTTACCACAAATGTGACTTGCTCCTGATTGATAGGCACAAAAAAAATAAAAATAAAAAAAATCTATGTATATAGATCTATACTCATCTCTTTATAGAGATGCAAGCGTTGCACAGCTGTACACACAGTACATGCACAGATGATACAGACTCAGACCACAGTGTTGCCATGGTCAAAAGAACAGTATTTCTTCCTGCTCTGCTTCTCACTGACAGAGTCTGGGACCATGTGCACCATTCCTGGGACAGAGATGAGGCTACCTATTTTCAGAAAACCAGATCTGCTTTTGCTTTGACCTTGGTGTTTGCCTTGAGGCTGTGGTGTTTGTACAGATTGCACTGTGCCTG
The DNA here is from genome assembly GCF_019232065.1 of Centrocercus urophasianus. Lineage (NCBI taxonomy): Eukaryota > Metazoa > Chordata > Aves > Galliformes > Phasianidae > Centrocercus > Centrocercus urophasianus. Next base: position 36,951,134 of record NW_024884142.1, read on the forward strand.
CCCTTGAGCCCCTTTGTCTCAGAAAGTTGGCGCAAAATTTCATACTCTGAAGACTTTGAACACAGTCAGAACAGAATCACTTTTGCTGCTCTGTGTTGGGTGCTTATATGGTTCCTTTGGAAAACAAGACTTGGGATGGACCCAAGTGCTGACATGCCTACACCATGGATTTCCTGCAGCGGTCTCTGAAGTCTGGCAACGGGGCCCTGTGCAATGTATGGATGGAGAAGAGATCCTGTGAGAGGGAAGGATGCGCAGCACATTCTTGAGGCAGTTAAACCTGTCACGTGAGTGCTGGTGACAGTGGCCTTTCACTTCTCTGGCCCTTTACTAGCAGGGAAATGTGCTAATTCTTTCAGAAGTCCTCAAGCCTTTCTTGAAATCACACCTGTTAGAAAAGAGTTAGACACATCATAAAAAAGAAATTATTAAAAAAATAATGAAGATCATTTTGGCTCTGCATGTTGCAAACTAGCCAACACTGTTGACAAATCTTTTACAGAAGGGCCAGCTTGCGAACTTAAGCAAATGCATTGCTTTTTGGGGCCATCAGATCCCCAAGGGGCTCTGAAGCTTTCTCCATCCATTCTGGAGATGGGTTCCTGCCTGGGCAGCTCTGTCTATGGAAAAGCCATGAGAAACCGTGTTGGGGCCTTGTCCCCTTAGCTGTGAACCTGCTTGTGGGGCTAATGCTCTTGAACTTGCTGGTTGCTGCCCCATGAGGGAGGACAACCTGGCAGCTGAGGGTGATGGAGCTGCAGGTTGGTGCTATTTGTCTGGGCCTCTGGCCCTGCTGGGAGTCCAGCAGCTTAGTGAGCAGCTTTTCTGGCTCCTGCCAGGTGAGGCTGAGTATCCTTTCCATGGAAACTTGGCAGGTGATGGGATGGTGGGTCCAGGGAAACTGTCCGGTACAGCAGTGATGGTACTTGGGGGCACCAGACCAGACTGCCTGCAAACCAGGCGTGCACAGAGCTCTTGTCATGGGCAAATCATAATAGCTGGGTTGCTTCTCTCCCTGGACTAAACCCTGGATAGAAATAACTTTCTGTTTTACATATGTAAGCCCCTTTCAACGTGGGGTGTGTTGGAGAAAGCCCAATCCAAGCAGATTAACCGTGTCTTTGAAGGCCTGATTGGGTGGCTGTGCATCCTCCAACCAGCCCGAAGCCACCAACGATGGAGCTGGAGCCTACTGCAAAGATGACAGGGTCACCAGCATGTTCCACATGCAATCTTGGAGGGCTCTGCCCCCCATTAAACAGTGTGGATGTCAGGAAAGGCTCCCTTTGGGTTAATGTTTCCACCCCAGTCTTTCTTCAGGAAAGTTTTCATTAGGGCTGGAGTGTTAGTGAGCCACAGCTGAGGCTGCCAAAGTGTTTCCATTATGTTATATCTCCCTGTTTTCTCTTGCTTGTGGCTATCCAAAAGTTTCACCTAGAAGGCTGAAATTTTCCAGGCCTTCTTTCTTCATGAAGGTGAAGGGGTTTTTGTTTTTGGGTTTTTTTTTTTTTTTTTTTTTTTGAAATTTGGAGCAAGAAAATAGAGAGGAAAAGAAAAGGTTCAGCTCTTTTTGAAATGGAAACACACAGGCAGAGGTGATAATTCAAGAAAGCAAAATTTAATAAAAGCAAACACAGCTATTGCAACCTCAGAAATGACAGACACTGAATTTTTTGGATCAGTGGACAAATATTACCATTTTTTAATTTGAAGTGATCCAGCTCATTTTCACTTAGTCTTTTTTGCTGCATCCTTGTCTTCAGCTCTGGGCATATTCCGCTAATGCTGACTGCCCACAGCTCCCTCCTCCCGTTCCCCCAAATCTTTCCCTATGGCTTCAGGCTTGGGATTCTCTCTGTGAGCTGAAACTGACCAGACCTTGGTGTTTCCAATGGAACAGCGCTTTTGCGGTCAGCCGTGGTCGTCACATGAGGTTCGGGGACTTCTTTTGTGTTGGACTTTGCAGAGCTGGGTATGGAAATTACAATATCCTCTTGTGGAGCATCGACACAGATCAGTAGACCGTCTGTGGGCAGTAGAGTGTTATATCACATGGCTACGTAGGATGAAATTCTAGGTAATAAATTTGCAGTGTAAGAATCAATTAGTGTTAATGAAGTTTTTATTAGCACCAAATGTAGGTGCTATGATTTCTCTTGTAAGCATGCAAAGCAGAGAAATCTGTAGCAATTCATCATGCTTTTTAATTCAGTTTACTTCTTAAACTGTAGTCTCTTCCCCAGATGGTTCATCTGAAATGGTTTCTGAGCTAAGCAAGGCTTGCAGTCTATGTCTATGCAGCTGGTGTATGGAGCTATACAGTTGGTTTACAATGAACCAGTTCACATTTGAAAGCCCACGCTTCACAGTTCTCTGCAAAAGAAACAGCCAGTGATCTCATTAACATTTCCAGTAACTGCTAAAGGAAACCCAGAGTAACTTATTCTAATGTTTTTATTATTATTATTATTATTATTGTTTAGTGTAACACATGGGCTTAGAGGTTTGCACCCTCTTTCGGGTAGGTTTTCTCTGGAGTAGATAGAACACCCCTGCTGCCCATAGCTATTGGTGATGCTTCTTGCACTCAGGCAGCAACAGGGTATGGTTTTGGCTGTGAAGGACCCGTTCCCATTCCCTGCTGATGGCTGTTGTTGGAGCCAACAAAAATACCTAAGTCAATAAAATCAAGACCAAGTCAAAATGGTTCAAATTGGATAATTAAAACACAGGAGATAGACAGCCTCATATTTGGAAATGGAAAATCGGGATATGGAAATTTAGGAAAGAAGAGAAAATCTATCCCCTTCCTGCCTCCCCCACACACCCAATCCACTGTGATTTTGTTGTTTTCAGGCAAGGACTTTCTCCTGACTCATGCCAGGCATAGTTGGCTATGTTAACTGCTTAGGAGGAGATTTGTAAATCACTCGATTCATAACAGTACTGAAAATTTTAAGATCTGACTGTATGTTCCTGGTCAATGCACAAGACCCTAGAGTCCCTTAATTTGTGAGTCTGTGAAGGCAGAGATCACCTGAAGCTTGCTGATAGGAAACATTATGGGTTCATCTTAAATGTTATATCCCTCCAGAGTGGAAGAGCTATGTGAGCTGAAGGAGGTGCTCCGTTTGAATTAGAATTCACAGCCCTAAACCTCGTGGAACTAAGGAGTAAATCCTACCGGTTCACAATCTCAGAGGAGCTCAGTCCTTTAGAAAGACAAGTTGGTGCCAAGGAGTCAGGTCCTTTATTTGACATGTCAGTGACTGAACCATTTTCTGAGGTATGGAATAAGCCAGAATAAATTTCAATCCAATGAGGAAGCTTAAAAAGAAACAACCCTGCAGACAAGAGAAGCCATAAGAATGCTTATTTTATGGATACTGCAGGATTACAGTGTGAGTAAGGTGTTGAGTCTCATTCTCATGAAGGCTTAGGAACTGCTGATGATGCCCTAGACTGAGTTCTCCAGGGAACATCCCTGGTGAGAGTTAGAGTACTTATGTCAACTTTTGCTGGGGATGGCATTAAGAGGAAGCTCTGAGGATCGTGGTTTGGGACCTTTGTCCCTAGTAGAAGTAGCTGTTCATGGCAGTGGAGACATAACAATGGCAAGGCTGGCTCCTTCGCAGAGAAAAGGTGTTGGGTCAGTGTGAGGGCTCCACAAGGAAAAAACTTCAAGAATCCCTAAGGCTCTACCCTTTGGCTCAGTTTTGTCAGCTGATCTGAGGATTGACTGGGAGGAGATCAATAGGAAACACTGTCTCTTTCTCAGGAAATCAGGTGAGAATTTCACCGGATGCACCCAATTAAGTCTCCTTGTCAGTGCAAGGCATGGAATCAGCAGTTTGGGAACAACGAACACTTCATAGATCACCTCCAGGGTGCTCAGGGGAGACTGCAAACAACAGCCAGGTTCATGTACTGCCTCTTTGGGATGGGCAGGTTCCCATGTTTCATGATCACTTCCCAAGGGACCAGAAAGACACTTATATGTGTATATACATACATATATATGTTCACTATATAACACAATTTGTGCTACTTCACCGCGCCTAGTTTTAAGCTTACAATAGCTGAGACTTCAGGCGGATTCCAGAACATGAGAAATAATGTCTAAAATTACTCATCAAGAGAAGAATCAGTATGAATGACCCTTTTCAGGTAGGTGGACTGAGACAAAGATCAGGTAACATGACCAAGAGAACTCTGAGCTGGTTTGGCCACAGGAAAGGGAAAATTAAGAACTGCAGTGGAGCTCATTGGTCTGCCCTGAGGCCACACGTATCTTTTCCTGTTGCACAGCTGCAACAGAAAATGAGTTCTCAGTTTCCTAGACATGCTCCCTGGAACTTAAACTTCATGCCTGTCAACTCGTCATGGTTGAGATAGAAGATCCTGTTTCCTCAGCACTGATCCTGAAAGAACGATTCACCTTGAAGGGTTTTTTTTTTCTGGTGGACTATACAGAGGTTTAAGAGAAGAACCAACCCATTTTATCTAACCAGGGAGAGTTAGAGGAAGAGGAGAGGAGAGTTAGAGGAGAGGAGAGTTAGAGAAGAAGAGGAAAGTCCTGATTCAAACAAGGCTAGTGGCTAAGTGAAGGAAGGATACAGAAGTGCAAGCAAAAGAAGGAAAATATGCGCAGAAAATGTAGAAAGTACAGCACAGCCAAAAAATACAAAGTTCCACCCAACAGGAAACTATGTAGCTCTTAAGACATACTAGAGAAAGCAGAAGATATGTTAACAGAAAAGAAAGCAAGGAAGAAAACACCAGACATCACCAGCCAGTGTAATCTCAACTGAAAAATTCACGTGTGAGTTCTTTAGTGCCAAGAAGGCACAGCACCAGTAATTCAAAAGGCACTTTCGTAGTGAGCTCTGACGGTGTGGTCCTGAGCCCTTCTCAACTTCTGATGCCGTGGCAAGGGCACATGGTATGCACAACATACTGCATATTCTCCAGGGCCACATAGGCTTTTCCTTCAAAACTGTTGTCTTTCAGCTTTTTCCCTGAGAGGGAATTGGCTTCTCTTGGACTGAAGCACAATATTTCCTGTCTGCCGCCTGCACACTATTACAGCATCTCTCCTTCCCTAGGGGATCACAGCTCTGTCTGTGTTCCAGAAAGGGGCTGCCCCCAGCCTTGGAGACCAGCAGACCATCAGTCCCAAGCACAGCTTCAGCAGCACTGAGAAGCAGGGAACACCTCCACCAGCACCAATGCTGAAGGGCTGCCTGATCGCACCCACTCATGTTTAGCATGGAGGCTGAACAGTTTGCTCTACAGTCAAGCCAGCATGTGCAGACATTTAGTATGCATTCATGGTTGCTGCCACTGACGTGTCTGCCTATATGTGTTCATCATTTCTGTGAGTGTGCAAGGCAAGATCCTGCTCTCTCACATAGCCAAGTGAACCTGGAGATGCTGCTCAGGGTAGCAGGGAGATGCCAGGGGTGTAGAGGTGCAAAGGCAGCAGGCTTTCACAGGGGGTGGTCAGCATAGGTGAGACTACTCTGTCCTTGCAAAGACCATTTGGCACGAGGGGAGTTTTGCCTGAGGCAGCTGGCTTTCATATATATAACTGTTTCTGGGAATTCAGATAGAGAACATTTCACACTGAAAAAAGCTCCAGTATCTACTTTGCTATTGGCATTTTTCTCCTTCCATTTCCAAGCAACTTGCTGGACTCTGAGTTCATCTGTGCCTGGGACAAGGAAAGAAGTATGAAAGAGACTGGTAATCAAGGACTCCCTTTAGCTTCCTAGCCATAATAAAGCACATTCTTTTACTCTTCTTTGGACACAAATAGTAAAAATCCTGCTCTCTACTAGGAGAGCTGAAATCTGGAATGACTGTTGCATCAGTGGAAGGAAGCCAGGCTTGCAGCCCTGTCAGCAAGTGAAAGATTTGACAACAATCAAGATGCAACATTATAATGAAACTTTGGGGTTGTTTGCTTTTTAATTTTGTCCTAAGCATCTGGTCCACATTGTGCTTTCTTTCATTGGGCTGTATCTGACGTTAGGATTACTGTCATACAGCAACAGTGTGCTTGAGAACAAACTCAGCCCTCTAGGTTTTCATTCCCACTTAAGTATAAATTTCACGATGGCAATAAATACTGAAACAAAAAAAGATATGTAATTTCAGTGACAGAGAAGCAAATTGATGCTGAATGTATATGACACTTTTTCAATTTTCCTCTTGTTCTTCCTGATGGGGTTTTGTGCTAAACATTACATTTGCAGATGCAAAATTTAAGGAACACTTTATCTTGAGCACTGAGATACATAACATGCAATTTGCAGCTTCAGCCAAGAGTGATGGCCTTATTAGTAATGGGAATTTTCTGATTAACTGCTGTTAGCAAAACATCATCTTCAAACCCGTTAGTCTGAAACTGGCAGCCGCTCTGTCGGCGGGAGCTTTTTTATTCCATCTCGAGGGAGTTCTGTAGAAATATTTCTCATTCAAACAGCTTTAGCCTTGGCCTTTCAATAATTTTTATGATCTCAACTAATAGGTTAACAATTAGTTAAGAGCAACTATCAGCTTAATGTCAAGTCATTCACAGGGAAAAGTTCAAGGAGAGAAGTAACGGTATTTCAAAAGATGGTTTATTTTCGAACAAAGAACTGTGATCGTTTAGAAAAGCCAGAGGAATAAAAAGGAGTGCGAGGGAGAGCTCAAGAAACAGGAATAAAAGGCTTGGGGTCAAGGTAAAGCCAGGAATGGGGCTGCCAGGAGAGAGTCATGCAGGGGTGGCACTGTTGTGCCCCAGGGTTAGCTATGCTCCTGGCCCCCAGCCCTGCATGGGGAGGCTGCTGCCAGCACAGTGACATCGGGACACAAGTCTGTCTGCAGCCCGTCTGTCTGCAGCCCAGAGGGGCTGTGCTCTCTGCAGCACCTCCTAGCCTCTGATCTATCTCCAGGACTTCGCCTCAGTCTCCTGTCCCTATCTCTCAGACCTAGCTCTCTGTCACTGCTCAGGATGCCTCTTTCTCCTTCACGGTCTCCAACAGGGCACAGAGCAAGTAGGCGAGGGATGCATCTGTTTTGCCTTAGCTTCTGCACCAGATGTCACAGTAGCCTAAAAGCAGCTGGGAAGGAACGTCTTGCTCAGCCTTTGGTGGCATATGTGCCATCAAGATGGCACTGTCAAACAGATATGTTCATTAGGACCAGTCTCCATGCCAGGGCATGAATGGGGGCATGAATTTTTTTTCCCCCCTGACTGCTCTCACACAGAACAATCCTGGAATTATTTACAGGGTTGGAATAGTGTGTATGGTCTCCTCCAAAGTAAATCTCTGCTAAACCTGACTCTTCTCAGGGATGTGCAGAGTGAGTCAAGGGCATGGGAAGCAACTCCTGTAAGTGACCATGGCAGAGTCGACAGGCTTCCCTTGCAAAGACCAGAACAGGCTGAAATGCCTCTGGCACAGAGAAGCTCGTTTTTGTCCCTAGTACATGGGAGCTGCATAAAACTCTATCATCTCTCATGTATTTATTCTTGGATGGTTCCAAATGACTGACTGGTCCTGTATGGAGCATTTTTTCTTATGGGGAAGGACTGTCAGATCGTCACATCAAAAAATTAGGAAAAGCCTGCTATATTCACATAACAATTACAAAGTGGTTGTAAATCTTTTGTTTGCTTTGGACTACAAGCTCAGGCACACGGTGTTAATACATATATGTATCTGTATATGCATGTCTGTGTATGTTTCTACACATACATGCGTAGCTATGTATTTTTTCATGCACTGCCTGAGGTCCAACTCCCAGCCTGTGAGTTGGGCAGCACAGGAATGCTGATGTCTGATTTCCTTATGTGGTTCCTAATGGATCTGAGTTGTGAGCCCCAGCTGGGATCTTTAGAGAGAATAGCAAATGAAACTGCAGCGCAGCCCGTGTTACTCAGTGATCTTCAAGATCAATGCTGGCTTCCACAAGTCCATTTCTACTCTATAGTCTTGTCATAATCAAAGGAAGTATCTTTCTCCCTCCCTGTGATATTTATTGCAGACAGTGTCTAAGCTTCAAACCAAGGCAACTGAGCACTTTGCAGACACATAAACTAACTATGAAATTAAATTGCTTCACCTCAGAAACCAGGCTATAAACGACTTCAGGCAGCTTCTGCATATATTTAATTCTAAGGAAACCTTCCTTCTGGCTTTAAAGCCTGGAGATAAAAGAACTAAAAGCAGATTTCTCATAGCCAGAAGAAACCAAGTGCTGTTTTTTGGGCACGGGGAATTGTGTGACTGAGGTCAGGCTCAAGGTACGAACTGGGGCCTAACACAGTGATCCACCGCCATCCATGTTGAAGGTCCACCCATGGCAGGGGTAAGGACCATTCGCAGGGGTTGGTAAGGGCTTCGTGCTGACTGTGTCAAGGCCTTTGGCTGCTGTGCACAGGGGCAGTTCTTTCCTGCTCTTTCTCTTCTTGTCCCTCGACTAGAGGCACAAGCGAGACCCACAGCTGGTGGTGAGCAGTGTCTGGGCTGCTGCCCATCGTACAAGGCCTCATCTTTGGTCTCAACACAAAAAGAAATGGCATGAGGAAAGACAACTTTAAAGCATTTATTTAAGTCTACCTCAAATTCAGGATTCATAAAGAGGGACCAGAAATCAAGGGATGACCTGAACCCACTTTTCTCTACTAGAAAACTAGAAACACTCTACTAGTGTCTCTTGGATATGCGCAGCCACCTTTTCTGTAACACTAGTTTTTGCAGCCGATTTCTACATGATTACAGAGAGCAATAAGAAGATAAGACCCAGAACCTATTATCCAGGGACTTATTCTCGCTTTCACTGGTGTGGATGGCAAATTGACTTCAAGAGAAAATTCATCACGCTGTAGTGTTGATAGCATCATAGAGAAAAGTGTAATTAAAGGGCAAAAAAAAAGGGGAACCATTCACTGCAGTGTATCTCTAGAGCCAACTCTACGTAACAGGGAAAGCATTTCTTTTTTTCTAGGGGAAGTTTTTTAAAGGTAGCTGAGCTGAGATTTTTGTGGCTCTTTTTTAGGCTTTTTGTTTAGGCATCGCTACAGTGTTCCACTAGCTGCCAGCATGTAAAGTGGGCAAATCAATCATGAAATATTATGGTCTTGGGACACATTTTGCTCTTGTTTTCTCCCCAGTGTAAATCTAGAATCACAGTAATGACTTCAGCTGAGCCACTTCAGATTCACATGAGCATAAATGAGAGCATGGTCTGCACACGTAGATGCAGCCTGAGACATTAGGAGTCTGTCTGTGTGCTGCACCCTCACTTCAAATTGACACCCTACCCTTATTTCAGCAGAGAACCAAAGAAACTGCTTGCCCTGCAAATGAGCATTGATGCTAATGTATTGTAGTGGAGATTTATCAACAGGCTGACGCCTCGCTAGCCATCTCTTATTTGCATAGCAGAGAAATGTGAATAAAAAGTGAGCTCATTTCTGCACTGGACAGAGTAGGAGGTAATTCTGGCATTTGCAGAGATGCATACTCTGCCACTGGGAATTTGGTAGATAAAAATGCTTTATGTGTCCATGAGTACTGCAGATGTACAAAGTGAGACCAGGCCCTTATTTAAAAAATACTGTTTCTTAGATAAAATATGTGTAGGACCAAGAAAATCAAATTCTTTATTAAAAAACACAGAAATAATTTTGCAACTGTAAAAGAAACTGCCGGCTTTTTCTGTGAAACATAAATCTGAGGATTGGGGACCATTTTGCTTTATCACAGCTGGTTCCTCTCAATACTGCATTCTTAAACATGGAAGGGAAGGTTTAGATTGGATATCAGAGGGAGGTTCTTTACAGAGGGATTGGTGAGGTGCTGGCATAGGCTGCCCAGAGAGGCTGTGGATACCCCATCCCTGGAGGTGTTCAAGACTAAGTTGGATGGAGCCCTGGGCAGTCTGGTCTAGTACCAGATCTGGAGGTTAGTGGCTGTGCCTGTAGCAATGGGGTTGGAACTTGATGATTCTTAGGATCCCTTCCAACCCAAGCCAGAATCTATGACTCTAAATTGCAAAGCCCGAACAAAAGTGTGTTGTACAAAATTAAGAACATTAAGACAAGTAATACTCAGTTTAATTCAGATATGAACTGTGGCATACAGCACAGAGAATAGTCATATATGTATCTGTACATTGAAACGTTTCTAAATAGTAATGGAGAATCTACTGAAAGGATTAAGTTACAAATAATAAAAAACAACGTCTGCAGAAATATTTTTTACAATGACAGTTTGACACTATATGAAGTGGTTGCTTATGTACTGAAACTGTACATATCAAGAAAGAATATGTTGGACTCATCCATACAGAACACGCTAACTTAACAGTTTTTTGCTTGTATGTGAGAATATGTAGGATATATGCATACAGTGGGCATGTGCATATCTGTGTGCACATATCAGATCTATATGTACACACTCATAGAAAGATACACACATCCACAACTGAAGACAAATCATTTCAATAAAACCCTTTGAAATGAGGTGAGAGTAATACTAATATGCTGCTTGTCATAATTCTGCTGCTCTAGGGCTCCAGATATTTTATTGTCATGTTATTCTCACCCATAAGTTTCACATTTGTTTTACCTCAGCTCTCCATTGTTTGCATATTCACAAAGCAAATGCAGAACTATTCGATATAATATAATGTTCATCATGAAGATGATTTATGATGGGAGGTTTTGATAGCTGAGAAACAGCAACATATTAAAGGGTTTGCATTGATTTTCCAATAAGTGGAACTAAGGGGCAGATGTCTTTTCCCTGGTTGTTGTTAGCATCATCTGGGAACACTGGCATAATCAATAATATATCCTATATATCATCTTTAGTAACTATTCTTGATTGAAAATGAAGAAGACTTTCATTAGAAGTCATAGACATATAAGCTGTTTCTCTAACCCGAAATTGTTCAGTGCCTGACAATAATAGGAAAATAAATTAATACTAAAATATTGTGCTAGCTAAAAGGAAAGGACAGCAGAATGAGAGTGAAGTGGAAGAATTACAAAGGCTTCACAAAACTAGAAATTTCTTGGGTTCAAAAAGCCATGTCAAGTGGTCAGCTTGAAGCAGAGAGTCCCAGACAGCATCACTCATATCATATGGCCCAGGTGCAAGTTGTATTCCTGGTAAAATAAACTCAGCTGCCTTTTACCAGGAAGAAGAGAGGGAACTTGGTGGCACCAGTGCAGAGTAAAATCAGGCAAAATGATGAAAACAAGTAGAACGATTCCAATTCCAAAATAGACCTGCCATAAACCTCCCTTATACACACCTCACCTTGAGTCACAAAACCTAAGACTGCAGTCAATATCATTCAATATCATAATCTCATTGCTACAGCATATTTTTATTAAAACAGAGATCTTGCTATTTACATTCTCTTTTTAATATTCCCACTGGCAGAAGAAGGGAACCTGGTGAGTGGGTGCACACCAGCTGATTGCTGTGCCTGAAGACAAGTCACAGCAGAGAAGCCTGTGTCACATTCTGGATGGTCTTCTGCTAATTTCTGTAGGATTGGATGAGAGCAGTCATTTTTTGAATGATGTGAGGTGTCAGTTGTAAGTGCTATAGACTGTAATAAATTAAGGAGTGACTGAATACAAGACAGCGTGAGTTTTAAATCTTGATTACAAATAAATTGTTGGTATATTTAAATTTTTCTCTCTCTGATTTTGTTCATGCTTGAAAAAATGAAAATAGCTCTATATATTCACTTGATATCTGATATCCCTTTCTGAAGGTTGTACAGTACCAGGAAAGAGCTGTCTTAACCCATTCAAGGAAAACTGAGTTATTATGTATTGGATATGTAAAAAAATCAAGATTGTGAAAGACCTGCAAGATGTGATGAGAGCAGCCGTGCTTATCCAGCTGCTGCAGAAAGTGAGGCTTATCTAACAAATTATAGAACATATTAAAAATCAAAGCTAACACTCTTTGAGCCCAATTAGCAGTACAAAAATTGGTAGTTGCGCATACATCAAAAAACCTTGTGCATGCTTCACTAGCCTTGGAAGCTGATGCTGAGGAGCTGGAAGGGAGCTCAGAGCACCAGTAAAGAAGTGTGAGCAGGACCTGCGCTGCTCTGTGGCTTGATTTAAAGCTGTCACTTTCCAGCTGGATGGAAACTGCTCTGCTCTCATCCTTCATGCTGTTTGGAAACAGAGACCCAGAGCCAAAATCTGATCTCATTCCCACTGCTGGGAGTATGCAGTAGCCCCACAGAAGCTACAGTCATTACTCTAAAATCACACTCATGCGTACATGTGTGAATCTGTCCTGCAATGTTGCACGTACTTCAGGATGAAGGATGATGCTGTAAACATTGCAATGCCAGTTGCCACATAGATATCCTCACAATATTTACTACAGGCATACAAGTGCAGATTCTGTCCTGCCATCACCTCCCAGCTGGCCAGCATTGGTCCTCTTTTCTACCTGCTGTCCTTACTGTTGACAATGGGCATCTGTTCTTTCCAACCAGCCTCCCAGCCTGACCCCTCTGCAGTCCGTAGGTGGCTCTTAGCTTGGCACACTGGATGCCTGCACCTGCCTAATAGTGTGCCATGCGCAGGGCCTGGTCCATGTGGTCTCAACATGCATCAGGCTATGGTGTGTGAGCCCATGATTCAACCCAGTGGGCAATGTATGTGGGACCCTTCAAGCCAACCAGCATCTAAGCAGCTTGAACATCAAAAGGTGCACAGGGAGAGATGGAAGGAAGAGAAGAAAGCCACGTTCACCCTGTGTAAAAGTGCTGAGAACTTAATTGCAAATAGTAATCAGCCAACTAGTTAAGAGCCATCCTCAAAAAGTGCCTTTCATGCTCGTGAATGAAAGCAGCGGAAGGCTTTTTCTGCAACATAAAGAGGAGGTCAACAAAATACAGACTGCCTAATTCAAAGGTGTCAGTGCGTGGTGGTCTTTATCACACAAAACCTCCTGTGTGAGGCACTTGGTTGACAGGAGGGAAAGGTTTGCAGAAAACTACAGAGAAAGAGAGAGGGGAAACAAATTAGAGAATGGAAGAGCAGAGAAGAGACAAAAGGTAGAGAAGGAGTTGCAGGAGGTGTGAAGGAGACACATATATGGTCACTGAAAGATGGAAAGGAAGGAAAAGAAGTGATATCGCCAGTGAGGAGCTGAGGAGAAAAAAATGAATGTAACTACAGAGGGGGGAAGATGGGGATGGGAAGTTTGGAGGGAATGGACTAGAGGGCAGAGGATTAAGAGGGAGAAAAATGAGGATAAGGGACTAACTGACTTTTAAAGGCCTGTGTGGGTGCATAGAAAGTGTAGGCAAGGACTATATGAGGAGTAAATATGATGTGGAAAGCACAAGGAGAAAGGCTGGAATACAGTGTGAGCAGATGGTCTGGTGGATAAGGTGCTGGATTCAGAACAGGAGGTCTGGGTTGGAACTTCTGGCTTCAGCAAAGGTCAGGATTAGCAGTGTTGGGAAGTGCTGGGAGGCAATGAGGTTACCCTTCATAGAAGTTTTGTTTCAGTTTTCTCAGACTTCTGCTGTTTTTTCCATCACACGGCTGTGAGAAATTCATGTAATTGACTTCTATCTGTTTTTAGCCTTTATCTGCAACACGAAAGGAAACTGCCTCTAGGAAAGCCTTCCCATTCAGTTGTCCCTTTTGCCCTGTGAGGCCATCTGTCAGCTCTCCAGAGCAGGCTGAGTCTCTCATGATACATCTGCCCAGCACCAGATATAATCTCTACGCACCACTGTAACACGAATAAATGAGTTTTGACAACAGTGGTCTAACTTGCCTGTATTCGAACTGTTAGCAGTGTCAGACAGATTTACACTACTAAAAATGTGGAATAAGTCTCCTAAATTTACAGTAGTGGCAGCAGATTGCTAGAATTGAGATTGACTTCACATGATCATATAAACTGTAAGCAAGAAACTTTCTTTTACTACAAGATTTCTAAGAGGCATAAAATGAAAAGCTGTAAATATTAACCTGCTACACAGCTATGGCTATAGCTGCTTTCTGAAGCTTTTGTATTATAAAGAAGATTTAAAAGCTTTTTTTCTTTTTTTTTTTTCTTTAAATAATGACTCTTACCGAGTTTGTCAATAGCTTTCTACATTCTACAACATATGAACAATGCCATAAGGAAGACAGATAGGTTTTAGATACAGCCATTTGGTTTTGGTGGAACCTGGACGCATGGACCAATTCACAATACTTTCACTGCAGCAAATGCTCAGAGCCAACATTACAGATCAGGAAACCATCGATGTGAGGAATAAAATTAATCACTGGCTTGGAATCATTGCAATTCAGATGTGTTTTCCCATCTTCTCTATGTTTCACCTGAAAGCCAGTGGAAGCTGTGTAACTGCTCCACTCTGTTCTCATCCCTGTATTGCTTGGTCCCCAGTTTTTTCCTATTTTCTTTTAGAGACAATAGGAGGATGGTTGCCCATATTTCATGTTCAGAAAGAAGAAGGCAGCATGATGCCTGTCCTTTATAGCACCAGGAGAAAACTCTGGTTAATAAAGTTGTACTGCTCTACACAGGGAAAGTTCAATTTGTATATGTGCTCTGGAGCAGGGCACAAAATGTGGGAACACCAGTGCAACAGGGACTTTCTGAAGCTCATCTTCTACTCTGATTTACTTTCATTCCCTTCACAGCCTGCCCATGCAGCCTGGCAACATGTGCACACGCACAGACACACACATACACACACACAGTCCTGTCCAGGCTCAAGCTCTGATTTTTGGCAGCTGCCCATAGGCCAAGAGGAGTGAGACTCCAGTCAGAGATGGAGCCCTTCCCGACGCCCTGCTTGGTTACGGCACTTCCAAGAGTCTCAGCCGTCTGAAGGATGATGAAGTGCTGGGGATGCTAAAGGAGCCAATAACTATGGGTCAGCAGGGCTGATTTTGAGAAGTTTTATTTTTAAATTCCACTGAGGGCTTCTCCTCAAGAACTTGTGGAAATCTCTCAGTGAAGTCATGTTGAGATTAGGGCAAGTTTCTGCTGAGCAGCACGACTGAAAATCCTCAGCGCTTTGGTTTGCTGCTAAGTGGAAAATGCAAACTGCCTTCCACAGAGCCTACAGCTACAACACCAAACAAACAGGAGAAAGTGTTGGGGTCAGGTAGATGCGTGGCTGGAAGAGCTCTCTACCAGGAACCAGCAGCCCTCCTGGGGGCAGAGGCATGGGGCCGGCCAGCAGTGGTTGCCTCTGCTCTCTGTGAGGGGGCTGGGATTGCGTGTTAGGCTCTAGTTACTGTGGGACATGGCTGAGGCTTGACCTGCTTTTTTAGCCAAGCTCCGGTCTTATGAATTCAATAGAAAAACTTACGTGGACCTCAGTGGGACCTGGGTTTGGCCTAACATGCTGTATTTGACATTGTGAGCGAGGGAAATATTTTTCTTAAGATTACAGTTGAAAGATTCTTGGGTTTCAGCTGAAGCCTTATGGTGGCAGAGCATTGCACACAATTTTTTCTTTCTGTTTCTTGAGTGAATCTTATTTCTTCTGCACTCAGCCTCCGAGCAGAACCTCTATGCCCAAACCTCAGTAAACACAGCTGCTGGGGGACATCCCCGTGCATGCACCCTCTTCCCCCTACCCCCATTGGCCACAGGCACCTGGTGGGGAGCTTGGACAAAAGGAAACTGTGGCTGTAAATTCACGTCCGCTTCTCTGTGTGCTGAGGAGGGGGAATTGCTGGAGCCAGAGCCAGAAGGAGAGAGCTGTGTTAGAGTCTATCATATTTGTGAAGTACATATGTGATAATACCACTGCAACCACAAAAGAATTTACAGCAGGAAGCATTGCAGCTGTTGCTTATTAGCATTAGTACAAATTACACAAAGCAAATTGTTAGCAGACATGTTTCCATAATATTTAACTCATGGCAGTGAATAAAAGTGATTTTTTCTCAAGCAAAATTTTAGATTTCCAGGGGAATCAGTTTCCAATTGTCCATGAAGGGAGAGTGGATTGGAAGGCAGCATGCAGCTATCGCAAGGACCGAGGCAACGTGTGCAGAGATCTGCCCACTTTCTTTGGTGAGAGGGTGCAGATTCAGGATTCCATTTCTTGGTGAGAAAAGAAAACCCACACGACTCCATCCAACCAGTTATGGGTAGCAGTGCCTGGGACCAGCTCTGCAGCTGTCATGTTAAGGTTCTGCACACAGAGATGTTGGAAGAAAAGAGAGGCTTTTGCTGACCTGCAATTTCCCAAGATTTTTGCCCCCAAAGTGCTTATTGTGAACTATTTTCCTAGCAACCCCAAGCCTGTTGGTACAGATGCAGCGCAAGTGAGCATAACAGCACCGTGATGCCAGCTACGAAGGGAGGATCAGGGGGAAGTGGAGACCAAGTCTGTGTAGGAATGAACCAACATGCTTTTTCTTAAGAAAGACGTGTGACTCTTGACAGACTGCTAACAAACTGTAGAAATTGAGCAATTTGTTTCAGGGCAGTAACAACCCAGAGTGATGTTTTGCAGCCCGTCTCAAGGGTGCCTGGCTGCATTAATCACAGCGGCCAGAGCTGCTAGTGCTGCAAAGGGCACTGTGCTCCTCCAGCAAGGCAGTGCACTCAGAGCAGTGGAAGCATTCCCTTGAGCACTTCTGGAAACCCAGTTAGGACTGGGAGGGGGGTATTTGTCAGGGTGGGAGATGGGGCCATGACAGTCAGTGTGAGGGCAATGGAAGAGCTGCTCTGTAGCCACCAGTTCTGCTACTTCTCATGCTTTGCAGCTGGCACTTCAGCAATGGAAGAGCTCTCCCCACATCTTCAGGCTTTACCTGCTTTTTTGTTTTTCTTAAAGCTAAGGCTCATGAAGTATTGAAACTGCCTAAAGCAAGCCAAGTGCCTTCCAATGCAGCTGCATTTAAAAGCAGAGAACAGGCAAATGCATTGCACACAAAGGACAAACACATCCACCCATCTGTTTGGAAGAGTTAAGAACTGCAAGTGGTTGGATGCAGTCTGAAGTGAGAGCTGGGAACAGAATAGCAAACTAAGCAATTTATACCAGCAGTATGTAAACAACAGCTAACACAGTGTAACAGAAATGCTAAGCCACAGTGCTTGAGCACCTGGTGGAAGGTAGGACCAAACCAAATGAACTCAGGTGCATGCAATGTACCTGAGTGATGGGAAGGGGTGGAGCCAGAATATACCCCCTCCCAGACCTCATTTAAGGGTTGGCAGTGGAGATAAGGATTTCTTACTGGAGATTGCTGAGGCCTTCCAAAGGTAAGCAGCCTTCCCCCCCTTTTGTTTCTGTGTCTATAGCTGCTGCACTTAAGCTTGTCTGTCCTTGCTGCAGCCTGGGACTCTGCTACCCTGCTGTCATTGCTGTGTTTTCCATCACATTGTAGTGTTACATACAGGTAGGTGACTCTTCATGCCTCGCTCCTGGCCTGACACGCTCCACACAGCACAGGTGTCTTAACCATCTCCCTGACAAGACTTAAGAGAGGAAGAACTAGTTCTAATTGCAGTAATGATTATCTCCTGTTTGCCTTTTGGTGAGGGGGAAAAAAATACAAAAACACCAAAAAACCAAACATGCAGCATGGAGTTTCTTTTGTAAGCTTTACTTTTTTAAAACCAAGTCACTGAATGCCTCCTCTGTAAAAGGTGGCACATTAAATATCATGGCTGGAACAGCCTAAAAGTTCCATATCAAATGAGATGCACCATTGACTGTATACATTAGATACATACATGAAAACTATTCCAGCATGTTAAATGTACGAACACTGTTGTCACTGCTGTGGTGTTATCAGTCTTCTCAGCTGCAATCTCTGCAGGGTGGAGATGGAAGAAAAGGGTGAAATGTAGAGCTGGAAGGAAATGATTCCTTTTTCAGGGAATTCTGTAGCACTGAATCTTTTTTTTTTTCTTTTTTCCAGTCTCCGAACAAAAAGTGAGTTTACAGAATCTCCAGGAAAATACAGTGAAAATACATGTTCTAAGAATCAGCCTGTGTAGGGTTCAGTACGTTGTGTCCCTAGGTAGCATGTGACTTTTCATTTAACATCCTTACTTCAGCTATTCATTTTATAAATGCTTTAACATGGAGACAAGATCTGCAGAAAGCCATCCAGTCACATCAAGATCCAACTCTGCAAACATGTATGGACTACTTTGTTAGTCTGGGGATAGTTCCCAGGAGTTTACTGAAAGTCTTGTGGGATGTCATTAGTCATACCATGGATGGCCTAATAGTGGTAGAACAAGGGGGAATGACTTTGAACTGAAAGAGGGACGGTTTAGCTTAGCTGTTAGGAGGAAGCTCTTTACTCAGAGGGCGGTGAGGTGCTGGCACAGCTGCCCTGAGAAGCTGTGGGTGTTCCATCCCTGGAGGCACACAAGGCCAGGTTGGATCAAGGATTTCCAGGATTAGATCTTGAAGTGGTACCTTTTCATAGGAGTTATATTCTAGCAATGTGCACCCAAATGAATTTCATTCCATGAGGTATTTTTTTGTAATATTCTGCTATATTCCAAAGCTGCAATGGATGCTCATATCTTGCCTATTATCACAGCTCTGTTACCCAATTCTGTTGAGGTGAGCTTCAAAACAACCCGCATGATCAACAAACATTTGCTACCACTCCTTGTCATGCACCGAATGTTTAAAACTGTATGGATGTGTCCCTTCATAATCCTCCATTTGTGAAGGATGAAGATGAGGGCATACCTACTCCACAAATCACTTCCTCACCCTTTGACTTGCCTTTCTCTTGGTGTGGCTACATAGAATATCAACGAGCACCTCTCGTATTTGTGTAAGAGGCCAGGGAGACCTTGAGTCTACTTGAAAACATGCAGATATGCTGAAAGCAAGTGTGCATTGTCCTCTGCAGCAGTGCAACCAGGCAGTGGCCATGCAGCACCCTCCTTGGCCCTAACCATTGCTGCAGTGCACAGCAGTGTGCCTTCCTCATGGGGAATATTCCCACCTGCCAAACAAGAGCAAACCCAGAAATTCTGTGTTTTTTTTCTTTTCTTTGAGTGCTGTGAACCAATACATCAGGCAGAAAGGTGGGGAGATGATGGCTGAGCGTGCCAGACTCCGTGGGAGCCATCCACCCCCTCTTTAACCTAACAGGAAACATCCTGTCAGAAACGCTTTCTGCACTGGGACTTTTCTTGAAATAATTAACTGTAACCGGTGACGGCTTGTCCTGCTGGGAGCCTGCAATTCCTCCTGGGTATTTAGAGATGTGCTGGTTAGTAGAGTCAGATGGTCAGAGCTCATCAGATGGAAAGCACCATGTCGTCACAGCTCCAGCCTCAAGTCTATTAGGGCTGCTCCCTCTAGTGGGAAAAGGTACTTCAGCTGCTATAAAAACCTTTTCCATCTTTTTATTTCATAAAATAAAATTCTTTTTTTCTCTCTTAATTTTCCTTCTAATTTTTTTTTTTTCCTTTTTTTCTTCTTTCAAACTGAAGAATTAAACTTTTCCAGATTTTAGTGCAAGACACAGGGTGGCTCCTGTTCAATGTTGGCTAACCAAAGGGCACGCGTTCCCCCAAACACTCTGAACATGTCAGCCCAGGCAGCGCTGTGTCCCACCCCATCCCTTCCTGGCAGGCAGCCAACGGTCTTTCTGCCAGCAGTCACTGTTTGCTTTTGATTTTCCCCCTTCTGATTACAAAAATAGGACTTACTATAATCATAATAACATTAATGGTACAAAATAATTACTGTAATTATACACTTTTTGGCAAATTATTAACACAAAGCAGCCCGAAAGCTCCCATTGGACTAAAAAAATTGCGAAGATGCACAAATGTTAAAAAAGACAAAGTCTTTGTTAAAGAGGGGAAAAACAATCTTCAAAAGAATGCATTTCTGTAAGGCAGCATGTTACCTATAGTTTTTTGTCTAGATTTAGGTTCTGCTGTTGTTCAGGAAGCTGTTAGAACTTGGCTTGCTTGAGCTTATCGATGTGGTAGCACAGTTTCAGCGCAGGTCCCAGTTTCAGCCCCAGGTATTTCATGATCATGTCACTTTTCAGCAGCAACAAAGCATTGCCATCAATCTCCTGATTTCAGAAGAGAGAAAGAGAATCAAAATACGTAAACCCCCTGCTTCCAGCACCACAAAAGCAAGATGTCAGTGCTGTAATCCTGACACATTACCCAGGGTGAATCAGAAACGGCACATCATAGATGGAAATGTCATGAATTTTGAAATTTCATTAAGAAATTGAAAGCTGAAGTAGGATAAAAGGAAACTCTAAAGGAGCTTTTAATCAAATATTACTACTTATTCTTCAATGAACCCTAAGGTTTGTCAATGTTTTTGATTCTTTGACAGCAAAATCATGAGGATTTTTTTTTTAAACATCAGACTTGCTCCAAGCCCAGTTCTGAGAAAACTGATCTTAAGAGAAAGGAGCAAGTGATGGAGAGATGTGGCCTCATTAACTGCTAATAGCACACCTCTGAATCTCAGCTTTGTTCCTGGCTATCTGCATATTTCGTGTATCCTCAGTACACTTACACCCGGTGATACATGCAATTAGTTTCTTAAATTGAAAGCAGTAATACCATAATTCATTTGCCACCAAGTTCATCTGTTTATACCAGACCTTTGGCTTGAAAAACCTTTTGTAACTACAAAATGCTGTGTTAAGCACCAAATAGCACTGGTGTACAAAGAGGTGGACGCTGTTCCACTGCGGGTTCTCCTATGACTGTAAAGCACAGAAGCTTCCAAATACAATGCCCTACTTCTGTTTCTGAGCTTGCCTGTTTGTTTTTTTTTCCCCCAACTGTATTAGGAGAGCTGCTTAAAAATAATAACTCTCCTCTTGGTCTTCACCTCGCTTTGTTGCTTGGAGAGCTAAAACATAACTAATGAATATGAGTGCATAAATGCAGGCATCCACACAGGAGCATTAATGCTGTATATATTCTATTTGATGGTTTTCACAGTGCTTTTTTCCTCTGTGATCCATTACCTACTAATTAAGCAATACTATGGATCCTAATTTGCCCTGATCATTATTATTCCATTCAGCAGGTGATTTAGCTGATGAGCAGTTAAGGTCACTTTCTGATTAACTCAATCAATTGATGCTCTTCATTCTGCAACCCCCACTCCATCCATTACAAAAACTCTCTTTGCTCTCCTTCTCTCCTTCCCATTATTTTAAAGAAGCTAAAGAAAAGAAGATTAAGTATCATATTTAAATTAATATTTGCTTATAAAACCGTACTCCTGGAGATGCGATGCCATTGGGTAAAATCACTGTCAAGGTATTTGGTGTGAATGTAACTGTTTCTAAGTGTGGAGTTCAACATTTTATTATTTCCTCTATTATGGTGGAGTAGAGGTCAAAATAACTAGAGCATGCCATAGGGAGAATTCATATTTAATCAATCCAAAATACCCCCATATTAGCCAAATCCCTATACAGATTGTTGACTTGGCTTCTCTCCAGTATTATTGTCATCCCTTAAAAAAATAAATAAATAAATAAAATGTGGGATTCTATAACATGGCTCCCCAGTTTGCAGTAGAAGATCTTGAGTCAGATCTGGAACTGTTAAATTCAATGCAATCAGCTTGTTTCACACACATTAGTTGAGATCTGGCCCACTGCAAGTTAGAGTGCTGCAGTTTTTCTGCAAGAGATGGGGACAGCAAATGTATGGGCTGCAAGATAATGATACAAGGAATTTGAACATACAGCTTCCAACTGCAAGAGTGGGTACTGCTGAGCTCATGCTAGTTTCTTTGCACGTGTTTTGAGTGGGCACTGATCAAGTCCCGTGCCTTCAGCACAAGAATTGTACCTGGTGGTTGATTCAAGCTTCTGCTTCTGGTGAGGAGAGCAGAGCAAGAGCCACGGACAACCTGTGACATGTGTTGAAGCTGTGGTCTGTGCAGGCTACACCTCCCTACAACCAGCAGAATGGCTCTGGGCACTGCGGTCAGCACTCACATGGACCAATATAGCAAAGGGAAAGAGTTCTGTCAATATGCAGGATACCTCCCCACCCTTCCCCTCCTCGTGGCCCCACCATCTTCTCCCTCCCAGTGTCATAGCTCAGATGAGCTGACTGCCACAGCAACAATTTCAGGTGACAACTGGGCCTTGTCAATGACAGTAAGTGCTTCTAAGTAAATTATGCACCTGCTTCATAGAAAGATTGAATATACAGGAAGATATGACTAAGGTTAATGGACTAATCACTTGTCTCTCACCCCTGGGGTCTCTGTGCTAATCCAGATGAGGTTTGAAGGCTGAAAAATTGCAGGGGCATATATAACTCCAAGGCGCAATTGAATTGAGTTGTGTGGTAATCTTACCCAGGTTCTCAAACCTACTGCATATTTTACAAGGAAACCAGTAATGAGTAGAGCCCAGTATTAGAGTAGAGGTGCTGGGTGCTTGACCAATGCTGACAGAAACAGTCTTCAGAGGCAATTTAACTTGGTCTCTTTGGTCACAGAGCAGTGACAGTATTGTAGCATGGCATGCTTCAGAGCAGCAGGCCCAATGAGCCAAGATTAAATATTCTTCCTGGCAGTGTACCTGGGAGTGTGCACTTCACAGACCAGGGCAATCCTCTCTACTGGTGCACAGCTCCTTCTACAAGTCTCAAAAATTCACGTCAAAGCAAGTTTCCTTAAGTCTACATGTGCCTCATTTATCTTCCTGATACCTATTTGGCCAATGTGGGCCATCTGACTCCTCTGCAGAAAGCAGGGAAAGAAAGCTAGCACCTGGTCTGCAATCAAAGGTTTGATCCTAGCATGGCTGTGCCTGCTCTGTCCTCACCCCATCGCCCTGCCTGCAGGTGTCAGATGGTCTCAGTCCCTGACTGTGGTGAGCATCCATCGAGGCTCATGCTCTGAATTGGCCAAGGAAGGGTGGATGAGGCTGAAGATGTAGTGATATGTGGTGCTACCAGATCCAGCAAAAACAAGAAAATCCTGATCAGATATTGTTTACAGTCTACTAATTAGGATTTCTTCACAAGAGATGGCCTAATGAAGGCAGCTATCATATTCCCCAGTAAGTCATCTGGTCCTTTAAATCTGGTTATGTAGTTACATAATATTAAAAGTCCACAAATTTGGCTGTTTCAGGCTTCTGCTGCTAAATGTCCACAGATATATATATATATTAAAAATTATATATATAATATATATTATATATTTTATATTATATATATTATATTTTAAAAAAGCTCTTTGGAGAGGAATCACAGGTATCCTGGAAAAAAAAAGAAGTGTTTGAAGCACGTTTTTTTTGCCACACAATCTGACAGTGAAAAAAAAAACACCAGATCCTGTATGATTTCTGTTAGGTTTAGCATAATGATTTATGCTGGCATGGTGAGAAGAAATAATGAGCATTTCCTAAAGATGTTGTTAGGATTTTACTATTGAGGGATAAGTGAATGTTTCTTCACCCTAGCCCCCTGTTTGATGTGAACCCCTTGCAGGGCCCTTTGCTCAAACCATCTGAGCACAGGCACTCCCTATAGCAGCCATAGACAGGGCGCACGTGGTATGCTGGCTGTCTCTCTTGCAGGTGACTTAAATCCCCTAGAAGCACTAAGAGCAGCCTTTACATACGTGTTTTCTGAAGAGCTCCACGTGAGGACCTAAAGCGTGAGGGTCTGCATCCTTCACAAACCAAATCACATCATCCACGGTCCAGGTCAAAGGATTCTTGCTTGATGGCCGAGCCACGTCTTGTCGTTCTGGTGAAGGACTTGAGGCTATCGATACAAAAAAGCCCACAACAGCACATTACAAAAGCATGCAGTGATTTCCTTGGTTTGTGGGCATGCAGCAGTGCAGCAGCCCCACGTGTTGGATGTTGGATCTGTGCGTATCAGCCTGAGCTGATGGGGTGAGAGAGAAGGGACTTGGCAGTTTTGGATCCAACTGCTTACCAGGAGATATGATCCCAGCTGGTGAATTGTGTTAAAAAACATGAAACACTCAGGTTCCTGCTGGGGAAGGAACAATGTGCCAGCTGCCAGCCTCTTAAACTGAGCTGCCCCTGCTGTCTGATCTGCAAACACTGGGGATCTCGACTCCAGAAGACACAACCCTCCCACCTGGAGGCATGAAACAAAGGAGCTTGCCATTAAATGCAAAGGCTAGGAGATAAAATTGGGATACAGCAAATATTTTATTTCTTTGCATCCAGACATTCAGTCTTTTCTTGAAGCTTAGAGGTGGGTTCCTACTGAATGTTCTGCTCACGTGAAGCTAAAGGTCCCCAGTGAATGCCTGTTTGGAGATCTACTAAAATACATGGAGATGAACACTGCACATGTGACTTTTTAATGGTGTAAGCCCTGGATGATTTAAGGTCACTTTGACTTGCTGTAGCTTTAAATCAAGTGAATAAAGGCATATCAGAATGAAAGTGCATTTATGTTTTTATTCTTAGTCTCTGCAGAATTATAAATCTTAGCCTTAGATGCATATAATTTGCACACATACATATACCCTTACGTTGTTTCACTATCCCAAGTACTGTATTATGCTAGGTTACAGGAAATCCACACAATGCAAACTTTATATTCACAGGCAGCAGCACAGAAATGGATGTGATGTTACTTGCCAAGACTTGCTCATCAGTTTCTGCTAAGGTTCAGTTTTCAATGAGAGATGTAGGTGGTAAGCAAGCAGGCACTGCAGGAGACAGAAAGGGAAGCAGAAGAGTGCAAACAGAGGGAGATCATGGATAGCTAAACTGGAGCCTGGAGAGGCCCCAGGTAGCAAGCAGGGGAGCCAGAATGGCTTCAAGCTGCTGAGGAAAGAAGGGCTGATCCCTCCAGAGAAATTCTGAGTTCATAAAATGTGTGAGAATACCACGCGTGGCTCAAAACATGATAATGCGTATGAGCAAATGCAGTGGGCGGGGTTGGTGGCTTATGTAAATCCTTGTTCTGATGACTTCAATAGAACCGTGCTGATTTATGTGAGTGGGGGTCTGCCCATCTATGCACAATGATGGCTTTATGTGCATATTGGTCCTTTTTTCTTGCCGCATCCGCATCCCACAGTATAATGTAATGAGGTATATTTTGCAGTTATAAAGGATGAACTGTAGAAAGCAGCAGCGCTATGAATGTGTGAATGTGGTCGATGGGCTTCATAATGGGATGTGATGTAAATATCATGATAATTACACTCTCATTTGCTAAGTCACTGTTCTGGATATAAAGGACAAGGAATAGCCGCAGGTCCTCTTAATTAGACAGTGAGGATTTGTGTTCATATGGACTCATGCGACCCTGGGCTCTGCTCGCAGAATAAATGCAATACACAGTGGTACAGACACCATCTGGACTCTTTGGCATAAAGCGATGAAGATGAAGAGTGCAAAACGTATGGGGCAATTTCAGCCAGCCCCTGGATCATCAGTAATATTGAGCAAGTTTGTCAGGGACGAGTGAGAGAACCTCGACTTGCCTGGGAGCTGGAGGAGCCAGCACCTGCAGGAGGCTGCTGCAGTCTGACACGCCAGCAGCACAAGCTGAGTGTGGGCACCACGAATTGAGGGCAAGGGGAAAAATAGAGAGAGGACTGAAAGGCTACTCAGTGCCTGTAAGGTTGCAGAAGTTTTAATGCCACAGCAATAGTGTGGTCAGGGAACATGTGCCACTACCGAGGATCACATTTTTTCCACTTAAATTTGCATGACTGCAAGGAAATCTGAGACGGCTTTGCCTGGGGTTCACACCAGGTGAAAGGAGAGCAGCCCTGGACCCAAGTGACTGCTGCCCAGAAATGCCCTTCTGCCAGAAATGCGTTGCTTCCAGAAATGCCAGGAAAGGGTAAAGGGAAGTAGCAAGCCCCTGGGAGCAGCTGGGAGCCTCTGCGGGCATTAGAAATATTGGTAATATAAGGAAGTGGGGTGAGAAGAAAAGGTTGAAATGACAGGGCAAACTCTACTCAGTGCTCTGCAGTCTAGCAAACAATAGCATAAATCTGATTTTTTTAGAGAAATATAAAAATGACCTTTCTAAAGAATCTACATGGCCAGAACTCTTCCAGCCTCCAACAAGTGAAGGTAATCCTGTCAAACCCCACCCGCAGTAGAACCACGTAGAAACAAAAACTATGCATAGATATTAACTCTATTTTAATCTATATATATTCCTAGGTTCATGTCCTATATTCTCTGCTGCTTTTTCATGAATTGTGATATTTTCCTTGCATGTAAGTGGCTACTTTTAAATGCTGTCAGTAAAACTGGGATACCATCAGTTTGCAGACAGACATCTCAAATGCAGTTCATAGCTGGTGAGGTTGGAAGCAATCTGTTTTTCCATCTCTTTTAAAATGTATTTTGTTTCCTAATTTATTCTGACTTCTTAACTTTGTAATTTACCCATGTAAGTGCAGTTTCTTTATTTCTGAAAAAAATAAATCATTTCATGCCTACACAAAGGCACGAGTTCTCTGTTTCAATAGCATCACTTTGCTAAAAGATTATATTAAGCACAAAAGTGTTTGATGGCAGCAGGGCAAGTACTATACATTTTTTCTTATCTGAAGGTATTCACATTTAACCTAAGAATTAGATAAATGAGGAAGTCTCATGTCTCCTGGGTATCCTATGCCATCCTGTCATCAGAATTAATCAAGATGATAATGAATACTCAGATTACAAAGAGATGGGAGTGCTCAGGACCAATAATTATTTTTAGAGATCGTAATCTAGGTCAAATCCAATTTCCTGTTTTTGACAGGTGGCAAAAAAAAATTGTCAAATTAATGGAATGAGATATGGAAATTCAGGTAATCAAAGGGAAGCACTCCCCCTCCTGCCTGTGTTGGCACTGGAGAGGATGGGGAAGGAGCTCCCTGCAGGGGAAGGCTCTTGGGGCATCCCAGCTGAGACCATTGCAGGGATGGCTGGAAGTATGAGATCGGCACCCAACACCCAACAAAGCCAATGGCAAGACAGTGTTGGTGCAAAGGAGCCAGTGGTGGAGCTCTTGCCCCTCAGGCTTTTTTCTGAGCCCACTTCAGGCTCCAGATGTTCCTGAGAAGGAGGGTGAAGGGAGGGAAAGCCAACAGCTGAGTGGCTGCAGAGTCACAATGAGAAAATACAATGCTAAAGTGGAGTTAAACCTGTGAAAGAAGGAAAGATAAATAATGGACTCCCTAAATATGTTCTTGGCAAACAAACAGAGCCCCAAGGGAGTGTGGCCATTGATAGATAAGAGTGGAAAGGAAGTGACAGATGAACTTTAATATTGCTGCAGGCCTAAATGATTTCTTTGCCTCAGGGAAAAGGGGTGGGGATGAAATTTTAAAAGGCTCTCTCTGATCGTACTGGAGCAGTTAATGAGGAGCAGCAGATCCACTGAAAGTAAGCCAAAGTAGCAGGACCTCAATGGTACAGAGGGATAGGAAACACTTCTTTAAAAAGCCCTTCCACCGCATGTGAGGACAGGAGGAGGGCTCTGCAGGAGAGGCTTCCTGAGACAGCAGGCAGCACCCACAGTGTGGCATGGGGACGTGATGCCACAACTGCCAGAGCAGCCCTGCTGATTGAGATACAGCCATAAACTGGTGGCAAACGCTTACTGGGGCTTTCCTTGTCTCTCTTTTGAAGAAGAAAAAGAAAAGCTCAGTGCAGGTGTCGAACCTTCCAGGTTGCGAAAGTGCCCTCAAAACCTGGCAAGCTGTGCACACAGAAGCAGCGGGACCAGGGCTGAGCTTCTATTCCCTTGCCATTGCCTGGAGGAGGTGCTGAGCCTGGCTCCCCTGCAAGGTGCTTGCAGCATTCATCTGTGAAAAACAACCTTCGAACCCTGTGCCTGAAATGCTGTCAGGAAAAAAATGTATTAAGCAAGTGGGACTGTCTCTTTAACAAAGACCCTCGGGGGTAATAATTAACTGTTAATATTGGATAATAAAATCTGCATAAAGTCCCCAGGCTATAGGCAAGGTTGAGGCTGTTACGTTGCGGCTGAACGCACAATTCTTCACACTTGGGATAAAGGGTTTGTTTGTCTTTATATAAGAAGGCTTGGAAAAGTTTATGGTTTATGATGTCCTTGACTATTCCTTCTCAGATTTAAGAGCTTCAATTTGGCAGACGATGACAGCAAAGTGCATGTTTATCTCTTAGTAGCCCCAACTGGCTTTCTGAAATGAGATTTTTTTGTTTGTTTGTTTGTTTGGAAATTTTTAGCATAGTCATGGAGAATTAGGCATCATGCTTCCAATCGCATTAATGAGAGCTTTGGGTTTTAATCTCATCCATTCCCCTTGAAAAGCTTGTTCTGCTATGTGCTGAGATATGTTTTGCAGTTATGATTTTTGCCACAATGTTTGCCCACCCTGATAAATAAGGCATGCTATTTTTCTGATATATCAATTAATAAAATGGATTGACCTGAGGTTTTGGAGATAAATTCTTCCTCTTTTTAATGAGCCCTGTCCATCCCTGTCTTTAAGTAAGCAAACTGAGGAGGATTAAAACGGATGCATGTATGCACCAATTACTCATCTCTGCCCGTTTATGATTCAGGAGCATATGAATTGTCCCTAGAAAGTGGAAAAGCATACACACAAGCATCATGTTGAGAGCACGGATTCCTAAGACCTTTGAGAGAGATTTTGCCAAGACAGTAATCAAACTCCAGCGTAGCTGCACTGAAGCATTCATGGGAAGATACATATTTAAAAGGTTGTGATTACTATTAAAGTATAAAGAGAAAAATACATGAAAAATAGGATAGCTGTGAAAAAATAGAGTCTCTACCTTTAAGGAGAAGCAAACAGCACTTTGTAGAAATCCACAATGGGAATTCCAGCAGTACAGAGCTGCGCTACAGCACTGACACTATGGCAAATGGAGAAGGAAATGAAAGCAGACTGCCTGGAAGTTGCACTGTTTCCCTAAGGATGGAAGGGTTGCTGTAATAAATCTGTGGGCACCCTGACTTCATGGTTGTCACTGTGTTGTACGTCTCAGTCACTGAAAGCATCATGGCCGTAGGGAAGAGCCAACTGCTCTCCTCTGCTTCAGAGAAAGCAGATCCAGGGCAGTGAAGAAGTTCAGGGGAAAGGGGATGGTGGTGGCACAAACATTCACAAATCACTGGGGCAGATGTACAGAGGTGCACAGAGCACCTAGAACACAGGCAATTGCTAATCCTCCTGTTGGAGACATTGATGACAAACTCATCTCTATATGGATGTATTTACTCCTGCACATGCATACCCTCACTGTTAATAATTATAGATAAGTGCTATCAATAGATTAACAACTTTTTTTTGTGTGTGTGTGATGCTCTCTTCTTAACCATCAGCTTTAGGAGCCCTTACGGCTGAACTGGCCAAAATAACAGGGACGTTCATAGTCACAGAAGAGAAAATAATACAGCCGAGCAAGATTAAGCCCTGATTTTAAGCTCCAGTCTCCCGAACATAGATTCAAATCCATTATACAAAGGCTTTTCTCCACATAATGCACTTTTAAGCACAGGAACTTTACCATGGTGTTATTATTATTATTAATGCTGAAAACATGCAATGTATTCAATAAGCCATTGGGTAATTTAAGGGAGAAGAACCTATGACTGGTTACTCAATATGAATTCACCACTTCTGGCTCAAAGTCCTTCAGCCACCAATTTCTGAAAGTGGAGAGGGTGCTGGGGAAGCACTGCTGTGCCTGCGCTCAGCTCTGCCCTGGGGCATGCCTCATGCTGGAGACAAGATGCACAGCAAAGCAGAACTTCAGAACTTCGATCTCAGCTGCTCTGACATTTTCCTGTACACTACGAAGAAATATCCAGAATGATGAAGGTTTTCAAACCAAGCTAGTAACAACATTGTTAAATCTTGGCTTATTGCAGAAGCCCTTCCAGTTTCCAGGGGAAATGCAAAAAGCAATGTAAGAAGCCAATGCTGGACAAAAAGGTTAGGGGGAACCAGCAAAGCTACAGCAAATATATCAAGAGGAAAAAGTAACTGGAGTGACAGTAGATTCCATTAATATATGAGGAAGGGGAAGAAATTAATGACTTGAAAATGGCTGAGATATTCAACTCCTTTGTTAAATCTACCTTCAAGATGAAAAATGCATAAATGAAGTTTGAATAATTAGTAAGGGGTGAAGACACTATTCAAATGGCCACTGATAAAGACCCATTCATGGAGGAATTGAAAAATGCAAATAAAGAAAAAGCAGAAGTTCAGGGAATCACCTAACTCATTCGATGAACCCAAGTCTTTTCTGGGGTGAAAGAAGTCGTGGCTAACGGAATACAGCACAAAGCTGGAGAAGAGCAAATGCAGTCCAGGATTAGAAAGTACGCTTGCCACTATCTCAGCTAGTTCTCTCCTGATATTCTGAGTATCTACCCCATCCTCTGCCCTTCTCTGCCTTACACCAGGCTGCCCCTGTAGTCTCACTTGCTCCTCTCACCTCAGCTGCCAGGAAAGTTTTCCTGGAGGGAAGCCATCTTTTGCAATGAGTCCCATTTTAAGAGGGCTTGGCACCAGCAGAGTGCCCTTAATGGGCAGAGCGATCAACTCAGTGAGTTTAAATCCTACGAGGATAGCTGGACAAAAATACCAAGAAAGGGGAGTGGAAGGGTTATTGAAAGCAGTGGTTCCTGTGGCATCTCTTGGATCTGCAGACAAACTTCTACTGACTTTTCTTCCCTAAAGGATAAAAAAGCCTTGAGCAGTGAGCCAGGTGATTTCTAAAAATGTGTTTCTGGTCAGCCTTTTTCAAATAAAATTTGCTGCAGTTTGTATTTCAAGGGGTAAGGTTGGCTATACATCTGGGAAGCAAAAACTTTTGCTAAATCGTTTGATAGGCTCTAATATTTGAATTTGCTCGTTGTGGTACTTTGTACACAGCTGCTCTCATGCAATTAACCTGCCTGTAAGAAGTCTCAATCTTGGGGAAGAACGCCTTATGTATTAATATTTATGTCTGTAAATTGATAATGGCAGTTGTGATTGCCACTCGATTATACATAATGCATACGTTTACATAATTAATAACAGCATTAGAAAACATTCACCATTTTGCTTAATGATGAACAGATTGATTTTGTGTTTACATAGGTTATTATTTCTCCTTTTAAGTGGAAGCACGCGTGGAGTGCATGCCAGTGCAAGTGCACCTTGCTAACTTTCCTGGAAATTTGGCAATGACTTCAGACCCCAGCACGGCACCAGCATAGCAACACACATTGCTAGAAGGAAGATATTATACTACCACTTGTGTTTCCTTCAGAATAGGTCCCATTCCTTGTTGGGCTGGAGGCGTGGTGCCGCGGGCCAGCAGAGGAAGACCTCCCTGAGGACACCGGAGCAGGTCGATGGCCACAGGAGGAAGAGGAGCCTCCAGCAGGATGTCCATCTGCAGGACTCTGCCGCATGGCATACACGGAGCCCACACAACTGAAGGCAGAGTCAGTAGGATCTGCACTGTACCGCTTCATATTAGCTGGATCCAGATAATCCTCGGGGATGACTGTTTCTGCTCAGCAAGAAACGAAAGAATCAGTAAAATGGAACCAACATTTAGCTTCACTTCAAACTTCCTGTACAGACAGCTGGATGGCACAGATAGGCTGGACCCAGGAGGCATCTTTTCTGAGAATTAATAAACAATAAAGGGGAGCACAATCTCTCAGAAGTCAGTAGAATCATGACAGGGAAGTTTTGGCTTGATGCAACCCACCTGTTGGGCATCAGGTTAGGGCAGTACTCTCCCACTACTTCCCACTCCCACTGGGTGGGAATGCAAAGGCAGGGTTCACTTGCCTCATGGTGCTTCCTGAACACTACCAAAGCCGAAGGTCTAATGGACAGCGTGAGGATGAGGAGCTTCAGGAATCCAGCCCCTACGCATACATGCTATCTCTGCCTTAGAGATTCCCACTCCAGCTGGGTGATACAAAGCATCAGCATCAGGCAGACAGGGAGACCGCACATTAGGCAAGTGCCTCCCTTTTCCCCTGTGATGTTTCTCTGAGCTGCTGAAATTGCCACTGTCCTTATTGCGTGTACAGTCCTCCAGCTACATCCGAGCAGAATGAAATCACCTGTATGGTGCCACACATCTCCTGACACTCAGTAATAGGATGAATTTATACAGTAATTTATGCTGTAAGACCCAAACCCCCAAACCCCATTGCTAATATATGCTGAGGTTGTATGTAATAGTCTTTTCCTTTTAATTTACGTTCTTCATATTTTCTTTTGAAAAATCCCTTTGCAGCTGCATGTAATCGTTGATATTAAACAAATGTGATTTAGTTTGACAACTCAAATACTCAAAAGTTGTGCCACACCAGCATCCTGGCACACATGTCAAGCCATAATACAGACTCCTGCTGTATGCTTATCTGACTTTTCATTTGCTTGCTGCTGCCTCTTAAAACTTTGGCCTGTTCTGGGCTGAAGCTGGACTCACTGTCAGGCAACTATCCCATTGGAAGGACAGCCATGAATGTGAAGTTTTCTCACTTTTGGGCATTTGTCTTTGTAACTGCATGTAACATTCCTCTAACTATATTTTTCTCCCTTAGATAATTTGGATTCTCGCAGAGTGCATGCAGGTAGCCTTCTGCTTTCTGCCAAGGGTTTCTGAGCTTTATTCCCACACAAATACAAACAGAGTGTAATTCAGCTGAATTCAACAGAGTTCAGCTAATATAACACTAACATAAGGGAAGGGAGATGGGAATCTGGCACTCTGAACCTTTTTCCTTAGCCTTCAACAGATGTCAAAATTGTATAGCAATTGAGATAACTACCTTGCTTTTCAGACTCCTCCCTGTAAACCAAAGAAAATCCAATCAAGCTTTCTCATTCAAAGGAATTTAATTACTGTGTAGAACACTTGCAATA
Source organism: Centrocercus urophasianus (assembly GCF_019232065.1). Taxonomy (NCBI): domain Eukaryota; kingdom Metazoa; phylum Chordata; class Aves; order Galliformes; family Phasianidae; genus Centrocercus; species Centrocercus urophasianus. Next base: position 36,984,068 of record NW_024884142.1, read on the forward strand.
AAAGCCTCTTATGCATAAAGAAGACAGCTCTTTCTGCAGCATCCTGCCTGCGCCACATGGAATAATTATGCCTCTTGTGAATGATTACCTCTTTATTTCAGGAAAGAATTCTTTTTTAATATAATTACAATATGAAGAAGATACAGACTGTCTAAACAACAAACAGCACGTTAGAACAGCTCTGCTAAATAAACAGCATACAGCTTTTATTACTATAGATATAAATGACTCCTAAATTTGTGAGTGGACACCAGGGATTTTTTGACTGATGTCAGACTCACAGTAATCTATGTAAAATAAGACCTGCATGGATAAAAGTCTCCCAGTGGAAAAGAATGTATGAGTTGTGTATGAGAATATGATGAAGAACCAGATGCTGTTATTTCTGTTACCAACTCTGCCTAAGACTCTTTTCTTGATCAAGATCAATTTATGGTTAGACTAGATGATACTAGTGGTCTTTTCCAACCTTAATGATTCTATGATTCTATGAATTTTTTCCACCTATCACTGCTTTGGGCTCCACAATAGGAGTAATGATGCCTATGCCCTGGGCAACCTGATTTAGCTGTACAAGTCTCTGTTCATTGCAGGGGAGTTGTACTAGATGACCTTTAAAATCTAACTCTAAGGATTCTATGATTTTATTGCCATAGATCAGCAGGAGCTTGTGTTTGTTACTGTTTGCACTGTACCCAAGATGAAGGTGCTTTGGCAATTTGAAGAGTGACTCATGTCATTAGACGAAGTGGAACATAGATCATCTTACACAGTCAGGTTTCTAGGCAAGCCTTTTCAGAGCTCCCAGTCTTCAGATTGGCATCAGCAGTCAGTAGGATAGAACAGCAACTTGCTGGAGTTACCTCTTCCTGACCATGGGTAGCTCATGAGGAAAGACAGGTCACAGACTGGGAAAAACGAGACTTGGCGTTCAAGCCTGAGTGGTTACAGGTTTAAGTCATGCATTTATGAAAGGTTCTGGTCAGCTTCTGTGCTGCCTGCTCAGTGTGGGCTGCTTTGTAAAAATGCACTAGCCAATGCAACTTCAGCAGCCACCTATTCTAAGTGGGACCATCTTGATACTACCAGAGCAAACAAGACTTAAATATTAGGAAAAACAGAACATGCTGGCTGCTATTAGGAAGCTAACAATCTTGGAGCAAGCATTAAAAAGCCTCAACCAAAAGGAGATGGAGAGCTTTTCAGCCAACAGCAGCAGGGTGCTGGAGGATCAGTGGGCACACTCTGTTGGGAAGGAGGAATAGTAACATAAAAATCTTGGCTTAAAACAGGCTTGCCTGCCTGGACTTCACAGGCTGGGCTGCTTACAGTGGCACTGTAAATGGGTTGCACCATCCAGAAACTCAGAAAAGACTGTGGAAGCTTTCTGTGTTCACAGCTGTCTGGCTCCCTGTTAGCTGTACCATAAAGAAGGTGAACAATGTGCAGCTCAAGCAGCGGTGTGTCCAGGTTTGACATCTACTAATCCCACTTTGACCAATTAGAAGAAAATATATTTTGTAAGACAGCAGAAGAAAATAAAACTAATTGAGGCTTAAAATGTTTCATAGATCTGTAGCTTAGCCCATCTGTATTCAGTTGTACTCTTGTATACTTTTTTTAGGTGGCTAGCAGAAGAGCACACGCTACTAAAAAATGGTAGGTGGTTTTAAAGCAGAGTTAGGTGAAAGCTGTTTGAACCTTTGCTTTGAGCACAGTGGTCTCCATTACAACTTTTCACTACACTGAGAAGCTCAAGCCATTGTGAATTAGTTTTCCTTTCCAGGAATGGTCCACAGGAAATTTGGATGAAAAGTGGAAGTTTATTACATCCAGCACACCTTAAAATGTAGCAAAGGAGAAGAGGAAAAAAAAAAAACCAACAAAACATAGTCACCAAAAGCAAAAGCAAGGCCTGTTTTCCCAGTTTAAAAATTCAGGTTTATTTAGCTGAGATTCTGAAAGTAGCAGCCTGCAACTAAACTCCTGAAGATGAGTCGATGTGAGAACCTGCAGCTCACATCCCAGCCCTGCTGCATGACTTGGGTCAGGTTATCCATCACCTCTGGACCACAGCTCTCCTTTAGCATGAAGAAAAGTACTAGTTTTATCTCTCACCTCAGCTGCACGGTAAGTAATTTGCCTCAGGGGTATCTGTACACCACTACAGGATGCCACGTGGATGTAACAGTGCATGTGTGAATGCAGATCACATACAATGGACCTTTGATGGCATCTGAAAATAGAGGCACTCCGGAAAGACAAAAAAATTGTGTATCCCATTGTGCATTAGGAAAGCAAAAGAAAATTAATTGCAAGTGAAGCAGGAAATGGAGAAGAGAGTATACTCAGGAAAGATAATCCCTACCTGATATTTTTCTGATATAATCTTTCCCTCTCTTCATGATTTAAAAACAAAACAAAACAAAACAAAACAAAACAAAACAAAACAAAAAAAAAACCCTACTAAAATCTCTCCTGTAGGCAAAAACACTTCCTGAACCCCCCAGTAACTCCCTCTCTCCTCTCCTCTCCTCTCCTCTC
>NW_024884142.1:37019832-37139309 GCF_019232065.1 Centrocercus urophasianus
AGAAGATAAGGGAATAATTCACATTTATGAACCACGACAGTTCAGCAGCCTCTCCTGCTACCAGGGCACTGACTGAAATACCTGTGTCAGCTTCCTGTGACACCATATTACCCTAGGAGCTCTCAGCAGGTCAGAGATACAGTACCAAGCTGATGGGCCTCACCTGAGCAGACCCTTCTTTCCAACAATGACAAGCAACCTCATTTCTTTGCTGGCTCAGCATCAGTCTCCTTTGTCAACAGCCTGACACAGTGATGGTGTACAAATAATGGCTGAGGACATGAGATCAATAATATTTTTTTGCAATATTGTCTCCCTGTTTAATAACCTCATTTAATTAAAAATCACCTGTGGCAACCGTAGCAGGTAGATTTAATATAAGTTCTGAAACACCTGTGATAGCATGAATTCATCATCTGTTAACGAAAATATCTCTGAATTTCAAGGCTTGTCCTCAGAGTTTGCTTTCCAGTCACTGCATGGAGCAAGGGAACGAGTGTGGTGAGGGTCCCTCAGAAAGAGAGGGCAACCCATGCATGTAGATGGCTACATATGGCTGGACCCACTCTGCCCCACTGGCTGATATGGAATGAAAGTTGCTCACCCTGGGTAGCAGGAGAAGCAGAAAGGTCAAATTCATGTAAAAAAACATGACTTTGAGGCATGGTATGACTTCACCTCACTGGGGTTTGTGGACTTTTGCTTTTAGTATTGTGGACTCCCTCCAATACTCACTGTGAAACTCAGTCAAAACCACCAGGCTTCACCTTCATGTTGGTAGGAAGCCATAAACACAGAGGCTCTGGAGCCCGGATTTTGCAAATAAATAAAGCAACTATCTGCTTAGCATAGCCACTGAGGATGCGGTGACAGATGGGTAACAACATAACTCTCACCCCAAAGCAGGCTGGCTGCACCAGTGTATGTCAGCAGTTGAGGAGGGCTGTGGGATGGGGTGAGATTCCCCTCTGGCCTGCTGGACGCTGTGACCTCCCTCCCCACACTGCAGGGAAAACTGAGCACCAGAGTGGTGCTTTACATTGCTTTGCTGGGTACCCCTTTGAATGACTGAACTAGAGTGAATAATAAGTATTTAGATACGTTATGGTCTATTCCCTCATAGGAAGGCAATTTGTTTAGGTAACTTCCATTAATGTTGAAGGGAGTCATTCACATAAAATCTAAGCATGTTAATGGCCAGCTAGCCTCCCCTGCGTAGTGTTTTGTGGTGCTGCATTTAGTGAGCGCAGTATAAGCACGGCTGGCTTGATATGCAAATAAATTCAAGTATTTACTGAGCCATAAGAGACAGTTACTAGGCAAATCTCTCATTCATCGTTTATGCAGAAATAGATGGATGCTGCCGGATGAAATCAGGAGATAAACACTATAAACATTTTTCTAAGGTAATGGGGAAGGGTACTGAGTTCCTGCGTGTACATAAATAATGGTCACTAACAGTTTTTTCGCAACATCTTCTCCCCAATTTATTTTCACTCTGTCTTTACTGCGTATCTGCACATCAGCCACCCCCTGAGGATCACTGTTCCCTGCTGGGCTGCATTCCTAGTGAAAGCTATGGGTCTTTTCCCTAGAAATCCCTGCAAGCTTAAAGTCCTTCACTGTCCCTGTTGTCGGCTCCAGGCTGGTGTGTCTGTACAAGCCTGAGGGCGCAGTGGTGAGAACATTGGTAACATGGCACCAGGGGCAGGCCAGAGCAGCCACTGAGGCTCATGGTTGATGTCAGAGGGTCAGGCCACCTAGAGATCACTGTCTAGCACAGTTTGTTTTTTAGATAAATCTGGATTGATTTCTAGATTGCTAGGCTTTACGTGAAGCATTTGAGTGGCACATTCCCTCCAGCGGTGGGTTTATAGACTGCCTCAACACTAGCTGGAGGCTCTCGGGATAGCAATGATCACAAGTCTCAATAAATCTGGTGCAAGATGAGGTCTTGGTCTAGAATTTGAGCCAATGCTGCTAAGGGCTTTAATACCATCAAGGACTTCCGTGTCATGTGGACGTGACTTTCCAGCTATCTAGGGTGGGCCAACACACATCAGCATGGTATCCACAGCCAGCTACCTCCAGCTGGCCTGCTTCTTTGGAGGGGACTTGGGGAGGTGTTTACCTCTGGGGATCTGCTTTGCCAGGACATTCCAATTTACAGAACTGCCTATCCATCACATACACATTAGGTGAGGGGAGCAGGAAATCAGGGACTATCTCCTTGCCCTGTGGAGCTGTGACAGAGGGAAACGTAGTGGGAAATGTGAGGGTGAGGTGGAGATGAGGATGAAAGAGGGATGGAAAGCAAATCCTGTCCTTGACATCTTGTGCCCCAAACGAACACAGCAAACTGAACAGTCAGAGAGCAAAGGGCTGGCATTTATAGCAGCATTTTTCCCGTAGGATGGGAATCACCTCTGAAGATGGGGTCAGGATAAACTGCAGGGCAGCAGCAAACTGCTCAGTTCAAGAGGAATTATTCATCCTTCAGCGTAGCATAATTACACATCCAGACTGTCTCTGGGCAATTCTTTATTCTGGCCAAATTTACACTAGTTCCTAAAGGGAGCAGTCAATCTTAATGAACGACTTACAGTTTCATCATCTTTGTAAGGTTTTATTACAGAAGTGAAATATCAGAACTTTGCATCTTTAATTAGTAGAATTTAACCCTAGCTTCCCTGCATATTACTTTTTTTTTTTTTTTTGTCAGTTTTTTCATTCCCATCAATAAGAAAACTTGGTGAAAAGATGCTTCCTAGATTGTCGGTTATTTTCATTTCATGAATCAACAGACACTGCCTTCAGTGCACCCAGTCATCGTGATTCTGTTTCACAGAGCAGTATATAGCCCCCTAACACGTAGACACACAGTTTCCAATAAGCATTCTTATGACACAGTGTAACAAGGAGAAAATTTTCTTCTCGTTCACAGAAAAACAATTCCTAGTGGTGCAACTTGCTACCACACAACTAATGCACGCCATTCATTGTTCTCTTTCAGAGGAGGCTGGAGTATCTTCAGGAGCAAACCAATAACTGCTCATTCACTCTGCTGGCAGACCTGTGGTGACCACCACCTGTGAAGTGCTTTGCCACCCTAATGGTCAGAGGGAGAGCTCAGCTGGGAGCGCTCTTTGTAAATTCAGCTGGCTCCTCCTTTGCACCATTTTTAAGCTGTAGGAAGAGAAGTAGGGCAGGATTTCAGGGAACTGGGGTACTTCTCCTCACCATTGTGTTTTTCTCTTCAAAGAACACTGTTGCACCCTAAAACATACTTTGTGAAAGTGATCTAAAATCCCCTGCTGTCAGGGCTTCTCCATTAAATCTGGAAGAAGGAAGATAGATGTTTGAGAGAGACCAGTGTAAGGTCACACCTCAGCCTGCTGAAGCTTGGACTGTCAATTGTGTACTGTGATGAGGTGCTCTGTAGTGGTTTCACTTTAAAATAGTATTTCAAAAGATACTTTTTGTGGTAACACAATGCTAAGGAAAGGACTGGGGAAAAGTCCTGCTGCACTTTTCTTCTCGTGAGGTGCCACAGGCAGGTGAGGAACCTCAGGGCATGGCAGTCCTTGCCCTAGGAAGAAAGCTGCCTCTTCCTGCCTGCTCTTTTCCACAAAAAGTTTGAAAGTGTTCAAGTTAAGCATATCTAAATGAATTGATCACTGTCTCAATTACATGTGATATCAACAAAGCATTTATCAAAGCTGCAGTGTTTCTGACTTGGTGCAGCATATCAACTTCAGGTATGACTGATAGCTCTTTGTCTTGCCACACTTCCACAATCCCATGCCAGCAAGCTCATTCCCCTGACACCTCTCTGACCTGAGCAGCATATGCACCAACCAAGTAACTTTTAAGATGGAGCAGAGGGATTCTGCCTCGCAGGGAAAATTGCTGTGACAACTTAAAGTGAGTAGTCACTGCAGCCTGCAGGGCCGGTGCCCTTGACAAGCACCTGGCCCCACTACACACGTTTCCATCTCCCAGGCTGTCCCCCAGCATCACACAGGGACCATGCTGACCAACCCCAACCCTGGCTGCATGCAGCTAGATGTGATTGGTAGCGCGCAGGGACAGGGGGCTGCAAGAACTGCTTGCACAGAGTGCAAAGTGGCACAAAGACACTTTTTAGTCTGCATCCCCACACCCACAAATGACACCATTCCTACAGTTTCTGACTATTTAGCCCCTCACTGTGCCTAATTCTAAAAGCCCTTGGTCTATCCTTGAGCAAAACACCTCCAGAAGCCTCATAAAAGAAAATCAGCACTAAACAGAAGCCTCCCCCTCATGCAGAGAATTTAAACTTTCCCCCATAGATTGCTGGATGCCCTGCCCATACCCGAACAAGCCCTGTATGCACCCAACCAGTCCCATCTGACAGACCACTGCCATCAGCCCACTGCGGGGTTACTCACGGACCTGTGCTGGCCTTCACCAGTGGCAGACGAGGCACGGGCTGTGGGCCGGACAGCAGCTGACAGGACTGACAGGTCGTGTGTGCATCTCCTCCAGGCGCAGGGTCCTTCCCCAGTTTGTCCTGGAAGCACCTGGAAGATGAGCACAAACAGCACTGCTGAGATGCGCTCCTTGGTATCTGGGGACAAGCTGGCACACCAACAGAATCGCTTCCTTTAGTTTCAGGAACAAGGGACAATTAGTCTCTGCATCTGCTCTGAAGATGGGACGGGCACCAGGACGTCGGCACCTGACACCTCCCACAGGCTCCACTGAGGAGCTGCAAAGTTAATGCGCGTGCAAGCAGAACGGAAACTGCTCAAACCGGGCTCAACAGCAGGAATCAGGCAGAGAAAAAAATAAGAAGAAAAAGCATGCTTTCCCCTTACCTATCGCCTCTGTTAGAAGCCTGGGCAGTGCCTTTAGAGTGCCTGGGCGTCTGGAGCCGCTGGGCACAGGACTTTCAGCACATGCACACAGAGCCCAGCACAAGCCATCTTCTCCTGCCTCCTAGCACCATGCGAGCCTCCAGCGGCTCCGCTCTCCAGCTGCAAACATCTCATTAGACTAATGCATTCAGCACAGGCAGAAAACTCGATTTACCATAGCTACAGCAATGAATTTCCATTACGATGACAGCTTCAACCACATCATGTCCGGAAAACCAGCCAACCACTGCCTTTTAAAGAACGCACAGATTTTACACACAGAAAACGGGGGGCCATGTATGGTGTTCCCTTTCTCTTTGCAGCTAAACGGAGAACACATTGCCATGTCTGTGCATGTCAGAACTCCTCGAGCCGAAAGGTGGAGGCATCCGGACGCTTTGCAGGCAGCTGTACCCTGCGCAGCGGTGCGGTGAGCAGCGCCCGTGTTTGCAACATTTCTGTTTTAGCTACCCCTCCTCTGTTGCCATAGAAACCAGCCTGTATCGTAGTCTCTTTGTCCCGATCATGCAGTAGCGTGGCCCAATATTGAGCTCACAATGGGGAGGACCATTCGCTCTGTTATTTTGGAGCATTATTTCTCCAATTATTTAAATGGGAGCTGGGAGCAGCACTCGGGACCTTTGTGCCAGCGGTGCCGTGAGTGCATGGGTACAGCCTGTCACTGCCTTTCGAGCTGCTCACCTGCGAGAAGGAGCCGAGTCCGTCCTTATTCAGCACATCTCTAGGAGCTCTCACGTAAAAACAGAAAAAGAAAGCCCGTAATACTTCAAAAAATAATGGTCATAACAACCCTGTCACGCTCCATTGCCTGCTCTTGATCAGATTACACCAACGAAGGGGTTTGTTGCAGTTGTTTGCACATCTCCCCACTGCCCACTTCACACGCTCGCGTACATCGTTAACACGGCGTTTGTTGCAGAATGTGCTTCTCACCTCCCTTCATTCTCATTAATGGGAAGGCTTCATCAGAGGTCTCGTGGCTGTGGTCCATGCTCTCCAGTGGTGCGCCAGCCTGGCTTTGCTGGCTTTAGAATCATAGAATCATTAAGGTTGGAAAAGACCACCAAGATCACCTAGTCCAACCCTAACCCACCCCCACCATGCCCACTGGCTGTGTCACTCAGTGCCACATCTCCATGTTACACCTCCAGGGACAGTGACTCTGCCACCTCCCTGGGCAGCCAGTGGCACCAAAGTCAGGAAGAGCTGCACCTGGGAGAGGTCTCCTGCTTTCACGGCAGAGATGGTTTAGGGGGCTGCTGGTGCCCTGTCAGCATGGACAGGGGTGAAGCTGAGGAAGAAGAGGAAGAGACAGGCACCCAGCCCCTGTGCCCTCCCACCAGCATCAGCCATTAGCAAGAACACGTACCTGCAGGACAGCTGGTGCTCTGCCCATAGCCGGAGAAAAGCTTTGTGCCCCTAAAGAGAAAAAAACAAAACACAATACAAGCAACAGAAGTTCAGTAGATCTTAGGGAAACAAGTCTGCCTTTTTCTTTCTTTCTTTTTCTTCTTTTGCTTACATTTCTATAAATTCAGCAGATAGTGTAGATTAGAAAAAATGTATTATCAACAGAGAATGGAATCAATTGTTTTCTACTTTCCTCTACTGGTGTCAGAAACCCACAGTGTTTGCAAAGGTGCTGGGTAAAATGGCACAGCTCAGTCTTCATTCCTAGTCTCTTTTCTCCTTCCTTTTTTTTGTTTTTGTTGTTGTTGTTGTTGTTGTTGTCTGCTCTGTTCTTAAACCAGGGCCAAAGGGACATCACTTACAGATTCCACTACAAGAGTAAAGTGGAATGAAGCTGGAAACATATACGGATCTCAGTTGTACATTCCGTCACAGGATAAATGGGGAAAAAAGTGATTAAAAATAAACAATCAACACAAGACCTTTCCAACAGCATATCTGTTTAAAACACTGAGTGAGACTCTTTGCCATCCCCCTTGCTTCCCATTTCCTCAGCAGCTCAGTGTGGCTGCAGCTCATCACACCCACTGCTGGCACATGTCACAAACACAACAACACAACATCAAAAACACAAACGCTGTCTCCCTTCTTTGCTGAGTCCTGCATTCCCCTTCATGCTCTGTTCGTTGTTGGGCAGAGCCTGGAGGTGGATGAAGCTTTTAGGGCACCCAGCATGAGGCAAGGTCAGCTCTTACCAGCTCACACCAGGTCAGGCAGGAGCTGCTGGGTGCCATGTCTCCAGGATCACACCAAACCTCCGTCCCTGGCATTGAAAGCACCACCAACACTGATATACTCCCACAGAATGCCGTTTCACTTCGAGCATCACCCTGTAATTTATATGATTTGATTGCTTAAACAATTACTTGCAGATTTCTACAAAATCATTCAGGTTAAGAGAGAAAGGAAATTAAAAGTCCCTCATGCATGTGCATCCCATCAGGCATGCGGGCACAAGACCAACAGGACATGGCCTGGGATGCTGGAGCTGCCACCAGAGGGCAGGTTTTGTAATTTGTTTGGGTCTTTATTACACTTACTGATTTAAAAACATCTTAACAGCTCTTTTATTGCTGTGTTAAAGAGCTCAGAAAGGCAATACAGTAACGTGGCGTCCTCAGTGATAGAAGAAATAACCCTTCAGAGCTGCAGAAATAATGTCTTCCCCTCCTTCCGCACTTGTTTTAGGCAAACCCCAAGACTGACAGCACCCAAAAAGCAGAGTACTTGGACAAAATTGCCCACATCTGAAGCATGCAAGTGAAATAAAGTGCAATAAGCATGGACAGACCTGGAGCATCAGCGCACCTTGCTGCAGCTAAGGAAAAGAGTTCCCTTCACACCTCTAGGCTGGGCCCTGACTCAAATGGTCGCTTTCCACCTGTTTATACAGCATGGACTTCCCATGGACCATGTCTGCTGGCCCAGTGCTAGCAGTGGTATTCAAATCCTGATGCAGCTCCAGGAGCAGAGCAAGAAGCTCATGTATCTCTCTGCTGCTTTGCTAACGCTACCCACATGCTGAGGTTTCCAAATCTGTGCCCACCAGAATGGATGCACATTGCACAGCACAGCACAGGTCCTTTGCTCAGCACTGAGCCCAGATGTTGGTCAGAGCATCTTGCTCCTGAAACACCAAGGTGATGGCAATTGCTGCATTGCGCTCTGTGTGAAGATCAAGGAAGACTCAGGATTATTTTTTGCATGACTTTCCATTGCTAATTACGTTAGCCATGCCTGACAAGGATAAGGCACTGAAAGGCTGAATTAGAAACTCTGCACTGCTTCTGCACCAGAATTGTTGTTTGTGAGGCAATACACCGAAACGTCAGCTTCTTATTGTGAGAGCTGCAGTAATGCCCAGACAGAGCCAACTCAACTGAACAAAGGAAAATAAGGTTCAAGAAGAAAACACAGCCCCCTCCTTACAAGAGCTCCCACCACACACCTGCAGCACCCCATGGCCCACAGGTTGCTGCTTCTGCAGGGAAAATCCAGGAAAAAGCCTTAGAACCATTAAGGCTGGAGAAGACCATTTAGTTCAGCCATCAGCCCATCACCACCATGCTCATTAAATCTTCTACCGCCATGGAAAACAAAGTGTCTTAAATACCTTTCCTAAAAGAGTACTTGTCCCAAAAGGGCACCTTTCCTAGGCAGCATTTTTTATGTGGGGATTGCCTGGATGCCTACCCGTGCGACCTGCTGTAGGGAACCTGCTTTGGCAGGGGGGTTGGACTCAATGATCTCTGGAGGTCCCTTCCAACCCCTACAACTCTGTGATTCTGTGATTCCCATAATCTGGGAAATGGCCAGAATTTGAGTAAGCAGCACCTTAGCTCTAACTTTTGGCTGTTGCATAGCATGGGACTGTGAGGTGAGAAGTGCTATGTTCTTGACAAGTGAATGGGGTCTATGTTCACAAATGCCATGAGGAACAATAAATTCAATGACTGGCTCAGGGAAAAGATAATGGAAGCAAAGATCTCAACATCTTGTCTTCCAAGCACCTTTCACAAGTAACTCACCTAAAACAGCACGGCTGGGCAGTAATTGTGTCTGTGTAGTGATTAAAAAACAAAATCCTCCAGATTTTTTCCAGAGGATATAATGCTGCAATACCCAAAGGGATGGGGATAATAACGATGGTTGTTGCACCTGAGCAGGGTGACGGGCAAGAAACCATTCCCAGCAAGAGGTTTGATCACCAGAGTGTGCTCTGGAACCTCTCATGGCTGCAGCAGGGTGAAGAAAACAACCCTTCACTGCAGCAGGCCACATGCAGAGGGCTGAGGCTGCCATCATGTGAAGATCTTACGGCCTGCCAGCAATGGCAGCCTCATGAGCAGCCTCTTACCAGTACATCCAAGGCCAGAATGATAGATTTTTCACCTTAGCTGTAAAAGCAGTAAAAATACACGCCTTCATATATGTTTGCATACTCATTTTCCTTAATTCAATGGAAAAAAAATAAAATCAGTTGCTATCCAAATTCACTGTAATTATCTCTCTTTTTTTTTTTTCTCTTGGCAAGTGCTATATTCAGTCTATATGCATGCGTAGTTATACTATAGTCTATCTATTTTTTAAATTACATATGGCAGCCTCATTTATAGATCTTAATTAGCCAGGGATTTGGACTGCCACCATCAATGGGGAGTTGCATGGTGTTTGCACACAAACTCAGCTGAGGAACTCCCCACACAGCATCTGCTGGTGCTTCCAGGGATAGGGGGAGCTCCAATCCCAGCTTTGGTGCTTTGGGAAGTACAGAAGAGAAGGAAGCATAGTTTAGACCCAAGCATCTCAAAGCTGCATGAAATTGGAAATTGCCAGACAGGCTCTGCTGTCCTTCTCCCATGCGCAGCTCTGCAGAGAGCTGTCAGTTCCCATCACAGGGATGCAATTACGTGACCTAGCAAAGAAGGTTTAAGCTTTGCAAGTGGCCTCTGCTCAGTGCCTGAGATGGGATGAATTTTCTTTCTAGCTGTGGAATAGCTGCTAACAGAAAAAGAATAATAAAAAAACCAGAGTCAAAGCATCTTTCACAGAAGTTATCTGAGCCAGTCAATTAATTGCTCAAAGTTGAATTTCAGAAATCACACTGTGGTTGTAATAAAACTAATCTAATTTCAGTGATGATGTTTCTGAAATAAAAGGTTTGATTTTAGGATTTTCCTTATGTTCCCCCTCCTCCGCTGTTTTGACACTTCCATCCTTTTCAGGCTGGCACGATGTGCATACCAACAAGCTCTGCTTGCGTCTAACAAGCTGAATTATTTTATCACTGCCTAGCCTACAACCTCACATCTACAGAGACCTGCAGCACAAAGGCTGGTGTCAACCTCCACATCGGTGCTGTTGTAATATTTAACACTCAGCACTTACATGGAGACTCAAAGCAAGGCGATGATTAATTGCTGTCATTCCCGCAGGTCTCCCAGGCTCACATTTGACCAAGGAGGGCACGCTTCCCTTTTAAGAGATGCTGGGATTGGAACAACACAGCTCTATTTTTGGCTTTAATTGGCTTTTAGCAGCGAGCGTAGGGCTTGCTGCACTGGGCAGGTCTCTCTGGGCAGGGCAGACAGCTCACCTGGCTCGCTGCTGCCATGGTGCCAGCTAACAGACATTGCTGAAGGCATCTCTTGAGGTCCTGCTGCAGGAGGGCAGGGAGGCCCTAGGCTTCTGCAGCCTGTGTGCTGTGTACAAGACCAGGAGAATAGCCAGCTGTCGTGTGCCTGAATTTGTTTGGAGGCCCCTGCACAGCTGGGTGTGTCAAACAGATCGAAGCCCCACGCAAGGCAAAGGCAGCACTACCACATTTCATCTCTTCATTTCAAAAGGACCCAAGTGATTGTCACCTGGGCCTCTGAACCTCACCACTCTGTCATGGACAGTGCCTATTTTACAGCCATTACAGTCTAATCTCATCTAATGTGATTTACGCATGGTAATTAATGGAGCTTCAGCTGTAAAGAAATCGGTCATTCAATTTGAGTTTAATTTACTGCACATGCATACATTAGACAGCACAAATACCATAGCTGTGATCAAGGCATGGAGAAACGATTGCATGCTGTGAAAGAAAAAATAAAACAGACAATAAACAACATGCTGCTGGCCTTCCACACCTCTTACAGTCAGGAGGATGGCATCTCAGCTCAGATCACAGAATGGCTGGGGTTTGGAGGGATTCTAAAGACAACAGGCAGGGTTGCCACCCATTAGATCAGGTTGCCCGGGGCCTCATTAATCATTAATCAACTTCCCATTAGGTGTAACCCATTTCTGTAGAATTTAAAGGAATAGCCAGCCTTCCAGAACTGCTGTTGAACTTGGCCCAGGAAGTCTGAAAACAAATACATCCATTAACATAATACCAAAACCATTATTTGGGAAGAAAAGACAAGCTCTTATTCTTTCGTAGTAAAAATGTATCTCAAAGGTCTAGATCTTACACTTCAACTGTCCCTAGAAAGCCCTTACCATCACTGCTCTGCCTTCAGTTGAGCACCAGTCAGGGTGTCCTGCACCAGTGGCCCCAACCATTTAACTGTGAATTCCAGTTCACCCAGTGTTTAACGCCAGTGTTAGACAGGAAAAAAATGTCAGTCCCCAGCCGCGAACACAGCCAACAAAATTCCCAGGAAACGCTGCTCTACGGTTCCTGTTGTCAGGAAACAGGATGTAATCCTAGCTCAGTCCAGGGACGTGATCCTGCAACCATGTTTTTTTCTTAGGTTTCTCTCCAGAACATACGAGCTCCTCCAGCTTTGTCCCATTAGGCTGGTAATGTTGCTTGCATAAAAAGGAAAGCACTCACACCTTATTTGGAAGAAATAGCAGGCGATTTTAAAACAATTACTCAAAGTGGCCCGTGAAGTCTCCTTTGTGCCATTAAATTTGACATCAGCAATGTAACTTCCCTGTTTAATTATCAGAGCATACATGTGGAAGGGCTGTACACAGAAGGTGAGAGTGCTCCTTGATTCAGCACACATTTGAAATTACATTCTAAGTAGAGTGTAAGTAACTTGGCTTAAAAAGATTGTAATTAGCCTTAGAATCTATTATGCTAATTAGGTTTATTATAATTTTCATTGCTGGTAACTGTTCCACTAGTTAACTGAGTGACAAAGATAAATGATATCTGCAGAAAATTATTTCTTCCATCTAAATAATGGCTAGATATCCAATGGGAGCAACTTTGGTATCACGTCTGGAGTTCAATCCCTAGCTGAAATCGCCCAAAGTTATCCCATGCACCTTTTTTTGTGTTTGTTCCCTGACTTCCTAAGGCCCCAGTATGACACAGGCAATGAAGAAGATGCTCAAACCGGAGAATGAAAGGAATTCAAGCATATATTCAAATTCTAATAAAGAAATCCTGTGCCTTGCAAAGTCTTTGATGAATAATAAGAACAGAGAGCATCCCAGCACTGTGCAGCTTTCAAAGACACTGGCTGCTGGGTACACTGATCTATCAGGTCTCTGCACAAGATGTAAACCCCGGGTGACAACGTGCTGAGGACACAGGCAGTGACCAGCCCAGCACTCCTGGTACCCCTACATCTGGTCTTCCAGGTATGGGCACTCAAAAGAGAACCCACCAACAGATTTCAACTTGGCAGATCTTACAGTACAGCTGAGCTGGACATACCTGCAAGACGTCCACTGAGGAAAATTCCTTCCCAAAGTAATGCTTAAGCCTCAAGATGGACTCATTAACACGCTAATTCCTGCTACTTAAAAGAATCTGCTTTTCCCATCCCAGGGGCTCCATCTTTAAAAAAATTTATTGTTATTCCTATCTTAGAATGGATTTTCCTCAGCAGTTTTTAGATGACACAGGTAAATAGACGTTTTAAAAAAGAGGAAAGCAGTAGTTTTGAAGAAGCAAGAGT
Organism: Centrocercus urophasianus; assembly: GCF_019232065.1. NCBI lineage: Eukaryota > Metazoa > Chordata > Aves > Galliformes > Phasianidae > Centrocercus > Centrocercus urophasianus. Next base: position 37,032,632 of record NW_024884142.1, read on the forward strand.
TAAAAACAAAATAAATAGATTAAATAAACCTTCATCTATGCCTTCTGCCTCCAATAAAAAGGAGAGGAGGGGGGAAAACAAAACCAAACCCACAGATAAAAGCCAGCAAGGCATCCAATGGAACAGCTTCAGTGGATCCTGAACAAATTCATACCCCTGCTTCCCCCTGCTGGAGGAAAAGCTGGAATTACTGAAATTAAGTGATTTTAAATAGAAGTATCACTTTTTCCTGCACAAATTAGAGTTTCTTCCCTCACAACAGATTTTGAAAGGGTTTATCATGATTTCATATGACTGTAGCTTTATAGCTGTCGTGCAGCAGACCAGAAAGAAGTGTTGTGATGTTTCCTTCAGTGCTAATTGACCACTGATAACATTTGGGGGGCAGGAGGCTTACGGCATTTTATGCAAACAAAAATCACTTTTATGATTAGTTCCTTTTACTCATGCATATCTACTTCAAACTTAGCCCACATCTACTTCCCGTACTTACATCTTCCAGCCACAAGTCACCGTTTCCCATACCGATATTTAAGCTGGGCCAGAAGCAGCAAGGCCAGAGGTGCTGCACCATCCACCTCCCTCTCCCAGTCCAAGCAGACGTCCATGGAATTGGCCTCTACAGACCCTGGAGGCATCAGGAGCTCCTCTGCTTGAGTGGCAGGACCTCCTCCAATCTCCAACAGAAGGGAGTCTACTTACACTGAAGCGATAGTAGATGCTTCCAAGTTTTACTTAGGAAACTACTGCACAGGGTGCAGCAGCACAGCAGATTTTCTTCCTTTCTTGCCCTCCAGTTACTAGTCCAGAGATTCAGAAGAGCTAAGTGAACAAATTGGTTGAATTTGTTCCTAAATCCTCTCAAAACATGAGACATAAACCACAGTGAACACAAAACACCATTTCTTCCTGTTTTACCTATGCCAGTAACTCAGTGGTCACAATTCAAACTGCTACTCAGAAATTATTATTAATGGTCAGACACACAACAGATCAACTAATAATGCAACATTCAGTTGTACATCTGCAGAATGCAGATATCTATTCACATGAAGCTCCTCAACACCTCCTCATCCCCAGATTTGCACCCATCTCAGCAGATTTGTAAACTGACACACGACTATATTGCTAACATTTTTAGGAGAGAAAGTATCAGCCTGCCTTCTTTGCAATATGAGCTACATTTCCAACGCCCTTGCAGTTCATCCTCTTGCACCTTCTATAAGGTTACCTTGACTATACAGACAAGCAACATAGAAAAATGAATTACACTTAGGCCTTATTAGTTCAGCAATTATCCATGGTTAGCCTAGTTTCAGTGCATAACCTGCAACCCCAGCTGTTATCTTTAATCTCTAAGAAGAAAATATTTCACTGTTCAGATCAGACATTTTTAAGTCACCTCAAAGCATTTGCATCTTGCAAATATAACTCAGTATCTCACAGTAAAATTTAGAAACCAGTAGTCAGAATGCTCCCCCCCCTTCCTATGCTTTTGATTATTATCATTATTTTCTCCTAACTCTTTCCAACTCTGCACAACAGCACGTGTACTATGAATTGCTCTGGCAGGACAATGCAAGTTTGGCATTCATTTTGCCTGCTTGATGATAGTGTCCAGCACCTATTCTTCATGCATGTCACTCACCAGAGCAGTGTCTGGCTTGAGAGACTTCGGAATGCAACTGGTGCTTGTTATTGCTAATTCTTTACTGTATTTTGCAAATGAAATGGAGTTAAAAGATGACAAGTGTACGAGTCACTTAAAGTAAACCTAGACTTCATACTTGATTTTGAACACCTGACACTGTTTAAGCTTTACAAGTTTTTTCTGTATGATATGCACTTCAGAAGCACTTTGAAAGATACCATAACCTCATTTAGAACATTTTCAAATTTTATTTGCAACTATTGCAATTACAAAGAATATATCAATGTAAATTTGCATTTAAAGTGACATCCCTTTTTAATAAACAAGGTCACAAATTAGTGCACAGCTGACCTGGCCTTGGGTGATTTTCATAGGATGGAGTTTTCTCTGCATGACAGCTTGTCCCATGTCTCACACCATCGCACTGTCATAGTTGGGAAGAAGAAGAACCTGTCTGTTGCTTTTGACAAGTCACACAATAAACCAACAGCCCTGATTCTCTCTTCCCTGAACTTAATATCTAATCTTTCTAAATGGGTTGGGTAGAATCACTGTCTTATTTACAGACCTGAAGGAGACTGAAAAAAAAATACCTCCAAACTTTAAGAGATGCACATTATTACAAGTGAAACCAGGCATCATTTTTTTCCAGTTTGTTATTGTTGATGAAAATTCAAAACTGATACACAACACGCACTCTTTGCATGTTGTACTTTTGGCTTTCCAGCATTTACCTTTTACAAAGGCATTAAACAAAAGCCACCAACTTACGTAGCACATGGTTGCAAAGATGCTTTCAGGTATTCTGTTTATCAAAAGATTCAGAGCTTCTGTTGACCTGGCGAAATAAAGGCTTAAAAATGTTTTAAGCCAGAGTCAGAAAAGTTTGATTTCTATGATTATCTTGGGCATAAAAAGACAACAGTCCTAAAAAAGCAGCCCTCTGGTATAAGTGGAATGTGGCAATAGGTATGGTGTTAATTGATACTAATCAAGTTAAGTAAAACAGATTTTTAAAGCTATGAATGATGTGAGCAGTTTCACAGCAAAATATTGAAAGAATACCACGAAACCAAGTTTGAAAGTTGAGCAGATGTTGTTTCAGTCAACAGAGATGTGTAATGTCAACTACACCAAAATGTCTTCTAAAATAAATTTCTAATGCAGAAAATCTGATTTTAAGTTTTGTCCTAGCTAGTAGTACCTTTTATTTAAATTGGACCCTAACCTCATCAGACGATACATAGCCCACACTTCCAGATATTTATAATAAAAAAGCTTTTATTTTCAATTGAAACAAATGCACCATCCTGCACTCGAAGGCTATAATGAGCCGTAAGCATATTCCAAGGTTGTATCAATGGCAACAGATTTGTTTCACCTCCACTGAGAAGTTACATAATGCACTCTTAATTGGTAAAGAAAAATTAAACTCAGCCTTCTCAAAGCTTCTGTACTGCGTTTCTTGTTTATTGTACAGTTCCACAGTCAGACCAAGAGTTTGCAGTGTGTGCAGATATCGTAGTTAATTAACGGTATTGTTTTAATCATCATCTTCCTCCTCTTCCTCTTCTTCCTCAAAACTGTCTTCAAAGCCCTCGCTGTCTTCCTGGTCCTCATCACCTTCTATTGCTGTATCCCATTGAGGATGATTTTCTGGCACTGGTTTTGCTTCATGAACTTCCAGCTGTAATTGAATTAAGAGAAACAAAGAAAAGAGGGAAAAAAGAGTCACAAAAAACACAAACCAGACTATAAGAATAAAAACAGAAGTAAAAAGGACGTGCTGCACAAAAACGACAGTTAAAAAAAAAATCTGTTTCTGGTAAATAGGCATGCTGGATTTTCCTATTAACTGGATGTATGTAGGCAGAGAGAAATTGCATGGCAGAGCTCAAGATTCAAGGCCAGAGCAAATTATATTGCAAAAATTCTGCAATATGAAAAAAAAGGTGTTAAAACGCACACACTGGGAAGCATCACAAACTTTAGTTCTATTTAATCCAACATAATGCTTCCACTACTGGGATCAGGCAGATTAAATAAGCAACATTAAAATTAGAACATACTGAATTCTTAAAGCTAATGGGGCTGTTTGTTTGTTTTTAAACAGGTTACACATAATCTCATTAAACATCACCTTCAATGGTTTAATCTGGTCCAAACCCATATACGAATCTGATCTTAAATAAACTGTGTACTGGTAGTTTCCAGGCTTGCCCGGTGCTGGGAATTTCAGCTCCACCTGCAAAACAGAAACCATTCCATGAATTCTTACTACTTTGGAGAGACACATTAAAACAAACAACTGAGTACTCTAATGAACAATAAGTACTACTACAGAATAATACTTTTTTTTTTTGAGTTTCTTATGAGTGACATATATCTGAGAATCTCTACGCTATAAAATATCTACAGAAAAGAGACTGAATAACCAAGAACAATAACTCCCATTAAAGACAAATAATGAGTCATTTTTTCCCCCCAATTTAGACCAAAGCAGCTCTACATTTTTCAGTACACAACATCGCTCTGTTATACACTTCCTACATCTTCAAAATCCAAACAGGTTTAAAAATTGAGTCTGCTGGAAGTATTAGCTTAACTCTTCTGTTATTTGAATTGGAACATGAAATCCATTTCGAAAGTACAAAATACACCAAATCTCCAGTTTTCAGAAAAAATGAAAACACAGCAAAAACTTATGGTCTCAGAAAGGCTCATGCGAGCTGAGGCTAATTAATTTGTCACTGCTTCTGTTTTTACAGAAAAAGAGGAGTCAGTACTTCTTAAACATTTGAATAACTTTCTCATTCATACAAAATGATCATTTTGTATGAATGTGGGTTTTCATCAGCTATTGATATCAAGAAAAAAAAACATATGATCTGGAAACAAAGTTAAAAGGCCTCTTAATTTTTTTTTTTTTTTTTCATTTTTTTCCATTATCAATTTTCACAGTTAAAAGGCTCTTGTCTGCCTCTATCAGAACAGTAAAATTTGTATGACAGTAAACAGTAAAAAGTATGACAAGTATGAAAAAGTTAGAATTTAAATCAATTAAATGTATCTGCATATTTGCATACCATGAGACACTTCAGTGTGGTTTTGTAATATTCGAAAAGTAAATTCTTCCAGTACTTACCTCTTCTTTATCTTTTAGTGTACAAACATGATATGGCATACATATTAGCATCTGCTCCTTCCGATCGGCAATATATAGCCACCACCACTCTTGTTTTTCCTTTCAGAAAGGAAAGAAAATAAAATCTTAAGAAAAGACAAGTCACAAAAAGATGCTTCCACACTTGACAACTGGCAGTTATGACTCACTGGGCCTTACAATACGGATACAAAGGTTTGCGTGTGTCGGGTCGGGCAGAATGGATGAGTTAAAAACTTTTGGCTACGTATTAACAAAAATAATAGTATATGCTGCATACTAAAAGCAACCAGGTTATCACAAGTAGCTGTTTGACTCCAAAGGCTTCATTCCACATAGCCAGCCTAAGATACCTTGTCAGTCACACAACCATTCTGAAGAATTGTGCCCATAGAGAATTACTGAGCAAATTTCACACTGGAGCAATATCATCCATTCCATATAATACTACCTTGGTTCTTCTGACAGAAACCCAGCCTGGACGAAAAGCGTGCACAGCAAAGCATGCCACAAGATAGTTAAAAGTGCTCTTCCCAGTAAATAATCTTTTTCAGGAAAGCATGTATTGCCTCGGTTTGCTTCTCCTCCTCCAAAAGACAGGAATCTGCCGAAAGTTGGAATTTGGACGTAGCAATGTTTCACTTCAAGGAACTGTATGCAATACTGATATTTGTAAAGGATACCAAACTGTTGTTTATCATACACAGCTTTTGAAAGAACTACAGGTTTCGAAGGTACGAAAGGTACTAACGCAGAATTCCTAAACAATTTAAATGCAGGTCACCCCTCATAAAAGACAGCAAGTTACCATGCAAAAATAATAATTTATCTCTCAACCGGATTTTTAAGACTGTGGTGCAGTTCAGCAGCAACCATTCTCAAATGGAAACAACTGCACAGCTCCTTTAACCACTACTGTACATCACTCCTTTAACCACTACTCCTTTTTGGCTAACCCTCTAATACACGTTTTAGAACAACAGCAACAAAATCCTATGTTGATTTAATAAATAAAAGCTTTCTATTGGAAGGTTAGTTCAGTACCACAATGTAAGTTTCCATAATTCCCTAAAGTCTTCTCTTAAGAAAAAAATAAAAAATAAATAAAAGAACAATACATAGCAAAGAGATGGGGAGATGAAAATAAAACAGTGAGGAAAAGGAACAGGAGACAAGTTTAATAGTCACAACAGTATAAATTTACCTTTAAGGAGAAAATGGGGATGAAACATCCTATGCCTTTTAGACAATTCAAATGTTACACTGCTATGTTATGAGACAATTCCTACACACTCCTGACAGTCTGGTAACTGGTCAGGTTTGTAACAGAGTGAAGCCCTAAAGAGGATGTCTTATCATAGCTATGTAAGTTGAGCTCCAAACCAGAAGACCAATTTTTGTGTATTTATACCACTAACCACCACGTGGATGTTTCAGTGCTGCAAGAATGCTGCTCTTTTGTTTTTAAATCTAACAATATTGGAATATTAGTAGGCTGCCCAGACAGGTTGTGGATGTCTGTCCCTTGAGATGTTCAAGGCCAGGTTGGATGGGGCCCTGGGCAGCCTGGTCTGGTATTAAATGGGGAGGTTGGTGGCCCTGCATGTGGCAGGGGGTTGGAGATTCATCATCCTTGATATCCCTTCCAACTCTGCCATTCTGTGATTCTATGGAAGGGCTGACTGAAAAGGTGTAGAGGGCTTTAATGACACTGCTAAGCCTTGTCCAAATTCCAGAGGTGGAAACCAAATCCTGCTAACGTGTAGAAGTAGATTTTTTTTTTTCCCCCTTTTTGAACACTTTAGGACCAGTGTTTCCTGGTCTGAAATCCATATAATGGAAGTAGAAAATAAAGAAAAGAAAAACTTAAATAATTTAATTTTTCTCTTTAAAAGTGGCTAATGGCTAATTTCTATGCAAGAAAAGATTACCATCACCTCAGTGAAATATTCAACTAGCAAAGCATAGATTTATAACAGCAGAACACACACCATTAACCAAAAGATCCTGATTGGCACTGCTCCATCCCAGAGCAAAGGAGTGTAAAATTGACTCAATATGGTAATGCCCATCCTTCAGTGTATAAAAGTAAAAGCAACTGCATCACAGCAAAGCATTACTCCGTGTGTTTACAACAGCAGGCACAGAGAACAGGACACAAAACTATTTGGCCACTGCTTGGGACCAGAATTAGTTACAAACAACTCGTTTCAACTATTCTCAGCGACTTTACTTATGACTGTCCTATATGATTATAAGCCATAAATTACATTAACTCTAAGTTTCAGCAATAAATAATACACTGTCAATTTCCTTAACAGCTGTAGTGGAGAAGTAGAGATATTTACTTCCTAGCCAAGAGGGTTCTAAGAACAGAAAGCTAGACAGTGTAAGTAGTACAAGGACTGCTGTGATGTCACCCAGCAGCAAGGCAGTACTACATAGCTGCTCACTCACTCACCCACAGTGGGGTAGGTGGGGAGAATGGGAGAAAAAGTAAAACTTGTGGGCTGAGATACACAGTTTAATTGAATGGGAAAGGAAGGGAAAGTAATAATAATAATGATAAAAGAATATTTAAATAAGTGACGCACAATGCAACTGCTCACCACACACTGATGCTCACAAGCAGCATCTGTTCCCCCCAAATTCCCCCCACTTTAATGTCACACAATATGGGATATCCACCTGGCCATTCTGGGTCAGCTGTCCTGCTGCTGGTCCCTCCCAACTCCTTGTTGGCAGGGCACCATGAGAAGCTGAAATGTCCTTGACTCTGTGTCATCACTGCTCAGCAACTAAAACATTGGTGCGTTATCAGCATTATTAGCATTCTAAACCCAAAACACAGCAACATACCAGCTACTAGGAAGAAAGTTTATCCCTGTTGACACCAGCTTATAGATCAAAAAGACATTAATGTTCGAAGGATTCTATAGCATAAACTCTTTGGAAGTAAAACTCCTGAACACAAAGTAATTCTTTACAGAAAGGACAACTGTGCAAGAGTGTCATTTCCTGCTTTCTCATTGGGTGGAATTTCAAGTTTATGTCTGTGAGAATCTGGCAAGCTAACAGGCAAATGGGCAAAATGCCCTTTAACAGATGGGTGCAAGGTTTGGCATGCCAGTGAACCAATATGCTCACAAAATTGGAATAGCAGGGCCAGTTTCTACCTAAAAATGTCAAAACTACAATCTGTGCAGTTTCTGGATTTACGGATGTGGAAGCAGAAGATAATTATTTAGGAACCTGCATAGATTAAAGATTCATCGCTGGCAAAGCAATCAACTGCCTAAAAACTTACATGATGGTGTTAGGACTGCCTCCTGAGGACCATTATATGAGGCTCAGCTACACTCAAATATCCATAAACCTTACAGGGATTGATACAACACTTCATCCTTAACACCTCTGAACTGGCAGTGACCACAATATAAGTAACAGTATAAATCACAGAGGAGAAAAAAAAACCCAAAGTGCTTTGTTCTTCAGATTTTACAGGTTTGAATATGCTCCAACTGCAGGACTAAGTACAGCTGCATTTAACTTTCAGGAAATCAGTGAAGACTGGAAAACTTACAATAGCAATACCATGAGACTACACGTGTATCTTTCAAGTTCAAACATACAGTTCAGTGCTAGATTATTTTTTTTTTTTAGCTACACTACTGTGTTTTTATCACAAAATCCATCAGCAGCTGTGTGTAACACAGCTGAGGTTTAGGCAGCTTATTTCTTAAGAGTAAGTTAAAGCAAAGTCTCTGATTGAAGCCTGGAAGCTCTGGTGCAGTAAAAGAGAGAAATACTAATTGTCAGCACCTTTCTGGTCCTGGGCTTAGCACTTACTCACTGCTTGAGCATTAAGATTAGTTGTTACAAAATTGGACATCATGAGGCAGCATAATTCTCACATAAGGTCTTTAAGCAGACAGTTTCTTTGGTATAGTTTATAGTATAGTATATATTGCCTGGCTCCTTAGAAACAATTAAGAAGAAATCACGTAAGAAAATAAAGGCTAATTGATCCCTGATCTTGCAATTACACCCTCACCTCTACAGAGGTCCAGAAGACACGTGATTCCCACACTTCACTTCCTAAAGTTGGCAGATCTGGTTAAAAGCAGTAGGAATAATAGGATCACAAGCACAGGGACAAAAGGGAATGCAACAAGCATGTGTTTAAAGAGTCCTGGGGAGTGAAGAGGAGGAGTAAGTATACAGCACCCTTTTCTTCACCTATGTTTTCCTGTTCTTCCTCATCCCAGTTACCTCCTTTAAAAAGGAAGCACAAGCTTTTCACACCCTCTAGTTACCAGAGCCAGCACAATGCAGGAGAAGAGATCCTAGATTAGCACCCTAGTCAATCAACAGGGAAGCAAAGGGAACCCTTAAACCACTGGCCCAGAAAAAAAGCATGCCCAAACACTCCATTCTGGTTCCAATCTGATCATCCCCCAGAAACCTAACTTACTTGCTCAGAACATAAAAGCCACATTTGAAAAGTCCCACCTTTTTCAAAGTTTCATTGTTGTGATGGGTTTTCAGTTACCTGTGAACTGGTCAGCAGTTTGCATAAGAAACAACCAATGGGACTTTCAACATCTAAGGCTGCCACAGAGACACCACCTTTTATGTACAATCCTGAAGCACTTTTCTTAAATACATCCCCGTTTCCTTTCTCTGACACCTCCTCACACCTGCCCTTGTGCTTTTAAGCTCAATAGACAAGACTGTCTATTGCAAGTCTGTGACTGGCTTGCACCACTTCCAGAATACACTCTTGTACAGGGGCAGCTTTGCTAACCCTCTCCAACTTCCACAACTTCATCTCTAGCTTCACCCTTGTGTTGCCACCCTGCTGTTGCACTGAATCAAGCAGCAAGTCAGGACTACCAGCGATCTAAACAGCTTCCCAGACTCTGCTGTCATTACTGTTAACACAGGACAGGAACTCCCTCTCTCACAGATGCTTGCAGTTTGCTAAAGAAGTATTGTTATACCTTAATTCTGTACTAGAGTTACTGCTGGGCTTTCATGCTCCATAGCACAAAGGGAAGAAAAGTACTATAAATTAGAACACTGTATCAGAAAAATTTAATTCTGATTTTATCCTTATGTAATAAATCAGCAGAAGAAAACCTTAGCTTTGTTGCTGTCAAGAAGAACTTTTAATTATATACAATTTTGCAAGTCTCTGGGTAGAAAGAATAATGCAACAGTAGGTTTTATGAAAGTATCTGAGGGGAGTTAAGAGGATTTTAGAAATTCAAACTTTTTAAATTAAAGATCAGCAACTTTTCAAGTATTAAAAGATTCTTTAAAAAGCCTCAAACTTCCTGTAAAATATATAGAGAGCAATTAATTATATAAATTCTTACGACTCACAACCGTAAAAGTTTTCTATTACTGACCTCAGGAAAAAAGAGACTGTAAACAGGATGTGTTATCTTTGACTTGGTTTCAAGAAGGGCTCGTTCTTTTCTCTGTATACTTTGCTGTAATTCTTGCCACTCCTGTCAAAGACAAATTTAAAGAGTTACTATGCACTAGCCACCTCCTGGCAGAAAAAAAAACCACAAAAATAAAACGAGTGTGTATGTATGTCTCTCTCCATGGAAAAGCTATCTCTGACAAGTTCTCACACTGTGCTACATTATATATCATGAAAGAGAGAGGCACAGAGATTAGGTTATAAAGTACAATTAAAAAAAGAAAAACCAAACACCACAACAAGTAACAGTAAAACGGTAAAACTTAAGAGATCACTTCTAAGTATTTTAAAAAACAAAAACAAATCACAGATCTGCAGGGTTGTGCACCATCTTTAGAATTCCCCTCTGCAGCACTGCCTATAAGCACTATGTAAGCTGTAAGTGCCCTGATGATTTTATTTTTTCAAATCAGAAGCTTATTCTCATCCTCGATGAGGCCTCCAGCTGCCTATGGAGTCTTCTACTGCAAGACCTGTGGTGCAGAAGTCATCTACATCCATAATGCCTCATTCCCAATTGCAAGCTCTTAAGCCACAGTTTCAAAAGACTCAGCTAATTATTAAGAGTAAAGTTTTCATATCAAGCATGTATGATTTCCTTCAACTACTGCATACTTGCAGCGGTACGCAACAATAACTGCATATAAAGAACAAAGTTCAAAGGAGAGGTTTTATTTCACAATCTGTAGCAGTTAATAATCAAATTAAGCTGAAAGAAACATTACAATCTCTCCCTGAAGTTATTTTTCTCATGTCATTTTTAAGCTTTCTGTCCATGCTTCAAAGACCTTTCACTGTTCTCTCTAAAACAGACAAAGCACTTCTGCCAGAATAAGGACTGAAAACCTCCGGAGTACCAGCATTATTCCTTCATTCTAGTGTTGCCTAGCCTGAGGCGATGCTAGAGGATTAAAACACATTTTCTTTCAATCCCAGTGGTAACATTACCCTTGGAAAAAAAAAAAAAAACAACAAACTTACAGCTTCATCGTCTTTGTTTTGTTTCTCATCCTGTTCTCTGTCAGATTCCCTTTCACTTCCATCATCTTTCTCACTTTGAGAGTCCCTGTTTGTTTCTTCTTCTTCAGATTCACTTCCTTTATCAGAGATCTCCTCTTCTTCTTCCTTCACAACTACTTCCTAGTGGGGAAAATAACAACGGAAAACACAACTCTTAGTTTGTCAGCATTATGGTAGTATGTAGCATTAACAGCACATGTTTTAAGGTCAAGGCCCTCGCTTCCTATTTGAACAACACTCTTCCTGTATCACAGAGAAGTGTACAGTGAAGATTATTTTTTGACTGCATGTCTTAAGGGGAACAGGGAAGCAATGTCTCTTCTCTGTATGACATCAACAACATAAATAGGAGAAAACAGTTTCATTTTGAGGTGACATTTCAAAGAAATTATACAAAAAGCAGAGAGAATGTAAGAAAAATATCTACAACACGGCCTGAGAGATGGAGAAAACATCATGCGGAGCGAACGTAAAGGTACTAAACTTATTTAATATACCAGAGGAAAACCTCATCTCCTTTTTGCCCTTAAATGAATAGCAAAAAGTATAGAACTGTTCATCTCCCAGATGGCAGCATAACAAAAGTAATAAAAAGCGAGTAAGACAACAGCCTTCTAAACTAGATAGGCACAACCTCCAGTGGGACACAAGATATACTACTAGGGTTGTTACCTAAAACTTTACCACTGGTTTTTAAATTTCAGGACAGAAAGTACTTCAGAAAACATACTTTATAGAAGAATAGAATTAAGAGACAAAAAAACTCTGCCAATTTAGGAATGATAAACTGAACATAAAGTTAAAATATCAATGAATTTATGAGCTACCCCATTAGCTTGCTTTTGTTTCTGCTGTTTCGGTGGCTGCAATGAAGGTGGCACAGGTTTCTTTTTCAATGGCTTCTTTTTCTTTGATTTTGAAGCTTTCTTGGTTCCTTTATTCTTTTGTTGCCATCCTTTGCTCTTAACTTTGTTGCTATCTCCTTGCTGCAAGAAAGCAGTATTTAAAGTATTTTTTTCTGTTCATCAAAATTTCAGGCATTCACTGCACTTCAAGCATTTTAGCTGAGAACCAAAGTTAGAAAGCAGAGTTCAAGAGACACCTAGTAGGCGTTTCTGAAAAAGCTGCTTGAGAAATGCAAGATGAGCAACTCAAGAGAGTTTCTTTCAGTTAGGCAAGAGGAACATTTGTTCTTAACTTACTCCATCTTCTGCTGGTTGCTCTTCCGCTGAACATATAGACTGTTCCTTTTCAAACACTTCCTGACAGAGAAACATGTGAAAAGCATTAGTGCCTCTCTGTACCAAAGGAGTGAATAATGAAAGAGTTGAATTCATAGTAGAACTTAAGCTAAATACAGTGAAATTGGGTCTGAAGGGGACAAACACCACAAGGGATTAACACATAAAAATTAAACACCATTTCAAACATTTGGTCTGGGATTTTCCCATCACAAGCATTAAAAAGAAATTTAGCAAAAAAAAAAAAAAAAAAAAGAAAAAAAAAAGAAAAAAAGTGTCATCTTGTTCCAGAGAATCTGATTGTCTTATAAAACAGAAATCCTGCATCACAAAATCAAGCAGTAGTAAAATGCAAATTCTGCTCCAATTGCCAGAGCATTAAAAACTAACAGCTGCACTGCTACTCAGGGACACAAGATGACAATTAGACTAGAAATATGAAACATTAAGACAAAAACACAATTAGTATTAGTATTCTGTAGACTGGAATACCTATATATAAAGTGAACATTTTCATGCATATCTTACTTCAAAACATAAAATACACCACTGAAAACAACATCCAAAAAATTTAAGGATGTGTCTTATAGAATGATGGCAGATATGAGATACCACTCAAGAAAAAAGCATTAGATAATAGGCTAGGTCCCATTTTACACCATTTAACCTTAACTCCACAGGTTGCCCAGTGGAGTTCACTCTAGAAAGCATCTTTAACCACTCTTCTATCCACTGTCAGACCATTTAATGAATTTCTCAATACAATTAAATTTGTTTATAATGTTTAGCTTCCTCCAGTAGAGTGACATGGTACGTCAACTTTCTACTTACAGTATCTTTAGTGACATCTAAATGCTCCATTCTGAAATTCAACAGGAACACAATGTAGATACATAGACTACTTTCTGTTAAGCTTCAGTGTGCAGTCTAGTCCCCAGCAGTTATGCTCATGCTTGTATGCCCTATCTCAGTGACTTAACACAGACTTCCCACTTACTAAAACAATTATCTGAATATTACAGATGTAAAAATTTATATTATAGGCTACATTGAGTAAAAATTAGTTGTTTCTAAGTTCTTTGTTCAAAGAACATCATTGTTAGGTTTTAAGGTAAGTAAGCACAAGTAAGAAGTTTAACTATTAGGATGCAGTATTATTTCAATCACATCACATTGCTATTTTCTACTTCCTTCTTATGGCACAAGTGTACCTCCTTTATTTTGTTGTATATATGCCACACTTTGCTGGACTGAGTTTCTAAGTGTCCAAGAAATCAATGGATTTCTAGCATTATGAATCCACATAAAGGAAAATCAATTTCAAACATATAAGTATTAGAGCAAACACTTCGTTCTAGCTCAAGAACTGAGTTTCTGAATGTTTTTTTTCTGATGTTTAAAAATCACAGGGCAGTATCATCTGCCTATTCTTTTACTGTTTCCTAGTCAGCTGCAATGAGTCTGGCTGGACTTTAATCCCAGGACAGCTGTCTTATTCAGAAACAGAAATATAAGAAAGGGTTAAGAGCACAAGTCCTCAGATTCAAATTGTAATTTTACAGTGACATTTGCAAAACAACATACTAGTTCCCCAATTAAAAAATGCTTGCTTATTAGCACATAGTTGCAGTTAGCCAAATCAAACAAGTAATCTTAATACTTACTGCCATGGTCTGCCTCGTTAGTGTGACCAGAACAGTGACAAGAGAACCTACTGTAATATTGTTGCTGTCTTCATCATCCAAAACTACCATAAAAAGAAAAGCAAGGAATCTATTAACTTATTAAATATTATTTTCTGTTTGAAAAAAATCTTGGCATTGTTATGTTTAAATGTAAGCATACAATCTCAAAATATTTTTAGTAAGTATCTTATAACATCAAATGCTCCATCAGGATGAGGGCTAGTCACTCAGCAAACTATAAAACAGCAACATTGAGTTTGAGATTTTAATTGCATGGAAGTTAGGAAAAAAAAAAAAAATCAAAGTTAAGATTGTTGTGGGAATCATAATTCAATTATATTGTGCATTATATATATTAAAGTGGAACGTTTCAGAAACATGAAATACCACATACGACCAAAAGGACCTTGTTATATTAGCTCCGGGAATTGTAACTTTGATTTTCCTGGCTTTCATATGATTAACAACTCAATTTCAATGCCACGTTCACAATCATGCATTTAATTCTTTTTTAAATAGAGGCAAAGGAAAGTAAAAGAACAGCAGTGATTACTTTAACTAAAATATCAAACACTAAACCCACAGGAAAGCCTCTGAGGAGTTTATCTCTGCAGTCTATGAGCTTGAGAACGTCTCAGGGAAGAACATAATTATATCCCAGCGTAGAAATTTTATTTACCTCCCTCCCCAGGAAAGCATCTTTATTAGTTTTACATCAATGTATTTTATAAAATATTAATACAGAACTAAACAGAAAAGTATGTGCATTGTTCACTCCTCTTCGTGCTGAGTAACAAAGTATAGATAGAAGAGGTTTGCTTGTCAAAGTATGAGAAATAAATATTTCACTGCGAAATTTTAAGCATTAGTAAGAGCATTATGTGCTCTGATACAGTGCATACGAAATGTAGCCACATTTTGCATAGCATGGAAAAGTTCTGCCATATACAAAAGCCATGCAAAGGTGATCACAAAAACTCATGTAGTCAAAATCTCTAATTGAAAGATCTCCTAACTGACACTCCATACTGGAATAAACTGAACATAAATTCTGGAATAAGCACAGTTTTTTAAAGATAGCTAATAAAAGTGCTATTTCAACCAGAATTCCACGTTGCTCGTAAAATATTAAATGAACAGCTGAAACATCAGATAAGCTCCTGCAGGAAACTATAGGTGGCTTGGGAATCTGTTAAATATTGTAATGTATTTTATCTTGTCACACTATAAATCTCATGTACAAGAGCCTGTCACTCATGAAAGTATGTCATTTTCAAGGCACATAAATAACTGCGAGTTGTGTCTCAGAAGCCTCCAGAAGATTACTGCCAATAGACTACCAAAATGTCAGGAGGGTGACATATACAGAAAAGACCTGCTACTTACCCTGTGGTTTTATATCCATAGTGACATATGGAAAGCTACCAAGGACAGCCATAACTTCATCGTATTTCTTATCCTCCAGGAAATGCAGTAAGTTGCGACGATCAGAACCTTTCAAACTCACCAAATCCTGAATACTTTTGATTTTATACTGCATTTAGAGAAGAAAAAAAAAAAAAGAAAAAATCACATAGCAGTAGAGAATATAGTCCACAAAAAACTCATAATGCCATGATGAGAATCAAGTAACTCATGTCCCCATGTTGCTAATACATACACATTTGACACATTCTTATTAACGAAATCACTATTTAGAAAACCAGTAAGTGTGTTTTGAGAAGCAATGAAGCAAAGAGTTTCTATTCAAACTTAATAAAAACAACTGCTTTAAATACTGGCATGTTCTATAGTATACCATCCTTTAGAAAATGGAATAAATTTATTACAAAACTATTGCTTCAGCCAGTTTTTTCAGAAAGCTGAGCCAAGAAACCTCACTAATTGAGTTCTTTATTTAGCTAGAATATTTCAGTACTTTGTGGTTTACATCTGCAGGAACAACTAAGTACGAATTACTTAGCTTTGTACATTAATTGCAAATAAATTCAATTTTTTTTTTTTTTAAAGATCTGCAGAGCAGAGTGGTGAAGACAAAATAAACAGAAATTTGTCTGAAAACTTGGTTACTTCAGACCATTACAGAAGTTCGTATTTTATTAAAAACAAGGTCGTGCTTCTAGGGAGGCTGATCACGCCTACATCCAGGGAACCATAATGTTTTCAAAAATGAATTGCATGGGAATCCTGTAAAAAAAAAAAAAAAAAAAAAAAAAAAAAAAAAAACCTAATATATTGGTATCATGTTTCTTTTGTTTTTGAGGACAGCATACCTCTTTTACACTTAGATCTCCAATCTTAATTCCTACCTCCTAACAGAGATGGACTTCAAAAGAACAATAAACACACAGATCTAAGAGGTATTGTGCTGAATTCCTGAGAACACACACACAGATACATACACACCTAGGTATAAATAAATGTCAGTATTTTCTTTTTCCTTAGTTAATTTATGACCTCGCTTTCTTATAGACAAGTAGGCTGAAGAAGAATACATTAATAAGCATCATTCGATACATTAACAAGCGTCATTCGTAGTCTTATACCTTTTTATGATTAGAGACACGCCTCAGATTGTCCTCTTCAATGTGAGGCAGTTGCAAAAGGGGAGATTTGAACTGCTGAAGTCCTTGGACAATCATCTGGGAAAGCTTCATGCAATTTTCCAAAGATCCCAAAGATGGAGCACGGAACTCCCTTTCTTGGGGAGAAAGGAAAATAATACATCGTTTTTCCCCCCTCTTAACACATTCACAATGTGTACTTGAGTTATTGACTGCAGACCACTTTGATTTCATTAATAATAATTTCTTCGATAAGAAGACAGACTTATTTTTAAATGCCCAGCATAATTAATCAGGCAGCCTTCCTACTGTCATTATTGTCACATAGTTCAGCAAACATTTCCTTCCCTCTATGTTGTCACAGCCAAACATAAGAAATTGAAAGAGTTCCATCCAATAGTCTCAGGGAACAACAGCACAATGTATCTCAGCTGCCAACTACAGACAAGAGTTCTACCCCTTGAAATTTCCAGAAAAAAATGCAGCAAGAAAAACTTGTTTTACATTCATATATTATATGTATACATATCTAACACATTCAGCAGTACTTTGTATCATTAAATATGGCCTATCATTAATCTTTTGCAACACATTATTTCCGAGACTTAAAAAGGTTCTAAGATCATCTTGAGACATGAACATAGAAATTGGAGCCTAGCACATCCAAGAAAAAAAAGAAGTATATATAATTGAAACTAAGCAAAGCACATTATGCTGAAAGACAGTAACAGACGTAAAATATCAAAAGCAAAGTAACTGTTATGCACCCTCAGCAAGTTCGTTGATGACACTAAGCTGAGTGGTACAGTTGACATGGTGAAACAAAGGGATGCCATTCAGAGGGACCTCAACAGGCTAGAAAGGTGGGCCTGGGTGAACCTGGGGGTCCTGATGAATGAAAAGTTTAACATGAGCCAGCAGTGTGCTCTTGCAGCTTGAAAAGCAAATGGTATCCTGGGCTCCATCAGAAGAGGGGTGGCCAGCAGGGACAGGGAGGTGACTTATTTCTTATAGAAATAGCAACTCCTTTAGTATTTTAAAGTACAAGGAGAAGGTACATAACAAGAAATTCTCAAGCAGAAAACAGCAAAAGTAAAAAATAAAAGTATTTAAAAAGCCATGTAGTATTCATCCTGTCTGCAATGAAATAAAAGACCACATCAGACAGGCTTTCACATACTGACATACTTAGATAACTGTCCATTCACATAGAAGATTTCTCAAAACCCTGTTCAGGAAAGTCAGAATTCAGAATTCTCCAGGAACCTGTGAACCTCCACTAGCCTGGAATTGGCAATGTTCAGGTTGCTCTGTACATACTTTGCAGTTGAAGAGAAAAATAAGTTAGATAAAAAAGAAAAATAAGTTACAAAAATAAGTTATCTACTTAGGTTGTTTTTGTTTTTTTCTCCTGAATTTCCATGTAGCATATGAAAGAACTGAGGACAATTTTAAGTAAGTATTACAGAAAGTAGCTATAACTCAAGATGCCTGTCAGTTTCCCTATAAACCACTGTATGCATTTTTCTAAACTTTCCCCAGAAGACATCAACATTTAATTACCTTGGCAGTTACAGCTATATTCAGTATATAAGTATAAATACAAGTATTTGTGCTTACATACACACATACATGTATATACAAATATGAATATGCGGTATAGGTGGATTTGGCTGTTACAGCTTTGTTTGAGATGTTAAAACAGGAATACAGGCATCTTTCAATAAATAGATGGATGGCCAGATGGAATAGATACACTCTGCTAGGGCTGCATGATCAAACAACACAGCATCAGAGCAATTTTAAGTGTGGATAAATGCATTTTTACTTGCATCTGGATCGGAGGGCAGATAGGCCATAGCCTGCATTCCCATCACCACCCCCAACCCTCCCCCCCCAACAAAAAGCCAAAGCAAAAACTGCTAAGTGTTCCATTTAAATGCCAGTGGCCGCAATTCATTACTTTTTTAATATAAAACAATTTCGCATTAATTTTAGAACATTTTACAGAGGAAATATGAAAAGATAACAAATCTGATTGAAGAGAACAAGCTTGATGTCTTCAGCATGTTTTCTCCTTCACTTCTACCACTACCCTGCTGCACATTTATAAATTACACCTATATGCAACTATTATGGACTGTTAAATGCATGTGAGAGATCACTGCATCATCACCTCTTCTCCTGCCACCCTTTTCCCCTCACATGGCCTGTTTCCTCATGAATCACACCAAGCTGTAATCAGCTGTCAGACCAAATTACACAACAGGACTTTTTATTTTAAACACAAGGTATTATCTTCATGCTGTTTATTAATATGCAAAGCAGACAGAAAAATAACACCAGAGGATTATGAAGGGAACTATATGGCTAGAAATTCTAACGAGCAAAGATAGAATTTGTACCTTCCAAAAAATAGTATTGGATAGACTGACATCCCAACTGAACAGCACAAAACGTACCTTTCATCTTACCTATCTACAACATTCCCTGCTTTTTTTTGTTTGTTGTTGTCTGCTGGAAAATCATACTGCAAACTAAGTTAATAAAAGAGTCCAAAATATTCTCTGTCAAGCTGGCTTTCACAGGAAATTTATCTACTTTAAGTCCACAAAGCTGAAATTCATTTTTCTTTAAGTATTAAACTCACCATCTACATCACACTAGAAAATACTTCAAAGTTGGAAAATATTATTTTAGTTCCCTGAAACTAATACAGGAATGTGTATCACCTTTAAAGTCAACAAGAAGGCAGCCTAGCTTTTAACAACACTCAACTGCTCTCACTATAATATGATTGTAATTACTGCACATTTTGACAGCCTCTGCTTATCAAAGCACGCAAAATATGATGACCTTAAATCTATGAAGCACAAAGTGATTCCAAACATATGACAGGAAAGAAATCAATCACTAGTTTAAATGCAAATAATAGCTGCTCGTGAGAGAATGGGTCAAACCACAACTTCCACTTTCGGCTCCCAATCTGAATTATGAAATTGTGCGGACAGCTGAGATGATGCTTAATCTCTCTACGGACAGTTACCAGAGCACATCATATTTTTGATAACACCCCACTCCTCGTATTTTTGATAACAAACACCTCACTCCTCACTTGACAGGGCAACTTTCTACCTAAATGATGATCTCAACAAAGCCAACAAGATAGCTTTGGCCACTATGAGCTACCAGTTATCAATACAAAATAATATAAGCAAGGGATACCACAGAGCAAAGTGCATTTTTCAGGCAGCAGAATGTAAAAGAAGTCTCACAGGCTGTACAGAAATTCAGCAAGAATGTACTATTTATCAGAAGGTGGCTCACAACTGCCACATTTTCCACAAAGATAAAAAAGTCATAGCAGTAAATAAAACTGACTGGATTGGAATGAAAATAATATCCATTCTGCTCTTATGAAAGCAAATCAAAACTGTTTCTTGCAAATAACAAACCTGAACAACTAAGAAGAATCTCAAATTTATTTGCAAAGAACAATAGATCTGTTAAAAACTAAGACCTATATCCATTCTTTCATGATAGATTATTTCTAGTAGGGTTTGACAAAAAAGTAGCAACCCTGGCTTTTGTGGGTACTTGTAAGTTATCCTTTGCAGCAGAGTTGCTTGCACCTCCTTTAAGAACAGCTGACATGGGACCAATAGTCAAATGCTATACAGAACCAAGTATCAAGATTCTGAAGATTCATTATGAAGGTGTTTTTCTTCAAAAGATGATTACAAAGAAATATACATAAACATTTACAGATGCTTCCAAATGCATAGATTTTACTACTAGAAAAACTAAAACTAGAACTGAAATCAGGAACTTCTGCATTTTATGGTTTATGATAATTAAAATTACATGAAGATAACAAATACAGAGTTAAAGAAAAAAAAAAGAAAAAAAAAGGCTTTTAAATATTACAATATGTAACCTGGATATCACTCATATCACTCATATCTTAAGAAAACAACTTTTCAATTTCCAGTTGGTTCCCAATGAGAAAATCAGCAGGGAGTGAAACCCTCTCTGCATCTACTGTCATTAGAAATAGAGCCAACAGTTTTAATATACTGAGCAACAAATTAGCAAACATGAGATTTTCCAGTGGATCAAAACCAAATGTTCTTAAGTGGTTCACTGTTAAGTCCTAAAATTCATTATCATTGGCCAGAACAACTACTTGGTACCATGCTACCCAAAAGACACCGAGTTTAATAGCCTGCAGTTAGAATATTTTCATGAAAGATCTGGTAGATTCAATTTCTAAATATTGGCATTTTAAAGCTGTGGAAATATTTTTGAGAAAAACTGCTAAAGAAATACTAAGCTCAACTATACCAGTGATATACCTCTACTTTGTTTTCCTATTATCTATGGAAGCAATTTCTACCATATGAAATGACAGCTGTATATTTTCTGGATCTTCAGAGCAGTTTATAAAACACATCTATAAACTATCATTACTTCACCAAATAAAAAAAGAATCTTTATGTAAACATAGAAGAAGAAGAATAAAGAATAATATAAATATATAATAAAGAAGAAGAATATGGCTACTTGGAGGTCAAATTGTAGAGTGTGTCAATGTATGGTGATAGCCTATCTCAGCTTTTACAAGAGATATAAACATTCTTCATTTTTCAAAGACTTTCAGTTCGACTACAGTAAAAGAAATCAGTTTTTGGTTGTATTATTTTGCACAAGTGGAAAAAGAAAAAGCTACTTGACAAATATACGTAGGTCATCTTAAAAGACATTTCTAGAAGTTTGACGGATGATTTTTTCTGTAAAAATAAATACTTGCATTTGACATATACAAGAGATAAGGAAGGAAAAAAGATGTTTCCATACAAGCGCTTTTTATACTTCAACTACATAGATTCAGTTTGCCATAAGGGCTCCCTTCAGCTCTTCTGCTCTGGGCTGAGCAAACTCTGGGTCTTCAGCTGCTCCCCACACATGGGAGTCTTACCCTGCAGACCCTTCACCATCTTTGTAGCCCTCCTTCAGATGCTCTCCAACAGCTTTATGTCCTTTTTATATCATGGTGCCCAAACCTGCACCCAGCACTGGAGATGAGGTCACACAGCACAGAGCAGAGCAGCACAAGCCCTCCCCTCACCCAGTGGCAGTGCTGGGCTGGTGCCCCCAAGGTACAGGGCCCTTTCACTGCCAGGGCACCCTGCTGCCTCATGTTCTACTTGCCACCAACCACAACCCCCAGATCCCTTTCCACAGGACTCCTTTGCAGTCTCTCATCCCCTATTCTGTACACATATCCAGAGTTGCCTCGCCTCCTTGCTCTTGTTGAAGTCCATGCAGTTGGTTTCCCAATGTTAAACCCATACTGGAGGCACTTCTGCAGCATTGTTATAGTGCTTGTCCAAAGAAGCTTCACAAAAACATATCCACTTCCTATGATCTAATAATCACCAGTAAATAAAACGCTACACTAAGTTACACAATGAAAAATACAGCTTCTGTATTTCTAGGTTTCAAGTTTGGTCTCCAGCAGTCTCTAAGAATGTTAAAAGCAGAGATTAAAAAAAAGAAATAGAAATACACTTATTCAATACTTCCTTTTTTTTAGGGTAGTAAAACAGCATTTTACTGTTCACATCCTCTCTCACTTTACTGGATTATAGAACACCATTTCCAGCAGTGCTTGCAACAGTGCTGGGGAAGATCTTTCCTCAAACCCTTCTTGTTAGGAGGCTGTTAACATTTGTTAAATGTGTTTTGGCCCAGTAAAGACCAGCTAATTAGTACTGCTTGACAAACAACAAAATAGTCATGGATTAAGCATTAAAAATGCCCTGCTTACATTTGTTGTGATAAAGGAAAAAGATGTAAGTCCTTACTCTGCAAACAAAACTTTTCAGCATAATTCCCTTTTTATAGTAAAAACAGAAATCTTATGTAATATATTTTGATTACATTTTTTTAACAACAATTTTAGCAAAGAACCTGTCATTAAAAATTCAGGAAAAAAAAAGTCTACGTAGCAGGCAAAACAACTTCAGTAAGAGAAACAGAGAAATTCGAGCAACACAAAAAACAAAGGAATGACAGCAATAAACAAGTCAAAAAACAAGTTATGTACATTAGAGGAGAGAAAGAACTATAAAAGAATGCAAGTTAAAGATGGATGAATACAATATATCTTATACTAAGCGCTCTGATACTAAAAAACAGACCTGATCTTCAAGAGAAGGGTTTTTTAAAGCATTCAAGGAGAAGCTTTTGCAAAAATTGTGAAAACTAAAAGCATAACTCAGATACCCAAGATTTCAGAGCAGGACTTGGAAGAAACAGAAGCATTTCAGCCTTCAAAGTAGAGAACTCTTTCATTACAGCGGGGAAAAAAAGTGCATTTAGGCATTTCTAAATATCACAGATTAAGTTTTCCACAAAAACCACAGACTCTTTTTGAAGTTCTGCAATGAAGAATGATATTTACTGTTTTAATTATACAGTTTCTTTCCCTACCTTCACGGCTTCGAGCCATTATTATTAGCTGGCAAATCACATTAATCATTTCTTGAAGTAGCGCAGGACTCTTCTTCAGGATAAACTGCTGATCTGCAAAACAACACTTGCTGCAATTATGTTGCACTTCTATTATGAAAAAAGTGAATAGTTTACATGAAATGGGCATTTAATTGTGCAGTCTTCATTTGTATTCATTCTTATATTTCTGAAAAAATACCACCTCATTCTCACTGAAGTATCTATAATATTCCTTAGCAAAACAGGAAAGAACAACTAAGAAGGAACAAAAATTTTGCAGACAAGACACACAGCTTCCACACAAAGTACTTATTAGATAAAACAAAAAAAGCAATGTAATGTCACAGACAATTTACCCTTTAGGTAATCTCTTGTTTTTAAAAGTGGGATTTTAAAGTGAAGCATCAAACTGGGGAAAAAACAACATGACTTGTAAAGTACTATCTGGTTATAAATAAAGTACAATGAGGCTTTAAGAATCGGTATCTCAGTAGCAAGGAAGGGGAGAGATTTTTAGTGGAAATTTAAATTGACCAAATTCTCTTTTTTGTTTTCCAAAGAGAAAATGAACCAAAAAATCTTTATTGTTTGTTTTAATTTTGAATTAAAATATAGAATATCTCAAGTTTACTGGTCAGCTTTAGAAACCACTACTGTCATGGCTTAAAGGAAAGTGAAACATTTCTACATTAATTTATCTGAATCTTCACAAGCATGACGAACTGTAAAATAGAAAACTGAAACTCATAAGTAATTGATATTTTAAAGTTTCAATTTCATCTCCCATGCTTTATATAATGGGAGCTTGTCCTTAATCTCTTTACTCTGAGAAAGAAAGATACTTTATATGTCAAATCTCTTTCTGTCTATTACAAAGAAAAAAAAAACATTTTTAACAAAGTCACTTTTGCAGCCAAGAAGCATTAGTGATGATGATACTAGTACTACTGGGCTATCAAGAGAATGATAAAATGCTAAGTAAATGTTTTAAACGATAATTCAAGTTGAAAAACAAAGTGTTCTATGTATAAATTATTTAGCAGAAATCCATGCAACTTTTTAATGGATAAAAAAACTACATTTATGAGCACTGTAGCAAGCAATTTGTTGTTCCAACAGTGTCTGATTAGACAGCGACATCATTACCTTCTTCAAGGGTGTCAGGAACTTTCATCCTGGCAAGATGAGTCAACAATAGAACTCTGGCTTTCAGGCTGTAAGGGCAGGTAAGTGGAGGCTCATTCTTCTTTAAATTTATGCCACCAATTTCTCTGATTAGCTAAAAAAAAAAATAATAATAATAATTAAACAAATGGCTATTTCAGTGCCAAAGAAAACCAAACGTGAGGAGATTATTTTACAAGGAGAAATACGTTACATTCACACATGCGAGCTTTCAAGTAATTTTTCCCTGAAATGATCTGTATAGATGAACATTGGCCATTTGTTTGTTTGTTTGTTTGTTTTTAATAATACAGCTCCAAAAAGTCAGAAGTTATTTTTCACTGTCTTGTTTCAATTGTGGAGGGAGGAGGAGAAGAGATTGGCATGCAAAAACTTGCCTTCAGTGAGCACTGAGTAAATTTATATTGCTTGTTCAGCATTTTCAGAATCTGATATTGCCAAGAGTTACTAGACTCAGCCATATCGCTGGTTGTTTATACTACACTGAGTATGCACCAGTAACAGCATTACCTTGAGACTCTTCACTCACCTGAGATCCAGCCAGCTTCCTCAGAAATACTCTCAAATATCACAGAAAGAAGGAGGTTTATAAGCCTAAATTCTCTGAAGGCTGAAGATCAAGTACTTTAACTTAATTACAAATCGCCCGTACTTGGAAAAGACACAGTGTTCTTTATTCAGGATGACCTAACTTGATCCTGACCGGACCAAGATGCACAGTTCAAACAGGTCTCTCACCTGAGTTTGCTGAAGACCCTGGAGAGAGAGGCTGCAAAGCTGAGTAACTGAAGTTCATAGTTATAAGAATCAAGACAACCCAGAAGCTTCACTTTTTAGGTCAAGTCACCTGAGGAGAGATTGAGGTTCCAAAATCTCTGTCCACAAAGGGAAGTTAAGATATCAATACTGACTTTTAACTAGACTTTCCCTACACTTGTTAAAAAAAAAATAAATCTTTAAACAAGAAGTTCCTTATAATCACATTCTGGTGTAACACACCAGTCCAAGAGAGTAAAACTTAGATAAGAAATGTTTTACAAAAAGTGTCAATATTAGGTTTATGAAAAAAAGGTGAAATAAAAATGGGAACAATGACAATGGCCTGAAAAGCAGAATGTACTATCAAAAATGATTAGCAATATCTTTCCGCATTGATACTTCAGAGACTTGTATTGGCATATATTAAGAAATAAAGAACACAGATGACACTGATGACTGGAGCTTTAGAAATCAAACAAAATTCAGGAGCATAAAACGTAAGGTTGACAACTGCATAGTAACAAGAATTAAGGCTTGAAGAATACATTAATGCACCCAAGTGAAACAGTTGTGGAGAACAGTATGCTTAAAGTTATTCCCTACGGAAATGCAGGGAATGCAACTAAGGCACAGCTGAGACTTAACATGGATACTGTGGGAAGTTCAGGTCAGCCAAAGTGAAAAGTAATATCAAACTTAAAAATATATCAGTGAACAGTACCCCATTCAGCACATAACAGGATGAGGGAAACGAAGAGCCCTCTAGGAAAGTGTGTTGAAAGACAGCAGCTGTCCTAGTTCAACAAAATGAAGGCAAAAAGAAAACAAACAGCTTATTGTTTCTGACTATAAATGCATTAAGGATATGCACAGCAAGAATAACTTAAATTCAAGAATAATGATGACAAAAACTACAGATATAAATTTGTCACAAACAAGACCGCTAACCACTAGAACAGCAAGTTCTGGAGTAGGAGGCTTGACTGTCTTTTAAGTGAAAAATGACCAAATGTAAAGGGCTTGCACAATGCCACAGTGTTTGCAACAGCACAGGAGAAGATTTGATGATCAAGATGATCTTCCCCAGCCACATGCTCACAAGCAAAATGCTGGCTGAATTAAAAAAAAAAAGAAAGAAAAGCACCTAACCATAATTCCAGCTCCTTCTCAAAGTCTACAAGAGAAGATGAAGAATTTGTAAGAGATGAGGACAGTTAGGTAAGGAGATATCTTAGTCTATTTTATTTGTGTTTAGAGTATGAAAACATGTTTATGACTTGAAAATCTCACTGTGTGCATGCAAAGTTTAAATCAGCACAACTACTCTCTCTCATTCTGCAGACCCAAACTATTTTTAAGTGGAGCATTTTGTGTACTGTGCTTTAAACCAAAGCGCCAGTCTCTGATAAAAAATATTTCCTAATCTTTGCTAGCAATCATTATTTGTCACAGTACATATTACAGTATCTTTGCTAGGAAGACAGAATGGAAATGAAAAAAGGCAACCAGAAGGGAATTGATATTCATGGACGAACCTTCATAATATTTCAAGATATTATTACTTCAGACAAGATCATAATTTTATTTCAACATTAACATATTTAACCAGATCTGTGCTGCTGATTTAACTGGTTTTAATTCTGAATACTATCTAAGGAACTATCAAGCAGCAATCATGTCTTTATATGGATACACAACGTGTATGAGGACTGATACTTAAATTCATTATTTAGTCCACTGCTCCTCCAAAAAGCAATCCAATAGGTTGTATACTAAATCAATTCTATCAGTATTAAGCTTTACAATCAGTTAATGTTATTTTTTTTTCTAATTCTAAATCAAGCCTTACTTCTAATCGTACTTCTGAAAAAGTACAGATGCAATCTTAACAGTTAATGCCTTGAGAACTTTAATTCCACCAAATGGTCGAACAAGTGTGCCATTTCCCTCTTCCCTCGAAGGGGTAAGTTAGTAATAAAACCTCTCTCAGTGTAACTAACCTGTGGTATCTGAACGTTGTCTGCTGGTCTGCTCGTAGCGTCTTTATTGTACTGAGGATCAAACTCTGATGCTCCTGCTAAAACCATGATAAGCCCTGCAAAGATGATGGGAGGTATACAGAAAAAAAATATCAGTAATATCTTGTGCTACTGAGTGATTTGTTCAGAAATCTCAGCCACGAAGGTTAATTCTACTCTTTCCCCAAAAACTATGAATATTCATGTTCTCTATTTATTGGATCAGTTTATACTGTTACAGAGCAAAGCTGGCATGAGCAAATGCCTGGCACAAAGTATCTGAGATAACTTAAGACTCCATTTTGCATGGCATCAAACAATAAATGTCTTCACAGAATCATAGCTAGGTTTCATTAGGACTGGCAGACATCACTGCACTGCAGTGTAATCATTACTGCATGCTCCCAGAATCGCTTGCCTCAGCAATAAATGTGTTTGAGGCTGCACCACAATGTGTACACCAGGGGCAAAATAACAGGAAAAATTTTAACTCCATTTTCTGTTCAAGTGACATTGAGAATTCACCATTCTTTTTCCTTTTAATGATTAGAAGAGCAGTTCAATAAAAACCCCTGCAAACAAATCCCATGAAGATAATGCATTGGTCCTTTTCTCGCAGAAAATACGATTAGGAAAATCCATAGTACCCCAAAATATCCTTCATTATCTAATTAAGATTAAAAATCAGCCAAATTGGATATTCTAGACAGCTTTCTGCTCATAATTGTATCAGACACCTCTGCCATAGCAAACAAGAGAAAATCCAACTTGTCATTTGCTCCAGTTCCTGTAACTTCTTCAGCTACAGTTATTCAAGCTTCATTCTTAAATTTGGCCAAGTTCTTCTCTGAGCAAGTCAGTTACTTTGCCAGTTGCAGTGCTCAGTGAGTTCCACTTACTAACAAGTAAACAAGTTCTCTGAGCATTAGCTGCCATCTTTGTTCCAATTATTATTTACTTCCTGAGCAGAGTGCAACAAAAAGCTTTAGACAAATCTAAATACTTCTCTACTATTTGAGCTTCACAGATAGAAAACAGGTCTTACAAACTCATTTGTCTTAAAAAATAACTAAAACAAACCAACTCATGCAGATGTGTCTCACTGTTTCCCTAGCCCAGTTTGATTAGTTCAACTTTCATCTTGAGTTTTGGCACTGATACCTCACCAGCGTGAAGTTCATAACCAAGCAAAAGCAAAGCAAATTCACTATGTGATTTAAGTCATCTCTCTAGAAAATTTTCTTCACCTGCAAAAAAAATGAAGTTTGAAGAAACACTCTGAAAGAACCAGAAACAATACTTTAATGTAACAAAGCTTACAAAGCAAAAGGATTTTAACACCAACTGACATTTCCAGATGAACACATCAGGATGTCAAGACGCCTTTTACTTACGCTTCATGTCCATGTTCCGTGTTTTATAGACAAAGTACGTATATATTTGAGTTGTCCGGATGAGAATCTGATCTCCGCTATATCGTATCGATCGGTACCACCAGGAACCCTGAAACAGTTCGTATGAACAACACAGCGTCAGCCACAATGGAGTATCAAAATAGTTACACAAGATCATCTCATACTTGTTCATAGGTAGCCTATACCTCACACACACACACACACACACACACACACACACACACACACACAAAAAAAAAAGAGACCAAGCCTAAACAATTTTTTTTTTACATTAAGGTCAAATGAAGCTCAGAAAGAAGAAAGAAAAAAAATCCTCTCCAAAATGAACTTTAAATGTACATCAATGTATTCATCTGAGAGATTCTGAAGCCAAAAATTTTTGGACAATTCTTAGCCTAAAGATTCCCCCTAGCACATGCACGTACACACATATATACGCAGTTTTGTTTATTTATGGTGTTATTTTAGTGAATACACTGAAATTACCAGTTACAAAGAAAGTAGTATCGTGCAACAGCATTCAAATCCAGTTTAGGCTGATTACAGCATAAACCAAGAGCAAAAAGGGAACTTTCATTCTGAATTATTTTTCTGCAAATTCTCTTGAAGTCACCCAATTAAAATGTGCTTTTCAGAAGCAGAATTTAGAGTGGTTTAAATTCCACCTTAATGGCACAGGGAGGCCCACCTTCTGCTAGAGGAATTTGGAGGTAACCCAGCACCAGCCTAAGCCATAACCCCTTTTAAGACAACCAAAGCTTTTTCCCAAACCTTTAGAAACATTCCAGTAATTCCCTTATAAGCAGTAACACCAGTGACTTCAAATTACAGAATTCACTGAACAGTGTCCATAATTATAAGAAAAGTGGCATGGAAAAGTATAAGACGCAATGTGTTCATTAAAATTCTCTCTGTAAACAAAGCTCACTAACCTGAGAAAAACATCCAAGATAAATCTCCATCTGGTGTAAAGTTTATCATGAGTGAAAAGTAGCAAGCAATGAAGTAGTAATCAATGGTTACTACTATTAATTTAATAGGCAATAGCATTAACTCCCATAGCACAGTGAGGACTCTGCAATTTACTTAATTATTTGGAAAACATTCTCCTCATAAAAAGTGTGTTCATTTGCTGGTTTTGAATAAATTAACTTTGATTCTTCCATGAATAGATAAACCTTCACACAAAAGAATACAGAAGTTCTGAAAAGTTTTTCTACAGAATAATTTATATTATAATCCCAAGGATCTCCAAGTTTTTTGTCAAATTAAGTACAGATACAGGAAGCGAAACATTAACAAAGTCTACATGAATGAGACTGCCCTAAAAGTCCTAACTGCTTTTGCAGAAGTAGCTTATTATCTCATCTCACACATGAAAGCAGAACGTTATTTTGGTCTGCTTTTTATTTATATATTTTTTTTATTTTATTTTATTTGTTTTTATTTTCTGTTATTTTAGTCAACAGAAGTCTATAAAGAACTGTATATCAGTATTTTCCCTTTATATATGTGGATTCAAAGGGTGAACTAGCCTCACTTTATTTAAGATGCCTATTGCGGATATGAAATGACTACACTGTAGTTAACTTCGGCTTCTTTATTGATTCATAAAAGAGAAACAGCCCTATTAAAGGCATGAATCATTTTATACGTCTACTTTAGAATTAAATGATAAAATAGCTTGCTCCATAAAAATGTCTGTTCCTCTTCACCGACTATAAAGGAAATTTACAATGACAAGTTTGAATGCAGAAGTCTACATCTGGTACAGAGACAAGAAGAGGCAGATTGTTTTTTGATCCTGCTCAGGACATTTTTTTCCACAACAACAGAACGGAAGTTTACTTTCACTTGAGCTATGAAAAACCTGGTATAAATCATTAAAAGTACACACGTACAAAAAAAGCATCAACTCATGCCAACTGAAACCCAAAAAGAAAAGAAAGATGTGTAGGTAGACGTCTTACGCTGCATTTTAGACTCCTTAGTCAACTCCTCACTGAAAACTGTGTATCTGAAATTTATTACACTAGATCCTCAATGATGCAGAAACACTCCCTAAGACAAGGGAAAATGCCAAGCTGATGTCCTGTACACAAAGACATGAGCAGTTCTCAATAGACCAGCAGAATTTCTCAAATGAAAATCTTTTCCCAAAGAGAAAGGAAGGTTTAGGAATTCCGAGTCTGAGAGTCATTTTCTGAGGATAAGGGACAATGGTCAGAAGCAAAAAGAGCCCTGAAATATTACTCATCTTGCAACTGATTCCTCACACAAAGAAATGTTAAGAGCAGACATTTCAGAGTGTATGGAAGATAAACAACAATTAAAACTATGAAAATAAAGGCAGTCAGGAGAAACCAAGAAGACAACTTGTTCCTCAAGTAGAAATCATTTCCATACCAACAGCCAAAAGCATCTTTGTCTTGGCCCTACTGTAACACTACTGAATAAACTCTCATTTCACCAAATTCTATTACTTATCTTGTGACACATGACTGAAAGGACAAGACAAATTACCTAACCCAATCTCTAACTCTTGTGATTATCTGCTGTTTTCCTAACAGTCAGTCCCCTTCAATCACAGCACTGCATTATTATTTTTTTTTAAATAAACACTACAACAACTGTACTTTTTCCATAAGAGAACACTCACTTTAAAAAACTGAAGCTCTCTCTCACCATGAAAAGAAAGAATGAGCAAGTCCACTAATGTCCGAGCAAGCTTTGTTCACAGCTTGTTTAAAGAGGGTAGAATATTAATCAGATAATAACGCTTACCACAACAACTGGAAGAATAACCATAAATGCTAGCCCGTACACAAGCAAAACCTTGGGAAAAAAAAGAAGATATGACATTAGGAACTTCAATTTCTTAATACCACTCTTGTTTATCTCATAATAAGATCAAGCAGCATTACCACAAACCTACTACAAGTTAAAATAATCTTATCACATAGCAGTTATTTTTGAAGAACAACTTAAAAGTAATACAATCTGCTGGGTAGAGTTTAAATAAGCAGTATTTGTTTAGCTAAGCAACCACTTAAGCCATCCATTTAAGTCATTGGTGGGTTTATTTAATTATTACAGAGTCAGTAAATAAATTGTGATGCAGTGGACAGAGATGATAAATGTACAAGGAGCAAGCAGGCAAGCTGAGTATGTTGCAGGAACAAATGTAATGGAAAGAACAACATATAGACACTAGATTACAGCATCTATAGCAACCAAATGGAACTACAGAAATTCAGCAAGCAGAAATAATTGTGTATGTGTTTTCTCACCACAGCAAACACATGCTTCGCAGCAGGGGTGACCACAGCATCACTTAATTATCACTGCAATTAAATCCTTCAAAGCACATTAATGGTCTACTCTCAAAGGTTAGATTTAAGCTACTCTGTTACTTTTGACTCACGGAACTTGCTTCGGAGACACGTTTGGACCAGAATGTCAGCACTGACATTCTACATGCTTTGACTCAAACATAGAATTAAGCACGGGCACATGCTTTAAGGTGAAAACTTGAAAAGCCATCTTAAAATATCAACCTAAGTAAGCTGACTCACCAAAATTGAATTTTTCTGATCCACAATCCAAGCTGGCAAAGCTATACCAAAGCTTGTAGCTGTAGGATGAAAGAAAAGAAATTCACTCTATAATATTGAGGAAATATATTTAAATCATGTTAAGTCTACTAAAAAAAAAAAATCACTCATGTTTATCATAAAGTAAAATTCTAACAAATTTAACTGAACAAAAACACAAATTAGAAATATACTCAAGTATGCAATGAAATTGTAAGTGCAACATCTGAAATCCCAATGATTTTATCTTAGCATTTCACAATGAGACAAACATGCAAGATTTATTAACATGAAAGGAGAGAAAGATTTTGCAGGTAGAAAGGCTTATAAGCTCAGCCTCATAGAAGTTTCCACAGCTTAAATATAGATCAGTAAACACATAAATTGAAAAAAGAAAAAAATAAACAACAGCAAAACCCCACAACTTTGACGATTTCTAGGACCTACATTAAACCTCCCCCCTCTATTGTATAAAAAATAAATTAAAAAAAAAAATAAATCATCTCCTCACTACCAGCAGTGATCAGTGAGTTACATCACCTTGAATTAGGACAGACTAGGAACTTCTACATGCTTAGAAATTACTGATAGTGTTTCCAATAGGTTCTGACAGCCATTCATTCAGATAACCAGTTATTATGCACAAATCTAACACAATTTTTAAGAAGCCCTTCAGTTGGAAACTACTATTTATCAAAAATCAAACTCAACATCTGCCCAACACACATCTCAAGCTTTAGAGTTCAGTGGAATAACACTGAGTGAATTTACTGCAGTACATTATGGGAAATGCCCTGGCTGATAAATAGAATTTGATGGTACTTCCCTAACTGTAAAAGTCACGCATTTTTAGAAGAACCTACTGAAAATGTAACGTGTCTTTTACTGGTGGTATTGTGGGACACTAAACTTTTGATCTTTAGGATTGTAGCCTCAAATTGTTCTAGGAATAGAACATTTCAACAAAAAAGTTCTTTCTCTTCTGGTTGGAGAATCTCCTTGCCTCCTACCATGCTCACCAACATGAAACACAAGCAAATACCCAGGGGAAACAATTTACATTTAATATTCCTAAAGCATGTATTTTTATTCTCCAGGTTTATTCATCTGCTTTTAAATACTGTGCAAATGATTCTGCACACGAAGTATTTTACTTAAAGAAGTAAGTCATATTGAAGACGTGATAAAGTTGTTGGCCTGTCTCTAACCTTCATTCTGATCCATTTGGACAGGGAATGGAATACTGCTTGTTCTTCTTTTGTGCTAGACACAGAGAGTGGGATGCTCCTCATCTGACTTCAGGCATGTAAGATGTTCTTCACCTCATCCCCGAATATACCTATATACCTGTCTCCCTTCTTTGACTAGACAGAACTAAAAACCAGAGTACATAACCCTGATTCATCTGTTTACATTAGAGCGCAAATGAAAAGATCTCATTAAATGAGAAAGAAAGCTCCACACACAGCAGCGTGGAACAAGGTCACATAAGATAGGAGGAGAATTTCAGGCTTCTTCCAACCCTTCAGATCAAGCAACAATGCAAGATCTAGTAGCAAAGCAGAGAACTCTTATTCCACAGGCTGAGTTAAGGTTTCAGTAGAGCAGAACGCCTACAAATCAACTGTGTGAACTCCTGTCCTATCAAAGAATCACTTCACTTTGCCATTCAAGAATCATAAGTTCCTAAGTTTGTGAAAGCTTCCTCTGAGCAAACCACACAAGGATCTTCTCACCTTCAAAATCTTATCTGCTTTTGGACAAATCTTGTTTTAAAGTCATAGCTTCAGGTCGCTTCAAGTACTCTGACATACAGTCTAACTCAAATTCCTATGCTTTGGCAAAAATAAGTTAATAGCTTCCGGATGGAAAAAATCAATAAAGGCCTTAAGAAAGCTTTACTATAATATTAACAGTGCCATTGTGCTGATGATGACAGCATTTCTGAAGTAAGTTCTTACTTATGTTTGTGTTTAAAAATACAAAATAAAGTTTAAAATGACAAGTTTCTGGAGACTAATGGACTGTTTTCTGCTTATAACTCCTTTTAATGCTGGCAATTCACTATAAGTACTTCATGAAAGTGGTGTATTAATAATGAAAAAAAAACCCTTCTGTTTTTTCTAATAAAAAGTTAAAGAAACATACAGTAAACTCTATCTTGACTTTTCACTCCTCCCACCACACCAGTGCCAGTTTTACATGCAAAGAATTGATTAAACGTATCTTCAAATCTAAGGAAAAATATATTCCATATATGCTAAGATTGAAGTGCCTCTCAAGTGAATAAGCATTACACATCTTAATAAATTCAAAACTTAACAAACAGAAATGACAGCACTTTTGTCATTCATAGTTGTTACCTTGTGGTCCATCTGGATTCCCAAATTCTTCCCAATTTTTTCTTGATTCTTCATCAGTCAAGCTAGTTTCAAGAAGAAACACTAAGTTAATACAGAAGTTAAGAAATTTCTTTAAGTCATTAGCATACGGAAACTTTAAAATGTGGCATTTTACTTTCTTTCAGAGATGGTTTGACAAACTAAAAAACTTTTATTGATTATATAAAATCTGAAAAACAATGCAACTGTTTTCCCTTATGATACACAGGCTTTTTTTTTTTTCTTAGCACTCTGAAATTAAAAGAAATCAGACACAAAAGGGTGCAGCCTCTTACAGCAAAAGAGAATGATCACATTTCACTTTTGTGAGACTGACTGCTCGCTCTCAAGAAAAAGCACCTTCCACTGCCATTTTATGCAAGCAAGTTTCAAAAGACAACGCAAGTTAAAGAAGCTACCTTTTGGAGGCAAGAAGGTAAATATTCAAGATGAGTTGATAATGCAGAAGTTGTTTGCACGGGCTTTTATTCCCTTACTCTAGACTTTCAGCCCCTGATAGCACATTTGTTTGGTTATCTGTTGTTGTATCTTTCCTTTCTGGAAGTATCTAGTTTCGTATCAATGAAGGCAGATCTTACCATTCCTATGCCTATCCTATATTGACATTTCTTTTGCCAACAGATTATCTCAAGAAGAATCCCTGTTACTACATGGAAATAGGAAGTTTCTGCTTTAGGAAACACCACTGCACATTTGCTATACGGAAGACTGTCAGAAAAGAAATCCAGTGAGTCAGAGATCTCCTACTCATTTTTAAGTCTCATCCTTATTAACAACCTTAACTATTGAGCATGTATTCTTTCCAGACAACAGGGCTAAGGAACTCTGGTGTCATTTTCTTTAAGATACGCCTCTGCCACCATTATTGCACATGTATAAAACTGTACTCACCAAGCATTTGATTGCTAGTTTGCAAAATATAAAGGTGAGATTTTTCAGGAGTTCAGACAGCAGTATGATTGTCTTCTATTGAAGAGATTCCATAGTGATGCAGTGGTTTAAAAGCAGAAAGAATAAATTCAAAACTACTCAAAGTGAGCATGGTGTTGGCTTTCCATCTCAGTAAGATCAACCAGATAAACAACTGACTTAAAACTAACTTGCTAGCTTGCTAGGATGATCGTTATAACAAGACAAAACAACAACAACAACAAAACAGCATTATAAGAATCAAACCCAGATTTTTATTATGGATAACTTCATTTTTCTAAAGGGCTTTCTTTTACACTGAATTCTAATATTGCACATCTTCACTTGGATTTGAAAAAAAAAAAAGAAGAAAAAAAAAAAGAAATGCACAAACAGAAGTTTGACCAAGAAAATATTTCAGAGAAAAAGAAGTTCCTAGGATTCAGTTTTTAAGAACTATACAGATAATACGAAACAGTCACTGAGCCAAAACACAGGTCTGCAAGCCAAGTACAAAGGAAAAGGGATGTGACAGAGCTGAAAGAAAACAATCAGAACCAGAATGAAGCACCTCTACTGCTAGATGGGAATAGGATTAGAATGCTGCTTCTTACTGTGGCTTTACTATCAGATGAAATGAACAGTACATTTATTGTCTAAGGGATGCTTTAGAGTGGCCACAACAGGATTTGTTGCTTAAACACTGCAACACTTTTTTTGTTCTTTGTCATCTTTAAGATTCAGCCTGTGTCACAGTGGAAGCACTTTTCCTAGCTGACATGAAAGTTAAATACAAGGAACTAATACCTTACAGTATTGTCACAGCTGCTAAACAAACAAATTATTCTTCCTAGCTTGTACACGTAACAGGCATGCATGGAATC
Organism: Centrocercus urophasianus; assembly: GCF_019232065.1. NCBI lineage: Eukaryota > Metazoa > Chordata > Aves > Galliformes > Phasianidae > Centrocercus > Centrocercus urophasianus. The sequence goes on from NW_024884142.1 coordinate 37,069,131, forward strand.
TAGTCACATTTTGACTCATTTTGTTCTGTTTATCATATATCCAAAAACATAACCTCTGGCTGCTTAGGTCACCCATGTTATTACCTTACAGATTTAATCCTTCTAGTGTTTTTACAGGCAGAAAACAAACTTACGCTGCATATGCCTTAGCAATCCTCATGAACATAACTTCATCTCCTCCTTTATCTGGATGGTATTTTAGTGACAATGCACGGTACTGCTTCTTGATTTCTGATATACTTGCTCCCTTAAAAAAGAAAGTTTTATGTTATTAATAAATGCTGTAAACCAAATCCATTATTCTATATCTGTATTCTAAAGCATATCACACGATATTCTTCTGAATCACTCATGTTTAAAGAATTATGTTCTAACATGATATGATCATGAAACTACATATGCATCTAGTAGAAACACTATTACAGTGTTTTTCTAATAACATTTATATAATGATTTTACTTTTAAATCAAGTTAGAAGCCACAGGCTAACAAAAAGATATTCAGATAATTGGATATTGTTTGGGGTTTTTTTTTTTCCTGTGTTACTTGCTCATCCATTTATATTTAAAAAATAAGGCTTTTATATCAGTTTAACAATTCTGATTTTTCCCTGACCATACTGAAGAACACAAAGAATTCTTAATTTGCAGTAATCCTCTATTTAAGCAAAGAGTTCATAAATCAAGTATGAAAGTTCACTTGCAGCTTGCAAGTCTTGTCTATCACAAGAGCAATTCATAGCCCTGCTACTTAAGGCTGCCTGTGACTAGAAATATCCTATCCGCAAATTATTTCAAACTTCTCAAATAAAGGGAACACATTACTTAGAGCTGAGAAAAAGATCAGTCTTTATTCTATCACCGCACGTTACTAGATGCCACCTGCACAATCCCACGTACACTAACTTTCAGATTGGGTTGGGAAGTTCATTAGTCAAGCAAACTCAGACAATTTTAACTCAGGTCAGACAGCTTTAACTCAAGCAGATAAAATTTTTCCACTAAGTTTTTTAAGTTGCACAGAAGCATCACCGACTGAGCTCTTCAACACCTGGTGGTCTAGCAGGCTGAAGCCTTTCATAAGCATACCAGAAGTTACTTTAAAGTGATCACACTGTTTCAACAAATTTAACCTAACCTAACCATAATTTAACCTAACCAGAAATTAACCTACCCTAAGGCTTCATTTGCTACCTTACCTCATGTCTTTTTATACAATATATCTATTTTCCACTGCTATTTTAACAATATGCCTGCCTCATTTGCAGCACAGGATGAATTTAATCTGCTATGAATCAGACTGAGTAAGAACAGTCATTTCAAGACTATACAAAAGTGTCAGACGAGCAGCACAAGCTGGAAAGTGCAAAAATACAAACAGTGGATGTGAGTGCAAAGAAGAAAATTATTGCACACCAGTTTTCAAGTGCTTGCATCTTCAACCCTTTCATCAACTTTTAGGAAACAAAGTTCATTTTATTTGAATTTGTTGACTTATTTTTTGTTTTTTTGTTTGTTTGTTTTTTTTAAGCCACACCAACGTTTTCATTATGTAATAACACTTCGACAACTGTATCAAACATCAGCAGGGCTGGCAATAACTAATGGTTTCACATGGATAGAAGGAGAAGGTGGTGTAAACTTTCACACAGGCTGAATCAAGAAGTTTTTCAGACATTCTCTGATAGCATCAAAACATTGAACACCACCACATTCTGAAATCTTCACTTCTACTAAACAATTCTACTGCAACTGATGCATCTTCATACTCATCCATTCATCTCTTAACATCTCTAGTTTTAATTCAACTTTCCTTTTGCTCTACCTACCACAGAGCATTCCAGTATTGGTTTCTTCATCTGAATAAGATACATGTGTCTTGATTAAGCTAATAAATTTTCTTTAATAAATATCAAGTTAGAATTCAGTACATACACACCTTTTTCCCCCTCAGAGTTGTATAAATTTGCTAAAGAATACAAAAGGAAACCCACTAATGACTTACTCCTTGTCAGCTTTGTTTAACCAAAGTTAACCCAGAAATAGGGACCTGGATTTGATGGGTGGACCACTCAGTGAATAAGAAATTGGTTGAAAGGCCGCAGACAGAGGGTGGTCATCAACGGCTCTATGTCCAGGTGGAGGCCGGTAACGAGCGGCGTCCCCAGGAGTCTGTCTTGGGACCAGTGCTCTTTAACATCTTTATTAATGACATCAAAGACAGATACGAGTGCACCCTCAGCAAGTTTGCTGATAACACCAATCTGAGTGGTGCGGTTGACGTGATGGAAGGAAGGGATGCCATTCAGAGGGACCTCAACTGACTTGAAAGGTGGGCCCGAGTGAACCTGATGAGGTTCAACACAGCAAAGTGCAGAGCTTTGCATTTGGGCTGGAGGAATCCCAGGCATCCGTACTGACTGGAAGGAACGGTCCTTGAGAGCAGCCCTGCAGAGAAGGACCTGGGGGTCTGATGGATGAAAAGCTTAACATGAGCCAGCAGTGTGCCTGCAAATGGTACCCTGGGCTCCATCAGAAGAGGGGTGGCCAGCAGGGACAGGGAGGTGATTGTCCCCCTCTACTCTGCTCTTGTGAGGTCATTTGAATTTTGAAGCTATTAGATGCAAAAGTCATCACAAAATATCTAATGACAGACTTTACAATGAACAACTGGAAGAGGGTAGATTTAGACTAGATATTAGCAAGATATTATTTGCTGTGAGAGTGGCGAGATACTGGAACAAGTTGCCCAGAGAGGCTGTGGATTCCACTTCACTGGAGGTATTCCAGGCCAGGCTGGATGGGGCTTTGAGAAACCTGGTCTAGAGGGAGGTGTCCCTGCCTGTAGCAGGGGGTTGGAACTGGATGGAACTGGATGATCTTAAAGGTCCCTTCCAACCCAAACCATTCTATGATTCTATGAACAACAAATGTCAAAGAACAAAATCATGAGATATGTTCACCAAAGTTACCTTATTAAAAAAAAAAACGAATCAAATTCAACATCTAGACACAAAATACTAGACAAAGCATAGAATTACAGCAATATACACTACTGAAAAATGCTGTTACGTACAGGATCCAAATGTAGAACCTCATAAGGGTTATATTCTTGATACTCTCGGTCCGTTTTGGAAACCTTGTATGCAAGAAACAAAAATAATGCCCATCCAGCAAGGAGGATTATTTTCCTGTTTGGAAGAAAGAATTTTTAACAGGTACAAATCCACTAGGTCTAGTGTAACTCTCGAAATAACATGTAAAGCCATCTGTTATCAGTCTACAAGGCACAATATTAAAATAGCAAGAAATATTACAGAAATTTTAAAGCAGGTATGAGTATTTCTGTGATAACAGCACATTTGGCAAAGACGAGACAATTGATTTAAAAAGAAAAAACAAAACAAAACACAGGCAAGCCACTATCAGCAAAGCCTCTTTCTATTCTTTAGCTGTCTTCAGCAGTATACAATAGCACTTTGTATTTCCAAAGGATGATTTTAATCTCATCCTAGACACAGACAAATGTTATTTTAAAAAAAGGTGGAAAAGATACATAACAGAAGGTAAAACATTGAGAGCAAGAAACTAAGAACTGAAGGATACAAAGACTTCAGCTTTGAACATACCTGTTCCTTACTATTGCGTATTCAAAGACATATGTTTACATATTAAATATTTAAATCAAAATATGTTGCTAGCACCACTAGTTTTTGTGAGGGAGGAACTTTGTTTTAAGAAACAATAAATGCACTGTCTACATATTTATTAGCACTGAGGCTTACAGTTTCATTTAACAGGTATTTTACAAAGGACAAGGCATTCATCATTATTTCAAGCACTACTAGATAATGATTAGGTGTTATTCAAACACAGGAAATTACAAACATCTGATATAAAACAACCACAGTACAATTAATTCCAGACATATTTTTGTAAAAGTAAGATACAGGAATTGCTTTAGCGGAAAGTCATGCAAATGAAACACACTTACTTTACTGTAGGAATTATGTTTTGTTGTGGTTTTAAAAGCCGCAAGCGATACCACAAGCACCTTCCATAGACATTTCTTATATTCTTTAATCGAATTTGCTCTGTGGAAAATAACAAAAAGGATTCTGATTAATCAATCTGGCAAACACAGAATCATAGGAAGGATCCACAAAGATCACTGAGTTCAGCTTTTGGCTCTACACAGAGCAACCTAAGTGTTAAATCACCCATTGACAAGCGTTGTCCAAACGCTTAACACTGACAGGTTTGGGACCATGAGCACTTCTCATGTGCTCACTTCATCCTTCAGAAGGCAGTGGAAGGTCATTTTAAGGACTAACAAAAAAATCCAGTAACACTGGAAGAAATAATGCTTTTGACCCACATAAATGATTCTCTACCTTCAATAACCACAAGAAGTTACTCCAGATTATGCTCCACGACCTAGAAGGAATCCATTATATTTTTCAATTGCCATGTTTTTCAGTTGCTATCTCTTCTGAATCCAGTTTTTGCTTCTCTAATATGCACCTGCAATTTCTTCTGCTATTTTATAGTCAACTCCAATGAGTCTCCCGTTTCAGTATACCATCTACTGTATACGAAAAGAAGAGCAGAACTGTTTTTATGCAACCAAAGAAAAAGGCTAGATGAACAGCTAATTCCTCAGTTCAAATTATGATGCATTTCCCAATTTCTTTGCAACGCTTGTTTTTTTATAAGCTGCTTTCATTTAGGCTTTTCCTACTGGGGCTATGGAGGAAGGAGAAGTTAATACTTATTTGTAAATCATGTAGTTCAGTACAAGCACATGCATTAAAAACAAGCCAGCTCACAACATTCCCTTCCATCTCCTTTCAGGACAGGACAGGATTAGGAAGAAACTGTCACCATCACCATGACAAAACACGGAAGCTATTTCCATTAACATAATTTAATTGTATTTCTGCATTCATCAAGACCGGGTTGTACTTGGTCAAAGAACTCTTTCACACCATAAAAATAAAAATAAATTGGTGAAAAGCTTGTACAGAATTACTGTAAGCACTGAAATTTCATATTTAAAAGTGACTTTAATCTTGTTTAAGTAATTTACCCATCACAGAAAGCAAAGTATCTGGGGCCAGAAAAACATGATCCAGATCAGATGTGAGCACAGGATTGTAGCTTAAACTTTGGCAGAAAGTGGAAATGCAGACAATACCTGATCAGCCACAAGAGGCACAGAGTAACACCTAACTACAAATGGATCAATTTATTCTGAACTACTTAATTCTCTAGAGTGTATCTTCCCAGTGACCCAATATGATAACAAACAGCTTGATAAGATTCCTTCTGGAGATTTGTTGTCCTATCATCCCCAAAGATGGAGAGATGGAGAAAGAGAAAAAAATAATTCAATCCTGACTGAATTGTCTGATCCAACTCACAGAGCTCCCAAACAAGCTTCCAGGCTTGTCTCACTTGTGTAAGCTACACATGCTTCAGGATTCCATTATTCTCCTGAGTTGCAAGGAGAATGTTCCCATATTTATGGGAACAAAAAATGATCCCATATTTAAAATAGGCCCTAAAATGAAACTTACTAAACAAAAAAGATACGGTCAATAATTGGTTGAGTAACTGCCCAATCTGTTTCATGTTGCTGTTGTGTAAGGAAGACACTGCAAGGAAAAATTAAGATGGCAATGAACACAGGGTTAAAATGCAACACTGACTTTTGAAAAGTAGATACCAAGCTAGTTTGGCAATTTCTCTTTCTTTCTTTTTTTTTTTTTTTTAATTTCTTTTAAGATAAGAATTGTGGGACATCTCCTCCAGTGGTTCAGAACTGGATTCACCACAGCTAGATGGGAGCATACAGTTACCTAAAATTAAACTAGATTTTTAATGCAAAGCTGAGGGACGTGACCAGCGCATAGAGCTGGCGTATCAAAAAGCTGATGGTATGAGACTACAGAGACAATTAAATAATGTTGACCAAAGAACTCTGCTACAAAAGAGGTAGGAAAATGGTCTACAGATTTCAAATGGTTACTGGGAAACAACGTGATGCTTTTACTGAAGTCACCTATATCACCTCCCTAATAGAAGACAAGCGTTCATTTTACAAATCTTTTATTTCAAATATTGTCTATAATCCTCTGCAGTGCTGAAGCAGGACGAAGCCAACCGTTCAATGCAAACCCACTGTCTGAGATCAGCTAACCGACCCAATCCACAACACATCCCTGCAGGCATTTCTGCAGCACAACTGAGGGACACTGCTGCTTGGTAACTGTCTTAGCTGACCACATTGCTTGGAGAAATACATAGAATTAATGTGAAAATGGATTGCCATTGCATTTGGAGAAATAGAAAGTGATGAAGAGAACTTGGAGAGGGCCTAGAGGTAAGAAAGCTCACTTCACTTAATCCTGTAAAATTAAACCTAACAGGATATGACTCCTTCTAACGTTTTTGCTAAGATGCTTTCAACAAGATGCTCTGCCTTGTCTTGAAAAATCTGTGCTGTACTGCAACACAGTGCCCCAGATCTCACATCTGCCTGCTGTCCAGCCCTGACAAGTGCCAGATGATCCTCTCCTCTTTTCTTTGTCTCCGTTCTCCCTGCAAGAACAGTCAATATCATTCACCTTACTGAGCCAAAAAGCTTCCAAAATACCCACAGGGGAAGACACCACAGAGGGGTAAAAAAAGAAAATAAATACACATACAGTAATTATGTGAGGTAAATTAAAGTTGGCACTAGGTCAAATAAAAACTGACCACAGGATAAATGAGGCTAGAAACCGAAGGTGTTTTGTAGTGACCAGAGAACTGAGGTTTTGGAACAGCCTTCTAGTAACGGCCACAGGAATAATATTTTGTGAACAATTTGAAAACAGCATCAAGGAAAATGAGGCAATTGGTAAGAGCAAAAATTAAGCCCTTTCAAAGGATAAACATGATGCCCTAAGGCAGTTACAGAGACCCTGGCAATGATGTCTTGGAAAAGCAATGCTGCACAGGGTGACTCCTTCAGATTAATACAAAATTAAGACACGATGCTAAGCAGCCACTGCATCTTACACAAGCATGTGAACAACTCTGGATCAAATCTAATTACAATTGATTAAACCCTATCAGAGCAAAAATACATCCTTAACTTCTTTCCAATCTTAGAATTGCAACGGTCTCATTTGATTAACAACACACAAGGCTACAGGGCATTAAAGAGATGAATGATTGTTTATAGTTATCTGTCTGGAACATAAAGAGAGAATCAAATCTTTCCCAAGCCGAAGCAAGTCTAGACCATGCAAATTATTTTCTGCTATCCCTAGGCACTCCTTCTGATAAAATTAATCAGTAACACACATTAACTTATGGAATTCAAAAGTGGACAACTGCTTGCGATAAGGAAAGAAGAGGAAAGACAGCAGGTGCCCCAGTTTAGGCAAAAGCTATTGGTGAAACATCATCCTGAGTAGCAAATATGTTATATTACTGTTTTATCTAGGAAAAAAACAGAATTCCTATTTATTCATAGACAACCTGTATGATTGCACCAAAGAAAATACTTATCCAGTTAGGAAGAAATATGTTGCAGAAGAAAAAAACTTCTAGCTAGAGCCTGAATACCAGACAATTACTTTCTTAGCAAAAACAGTATCTTCCTCTAACGAGCAAGGCGCTGTGGATAAATCAAGTTTTTGGGGTTTGGTTGTTTTTTGTTTGGTTGGTTTTTTTTTGCTTTGCCTTCCTCTTCCAAGAACCTCTCTTTCACTCAAGTGGAATTGCCATAACAGAGAACTGGCATGCTGCCGCAGCAATATCCTGCAGACCCCAAGCATGCAGGAATAAGTATATTTTACAACAAGGCTTTACCCTGAGCAGCATGCAATAAGAATTGTACTCCATTTCAGTTTTAGCTCTGGAATCCTTGCTGTCAGGGAAAAAAATCCAGAGTTGGTCAAAAAGATCTGCTTCCTCTTGCTCCAGAACGTGACACTCCACCAAAGCATAAGAGCACTTCACACACTGTGCTTTGACATGGGATTACTGGAAGACAAGTGTGGGGGGGAACTGCTTTTTCTTTGGTCAAAAGAAACTTCTCATTTGATGAGTAAACTCATTAACAATAGAGCATCTCTCCTAAAATAGTATTAGAGAGCCTTCAAAAGCAAAGGCATAATGCATCTGTGAGTTTCTGAAATAATCTCACTAACGATAATCTGTGTATCAAGGTATTGCTAAAGCAACCCTTTTAGACAAGCATAAAGAATGCCAGTTCATTTCTGCAAGTGATCCAGGGAAGGATCCCACAACTCCCCTATTTCCTTCCAAATAGTTTCAGATGCATCTAAAGTTCCTGAGACTCATGTGCAATTTTTCATCAGTACAATTTCTCCTTTCACTGGCTTCTCAGAAGTGCCTATTACAGTATCTTACTGTGTACAGACATCCAGATAAACCTGCATCTTGATACACTCCTTAGGTCTTCAAGAAATTAAAGAGTTCCTGGGACAAAAAGCAATCCGAGAGCCACCTCTTTCACATACTCAGAAACAACTAATCACATCCTCTAACAATATTAATTGGTATTTTAATCAACTGGCTCAACACTGTCTAAAATCTTTAAATTAACAAAAAACAGAATCAGCACTGTTAGGCTATTGGTAACTACATTAAAGTAAAAAAAGTACAGTTTATTTGTACATTAATCTGGTTAGTATACCTTTGGAGAAAGACTTTTTCTTCCTTAAAGATAGATGTCCATTTGGCTACTACGTATCTTAACAGGACTATGATTAGAGATCATTGATCAATAGACTCAAGATACAGCCAACTGTATTTGAAATCAAACAGGCATGCAATGCCTGAACAACAAGCTCAAAGCCATTATTAAAATAGAGAAAGAGAAAAAGAAGACTGCTTGATCTTTGGTCTTTATTTCTCTTATTTGATGACTAAAGCTTTCCTTTTTTATATTCCAGACAACAATAAAGACATCAGTAGAGTGTTCTTTACTAAAGAATTAAATCTGTTCTATTTTGTTAGAACTTACGTATTCTTCTTGAATAACCAAGTCTTCAGAGAGAGTGATTTCCGGATAAGTAAAGCAGATGTGTCTAAATTTTCTAGGTGGGTAACCCAGACCACAGAGCTCTTGTGTATCAAAGAAGCCCTGAGCACATAAGGCTCAAAGAGACTTCGAGGTCACCGCTCACAGCAGGGTCAAGAGAAGCAGGTTGCTCAGGATCTTGGCTGTAGGCCTTCCAATATCCTCAAGTACAGAGATCTCTCTGGACAACCTGTTCCAGTGTTTGATCATCTCACAGTGGAAAAACAAAAAACAAAAAACAAAAAACAAAAAACAAAAAAAAAAAAAAAAACCTCTCTCACATCTGTCTCAGTATCTACCTATTCTCCCATCACAGGCAGGGTGAGGAACAAGGGCAAACAACCACAGAGAAGCCAATCACAGGCTAGATTCACAGTTTCCATAGCTCATACACAGCCTGTGGCCTACAACTCAGCCAAGCCTGACTTAGCCATACATTTCTGATGCTCATACCCCTACATCCATACCTTGCTTTCCAGCACACACCTCCCCTCCCACTGCACTATACAACTACGAAGTCTTTGACTTCCCACACAAATATCATCTTCAAAATCCAAGGCTTGTTGTTTTACCACAGTGTGACCAATGCCTCAGTGCTGATGACGGACAGTACAGACATGCTCCTACCGACAGGATACAAAGAATACCAGCTATGTGGTCACTGCTGGGCAGCTAAGGAACACAAGCATTTCTATTGACAAAAAGATTTGAAACATACGTTGGTATAAACTCATGAATCATGTTAAAAGCAGTCCTACAGAAAGGATGTACTACTACTGTGGGCAACGACAACATCACCCAGTAACTTAGTTATGCTGAGACATAAAAAGAAACATCTAGGATTCAAGCTGGCTTTGAGAAAACACCATAAAGTAATAGAATTATATCAGGACTGCAAGAGGTTTGTTACATTATGAATAAGCAGATAACCTAAACTATCCATCACTTTAGAAATATTTGGTCTTACTCCATCCTGATGGTGGAGCAGAAACGGTTGTCGCTACTCTACTATTTGAAGCACTTGAGAAGTTTTATTTACTTGGTTTTGAAAGTTCAGGAGGCTTCATTTCATCCCTCAGAATGCTTGGCAAATTAAGTCTTTTAGACCTAATCTTAAAGGTTCTAAAGGCTCCAACAAGTGACTCAAAAGAAAACATAAGATAGATTTCTCTCATTTTTTTCAACCTCTTGAAGAATGAGGACATAATACATTTTATTGGAGATATTACAGATGTAAGTCTAGAAAAGAGGGATGAGAAGGATGTACACGTGGTAATGTACAGAAAAGTTTTAATCGTCAGAATCTTGTTTTGGCTGCAACAAACAGGTTTGCTTTAAGCAAAAAAATTTAAGTAATAACATTAACAGTTTCATTTCACGTCTAAAGATGTAACAACAAATTATCAGTATTTAAGACAATCAAAAACTAACACAAAATTAACATGCAGAACAAATCAAAAATAAAGGTTTGCCCTCATTCCACCTCAAATAACAGGAGGAATAGAAGTACATTCTAGCCACCTGTGTGTGCTTTATACCTTTAGGCTGGTTAGAAAAGCAAAGGCAGGAAGTCTACAATACAGCTCCGGTGGACATTCGAAAAAACCCAGCAAATAAGGTTGGGTACATACGAAATGTTCTGCAACCAGATGTAGACAATTTATGCAAAGGTGAACACTGCCAAGGTTTCACCAGAAAATAACACCTTACAATAAGGAACGGGGTAACAGACTAGAGCTTTGCAGGCTAGAAAATACCATGATCACTTCAAAGACATTTTTGCAAAATGTATTTTTAGTGTGTCATCTCCTTCTATCCCTAGCACAGAAACTTGCACTTCCAGCAGAATACACACAGAGATACAAGCAACGCATGTAGCATAAGTGTCTCAATAAAGGTTACAGGGTTATGACCCAAGTGCATAGAGCTCCTATGAGGTAAACCTGTCCCATTAAATCAGACTAACAGGACTCAGCATAAACACTGCTCTTGAGAGCTTTTGAGTTTGCTGTTTAAGTGTTATCATTCTCTTCATGGTGCACTAAAAGGCTACCACTTCGTTCAAGAGCTAATCACCAGCCCTTAAGGCAGGCTACGTACACAGGCACATATGCAAAGGCTGAGGTCTTAAGAGTTTTTTCTCCCTCAACACAGAAATTAAACAATATGACAGACAACTAATTTACTTATGTTTTAAACTGGGGACCTCTGAACAAATTTGCTTTGAAACTGCAAAACTAAATCTCAAACAGAAGGTGATGAACACAAGTGTGGGTATGGTGCCTTCCTGACTGATCGGGCCATCTGAGGTATTTGAGAATATTTTAAGGGAATCACAGGACAAGGAAAAACCCTACGCATATTTTAAGGAAAAGCCACTGAAACATACCTGTTAATAACATTTCAATGCTGTAACCCATCTTCCCTGAGAAGTGAAGCAAGATAGCAGCTCCCAATAACCTGAAGTCAGTAACTCCTCTGGAGTAAATAAATAATTTCAGATCTTATCACAGGGTTGACTTCTGGTGTAAAACACCAAGTTTAGGCATGAAGTAAATCTAGTTGGTTTAAAAGCATTTTAAAAAGCAGTTGCATAAACCTAAAAGTTTTTGAATGAACACTAATTTTCCAGTTAAGATATATATATACATAAATGAAAAGCATGTTTCAGGAGGCAAGTCCCACAAAACAGTTGCAAAAGACTTTGAACTGATCACATCAGCAAAGAATTAAATGATTAAATGGATACTCTGATATTAATATCTATTATTGTGAGGACTGTCCACATTTCAAGGCCAGGCTGGATGTGGCTCTGGGCAGCCTGGTCCAGTGGCTGGTGACCCTGTCCACTGCAGGGGGTTTGAAACTAGATGATCTTTGAGGTCCTTTACAACCCAGGCCATTCTATGATTCTATGAGTCCATGATTACTTTGAGTTTATCCATAAAAAGATCATGTCCACGCTCACTTCTCAAGTGTTTATAGCTGAAAAATCTGACCCTAGTTTTTTTCCAAGAGATTTTTTCTGTCTTGTAAATATTCATAGAAGTAATAAAAAAATACCAGAAGTGTTTGAGTAATGTGTTCTTAACTTCTGAAACTCCAAGCAGTTCACAAAAAAAAGAAGATCCTGTTAAAGTCTAAGTAGTAAGCTGTATCTTCCAGAGCATATTTTGCAGCAACTAGATTATGGGATGAAACACAGCCTAAACTTATGTTCATATAGTTTTGCACATATATTTGTTGACCAAAAGACAGTATTTGTTACTAACTACTTTGCTGAATAGCATCATAAGATGATTCAACATCTTAAAAGTTAATGTAGAATATAGATTTTTCTTGGATTTTTTGTTTGCAGTTAGCCTTGTTGGAGCACAGTGCCATATTACAATTACACCTGGTCACTTCCCCATTAGTTTACTGTCCCATTTGTGCTGACAAAACTTTTAATGGGACTACCTGCAGTAGTCTTAGAGATGACATCACCCAATTTATCAGGTTTATAGTGGGGGCCATACCTACAGTTGCACCAGTCAGTGAGAGAAACAATAAGAAAACTGCTAAAAATATCATTCTTCTACATTCTTTTTTACAGAATCACAGAATCGTAGGGGTTGGAAGGGACCTCCAGAGATCATCGAGTCCAACCCCCCTGCCAAAGCAGGTTCCCTACAGCAGGTCGCACAGGTCGGCATCCAGGCAGGTCTTGAACATCTCCAGACAAGGAGACTCCACCACCTTCCTGGGCAGCCTGTTCCAGTGCTCCGTCACCTCACTGTAAAGAAGTTCTTGTGCACATTTGTGCAGAACTTCCTATGCTGCAGTTTCTGGACGTTTCCCCTTGTCCTGTCTCCACTCACCACTGAAAAGAGTCCGGCCTCGCCATTCTGCCCCCCACACCTTAGATATTTATAGACCTGGATCAGGTCCCCTCTCAGTCTTCTTTTCTCAAGGCTGAACAGACCCAGTTCACTCAGCCTTTCCTCATAGCAGAGATGCTCCAGGCCCTTCACCATCTTTGTGGCCCTCCGCTGGACTCTTTCCAAGAGATCCCTGTCTTTTTTGTACTGGGGAGCCCAGAACTGGACGCAGTACTCCAGATGAGGTCTTATCAGGGCAGAGTAGAGGGGGAGGATCACCTCCCTCGACCTGCTGGCCACGCTCTTTTTAATGCACCCCAGTAAGCCATTGGCCCTCTTGGCCACAAGGGCACACTGCTGGCTCATGGCCAACCTGTCGTCCACCAGGACACCCAGGTCCCTCTCCGCAGAGCTCCCCTCCAGCAGCTCATCCCCCAACCTGTACTGGTGCATGCAATTATTCCTCCCCAGATGCAAGACTCTACACTTGCTTTTGTTAAACCTCATCCGGTTTTTTTCTGCCCAGCTCTCCAGCCTGTCCAGGTCTCGCTGAATGGCAGCACAGCCTTCAGGCCTGTCAGCCAATCCTCCCAACTTCGTATCATCAGCAAACTTGCTGAGGGTGGCCACTATCCCCTCATCAAGGTCATTGATGAAGATGTTGAACAAGACCGGACCCAGCACCGAACCCCGAGGAATACCGCTGGTTACAGGCCTCCAACCGGACTCTGCACTGCCAACAACGACCCTCTGCACTCTGCAATTTTAATCACTGATATTGTAATAACACTAAAAAAAAAAAAAAAAACTTAAGAGAGAATACAGCTCAGAAAGGAAAAAGAGAGTTGCTTGGCTGCAATTGATGCATCACTTTGAGTAATACGAGATAAAGCAACATGAGCAAGACTCCAGTACATGTCTTCAGAACTATTTTTCCCATTACAATTAATTGTACAATAGTTCAGGTGAAAAAAAAGCATAAATTAAAAGAACCAAAATTCTTATCCGGGCATGAATATACTTCAGTAAACATCAAAAAACTTGTAATTTACTTCTGCCTCGTTAATGGAAGAGATACAGCAGACAATGGAAAAATGGAGAAGTTGGGTAAGGAGCAACGTTAACGATCGCTGCCCTCCACTAATTCAATTGTGCATTTCACCAACTCAGCATGAAATCTGTGCTAGAGAGAGCTTTTAGGACACTTTCACATTGTATTTATGTGAACAAAATAATATTTTTTACATACATAAAATATCCTGCGAAGGTAAGCATAATCCTACAGGTCCCTACCTAAGCTCTCTTACCTTATTCCTCTTTCAGGTTCCTGTCCCTACTGAAAGAAGGTTTTGCTGCTCATGAAGCCATAACTGAACCATCGTATTTTACTCTTGAATTGGGTAAAATGACACAAATTTGAATTTTCTAGTAGTTCAGCAGGGTCCACATAGTAGCCAGTGTATCCCTGCAGAAAGTAGGGCATTAACAGAGAGGTACATAAAGCAATTTTTACAATACTGTTTCATAAGCTTCCATAACAATGATTTAATTAAGAAAAAAAAAAGAAATATCTTTATTTTCATGTCTGTGTAACAAGAGATGAAATTCTTGTAATAGCTTGCTCTTTGTCTTGCAACAAAGAGCTTTTCAGAATTAAGTGCTCTAGACAGTCTTGAAGCTACTCAGATAATCTGTAACACAGAGTTATTAATTTTATTTTACTGCTACGATGCTCATAATAAGATTACAATACTTCAAAAAGCTTCCCATTAAAGGACATGTCTTTTTTTCCCCAAATAAAAGGGCAGTTGAGATAACTCCGGCCAAAAGCTTTGTGTTGCAATGTATTTTTAGAGATAATTGCTAGGCGCTACTAAAGACATCTTATGATGTTTGCCCTTTCTTCTGATGTTTCTACAAAAAAAAATAATACTGCTTCAAAGCAGTGCTATAATAAAAAATATTTTTAAAATCGTGTTAAATGTTGCCATTAGATTCTGTTCTCCCCCTCAAGAGTCACCTAACAAGATGTATTTCCCTCAACTTGAAATGGCTGAAGTTAACCACAGCGCACTCTATCTGTTGACACTGAAAAGAAAAAAGAAAAAAAATCAATTTGTATCTAATAACAGTCCTTAAACGCATAACTGAATTTCACTGCTCTGCTTCCACTTCCTGACACTATGCCCACAGCGTATATTAACAGGAAATTACATACACGCACACATGGGCAAAAATTACTTATATTCACAGATAACAAGTTTTCACACCCATGCCCATCCATCACATAAGCACTGGTAGTGAGCACGATATCCTGCATTTTACCAGCATGCTGTACTACCAAACACTAAAAACGCTGTGAAATACTTCTGAGGTTAATGAGATTCCAACAAACTGTGAGGCAAGGATGGAGGTCACAGTCAACACACTTCAACCAATTTTATCTTTCAGGTAGATGAGAAACAGCACAAAATTCTGCCCTGGAGTGGAAGCAGCAGCATCTTGTACTTCTGAGAATTCCCTTCTCCCACAGCTGTCGTTAGGTACAAGAGCTCATTACTCCATTACAAATTCGATAGAAGAAATGCTGTCTGCATCCTCTACATTGGCTTGAGTCACTCCCAAGTTGCAGACTCACTTTATGTCCTCAAAGGGCCAAAAAACTTCAGAGACTCAGCTCCTCTACTTCCATCTTTAAGTAGCAGATCAATACAGACTTCTGAAGAGAGCCTTGAGATCTACGGAGTTCACAAAAAATAGTCACAGAGAAACCTACACTACTACACTACTATGGGGATATCCAGTCTAGTGGGAATGCATGCAGAGAGGTACGGCTCCTAACACTGGAAGCTGACATAGAAGGACATTACTTGAGGTTTTGAGCATGCACACCAAGTGCTATAGATATAAGTATATGTATATCTATATATATATCATAGATAGATATATGCAGAGGAACAGGATGCCCAAGGAGGTTGGATGCCCCATCCCTGGAGGCATTCAAGACCAGGCTGGATGTGACTCTGGGAGCCTGGTCTGGTTACTGGTGACCCTGCACATAGCAGGGGGTTGAAACTGGATGATCATTGTGGTCCTTTTCAACCCAGGCCATTCTATGATTTTATGATTCCATATATCCATTTGCGCACATTGTCCAGCCTCAATGCAAAAAGGCTAGACTAGAGGAGCATTTCTCAAATTGCCTATGCTACTTCCTAGAGACATGGCATTTCTAAACAACAACAAGGAAAAGCGTCCTATAACCTGATTTTGTGAGCATTTATTTGTACTAGCCAAGTGTTTCTCTAGAAAAGTAGCTGCACCTCAGGCACCAAACATTTGAGAAGGGAGGGAGCAGGGGAAGCAGATGAGTGCAAATACAGCACACGGCTCTTCAGAGGGACAGAATCAAAAAAGCCACGCACATTATACAGTTCTTTTTTTATCACAATTAAACTGCTTTTCTCCGTTTTGTGTCAGTATTTTTGTTCCTAGATGAGAAAAATGTAGCAGCTTGTCCTTCCCCTTCCCTCCATTCCTACAATAGGTCTTTCTGTTCTTTCACTGCAGAAAGAAGACCTACATTCCAAGCAGAACATCTCCTGCATTCTCTTTCTATCATGGGAGAGACAGAGAGAAGAGCTGCATTAACACTAATCTCAGTACTCATGCAGCTGTTATTCTTCAGGGGTATTGAACGGTTTTCAACAGCTCATTCTGGTCAAGTGTATGTAAAAGGCTTAGGACAGAGACCTTTATTTTTTAAAGCAGCTTTTTAACATATCACAAATAACCAGTGCCCTAAAACAAGGTGGTTTATTTAATACCTGCCTAACTCAACTCAAAAACTGGACTGAGCGACAAAGCGCCACAGATATGCAGACTTCACTACAAGACACACCACAACTGACAGCTATCTGTTTCAGTACAGTTTTATAACTGCACGTCTCTATTCTGCAGCTCAGGTGTACATCAAAAGTGCACAGAGTTCAGCAAGCACATCGGTATTGTGCAACAGCTGACGTGTTACTCAGCTAGATTCATTCACCTCTTCCTCTCCATTTCCTTTCTGGATGCTGATCTTTATTCTGAGCAGCCAGCAATGGATAAGCACCTGACTAAGAACCTACTCATTACTGGACTTGCTTCAAATCGCTTACATTATAAGTTTGTGTGGATTATTTTTTTTTTCCCTGTAATTTTCAAGATCAGACTTTTTGGGGAAAAAAAAAAAGGCTAAAAATTAGTTAGCTCCACTCGCTTTCTTTCAGTACAGCACAACATTTAGCTGTCCTATTTGGCACAGCGAGGGGGCGAAACACAAAACTACTTCTGTTAGAATCCATTACCTTGAAGCAGTTATGAAACTACAGCCCAAAACACAAGGCTGAACAATTAACCTTTTACAATAGCCTTACTGGCCTGACAACGAACACTGAGGAGGCAAAGTCTCTGGGACAAATCTGTTTAACAAGGTCAATTACCTGCTTGTTTGGTTTATCAAAGCTGAGGTAACAAAATGATAGGATAGCTCTTTCTGTGACTACTAAAGGACAGCAAGTCCCCTCCTCCAAATACAAATACCAATCCCTACTGCAGGCTGCAGCAACATTCATATGGACTCTCGATGCCCTGAAAAATAAGCTCAGAAACACAGGAAACCAAAGCAGATCAAGTTTTACTCAGTATTTGAGAGAGGCAAGAAGTTGAGTCACGGTCTTCAAGACGAGAGTGTTGAAACAGTCTTTCAAAAATTTATTCTAAAAAGAATAAAGATCAAAATCTTAACAGCTTGCCAAAAAGTTATCCTATTATAAACTTGGCATTAGGTAACACAGTTGGAGATCTCTCAAGGTAATAAAGCAATACAGATATACTCCTACTTCCCAAACTATACCGGGGCAAAAACAAACACTGTCTTTCTTTCCCTTTCATTTACTCTACAGGCATTTACTACAAAACCACAGCATGGAAATAACAGCGAGATGTTAGCAAATATTAGCTACACCCAGGTTTGTAGTGCTATCATGAGAAGGCAGCTGGGAATCACATACCAGTAATTCAAGGCAGAGCATCTTTAAGATAAAAGAGGGCACTGAAGGTTCAACCTCCAGACTATAAGCATTTCTCTCTTCTTCCAGAGTACCTCTAGCCCGCTCACAAATCAAATCCCCATCAGTGGCTGAAGTACATCTTACAATTTATTTTTTGCCCCCTCAAAAAGCTACAGCATATGTTTAAGGTGCCTTACTTCACATTGCAGAAGGGTCTTGAAGTGAGGCCAGCTATGCATTTTGCTTCAAAAGTTCACTCTGATCCCATCTCCTCACTCCTGGACAGGCTGAACTGGGGCTGAAACAGCCACATCCAACAGCACCTAACCTACTGCCCAGCACCATAAAAGCATTAAAGGTATCTCCATGCTAGGTCCTCTAGCACGGCTATGGTAAAATACAGTTCCAGAACAAAAAACATTAGCTAGTCCTACACAGAGAGAACAGAGGTACTATTCAGTCTGACCCTGTGCTGTGCCTTCCCGGTTGGCAAAACTGCTCTAAAATAGTACCAGAACCAACAAAGGATGAGAGGGAATGGCCTTAAGTTGCTCCAGGGGAGGTTTAGGTTGGATATTAGGAAAAAAATTTCCTCTCAGTGGTAAGGCATTGGCACAGGATGCGTAGGGAGGTGGTGGAGTCACCCTGGAGGTGTTCAAGACACGTGTAGGTGTGGCACTGAGGGACGTGGTTAGTGGGCATGGTGGGGGTGGAATGGTGGTTGAACTACGTGATCTTAGAGGTCTTTTCCAACCTTAATGGTTCTATGGTTCTGTTCTATGAACACCACACATCAAAAGCTAACACAATGAGAAGATCTCTGTTCTGAAGACCAAAGGCTTCCCCTTAGCTTCCTATTTACGTGTGCTTTGATTTCGTGGTCTTTAAACTCATGAATTATTCTTGAAATAAGAAGCCATGGCTAAGAAGTATTTAACATCATCATAGGTTTAATTTATTCCTTATATGTTGTTCAAATTGTAGAATGAGTATAGCTTAATACAAAGCTGTGTGAAGACACTTGAACAACTAGACAAACCTGATGAAGCAAGAAAGGGCTTTGGGAGCTCTACGTGTGATCTTATGCAACACCTCCACTTTCCAAAGACAAAGAGCTACACATAACAGAAAACAGCAATGACACCTGCCAGGCATTTTTTTTTTTTTTTTAATGTAGGCATCCAATTCAACCGTACACTGAAAATTGGACTACATACTCAAATTTTAAAATCCATCAAGACAATTATGAGGCAGAAATCACACTTTTTTATTTCCAATCATTGTAATGCCTGGTGACTTTCACTTAGTTTGACTCATTTCTGTACCATACCAACACCATAATAAAATTTACATTGTTTTAAAAAGTACAGCTTGATTCAGCTTTTTAAGAATCCACTACTAATTGCAGAGCGATATGCAATAGGCTCTCCACATACACATACACACACAAGACAAGGCTAGCTAGAGGGGAAGAGATGAGCAATGTTTAGTGGGAAGACCTACTTAGAAATTGAGAACAATCCATACACTCATATAGTAAAACTTACATTGCCACTTTCTAGCATTCTGTAAGAATAATCTCATATTTGAAGATCAAACATAATGCTTGGGAAGTGTGCCCAAGGCTGACAAGATTTCTATGGATCCTGGTGCTGCTATCAGACCCCGGCACAGCAAAGCTGACAGCAGTGTCACTGCTGCACAGCATCTCAACCAAGTCAAATCAGCTGCTAAAAACTATGGAGCAAGTAGACCACCATATCAAAGCAAGTCTCCTTTTCTCTTTCACTACCTCTTCCCACCTTTCACCAGAACAATGATGGAATAAAAAAAAAAATAAATAAAAAAAATAAAATAAAAAAAAGTTGCATTTGGAGGAACAGTTACAGTTACTTTCTCTCTCTGATCCCCTCCTCCTGAAAAAGCAACCAAAGGATGACAAAGTATCACACAGATACAGTCAGGACTCTTCCTGCCTAACAGAAAGCACTAACTCCTGAGCTGCACAACAGGTCGCAGAGAAAGGCAGGATCAGCCCTCCATTGGCCAGGGCCCTGGCAGAAGCCCCAGCAACGACGATTGGTAAACAGCTGTGATTTAGCACCAAAATGCCATTTGTTCTCTTGGCTCCTTTTCTACATGCTCCTACATGTAAGCTTCACGCGCAGAAGAAATACTCCACAATGACACCTGAGTTAAAGCACCCCACGGACGCCATTGCAAATGGCACACAGAACTAGGAAACAGCCATGAGATACTGAAACATGAAAGAACCCAGAGCTGCAGGGAGCTAAAGGGACTTCTCTCAGACAGTGACCTGCAAGCACCCTTAACACTCGTTGCTCCCAACAGCGGCAAGCCAGCACAGGGCAGCTCAGTCGCAAAGGGCATTTAACTGCCTTTAAACAGGGACAATTTCTACAGCTTTTTTTTTTTTGTCGGATCTACTTATTTATTTATTTATTTTCCATTTCAGAACCGCGGTTGGTGCCACGGTGCTTCTCCTCGACGAAAAATAAAGACAAAGAGGGAAACGACCGCGAAAGGGAAATTTTCAAATACCCAGAGAAACTTTCTAAAGCAGTTCGTGCCACAAAGCGGCATCCCAGAGGGCAGAGCAGACAGCAGCCCTCACAGCGACTTACGACAGGGAAACAATAGACCTGCGCGCGGGGAGAAGCGCGCTGCCGGCGGAGCAGCCCCTTGCCCCGGCCGTGACCTCGGGCACCCCGCTGTCGAACCCGGAGCTCTTCCCTCGGGCCCAGCCCCGCCGCCCCGCCAGCCCCGCGGCACGCAGCCGGCGCCGCCCGCCCCGTACGCAATGGCCGCTCCGCAGCGCGGCACCGCGCAGCCCCGCGCCGGCCGTCCCCCTCCCCGCCGCCCCTCCAGCTCCGGGGCCCGCTCCGCCGCCGGGCTCACCGGCGTGCTGATCCCGGGGCCACAGGTAGTAGGTGGCGGGGATGACGATGAGCCCCACGAAGCTGGTGAGGAAGTAGAAGAACGTATTGCCGCTGTCGTCGTACTGGAACTGCTGCCCCGCCATGGCCGCCCGACCGCCGCCCCCGCCGCCCGGCGGCCCCCGCTCTCGCCCTGCCGGCTCGCGCGGGGCCGAGGCAGGCGCCGCGCGATCCCGCGAGAACGGCCGCGCCCCCGCCCCTCGCCGCGCGTGAGACGTGTCACTTTGCAGCCACCATAGCCGCTCTGGCGTCACGAGCCGCGCGCAGCCGCATCCGCCACGAGTCCCGCCCCGCACCTTCGGCGTGGGGCGACCGCACAGCTGCCGGCCGGGCTCCTCCCGCCCGCGAGGTGGCGCTCGACCCGCGCTCCCCGCGTCGTGGTCCCGCGGAATGCGGAGTGCGCGGAGACGCGAGGTGCTTAATGGTGGGAGGAAAGGAGCGCGTCTCACCAGTGCCCCAGTGTTTCGATACGTGTCAGCTCGGCTCACTGGGAAAACGCCGGTCTTGTCCAACAACGTCGATGACCCAGAATAAGGGATAGAATTCATCCTCAGGAGTTTGATGATGGCTGCTGGGAGGGTTGGCTGACAAACCAGAAGGCTGTGCTGCCATTTAGTCAGGTCTAGGCAGGTTGGAAAGATCGGCAGAGAAGAACCTAATGAGGTTTAGCAAGGGACAGTGTGGAATCCTACACTTGGGGAGGAATAATCACGTGCATAATATCATCGTCAGCATCAGCATCATCACAAGTTAGGGCTGACCTGCAGGAGAGGAGCTCTGCAGAGAAGGACCTGTGGGTCCTGATAGATGACAGGTTGGCCATCAGCCAGCTGTCTGCTCCGGTGGCCAAGAAGGCCAATGGGATCCTGGGGTGCATTAAAAAGAACATGGCCAGCAGGTCAAGTGAGGTGATCCTCTCCCCTCCCATCTCTGTCCTGGTGAGGCCTCACCTGGAGTACTGTGTCCAGCTGTGGGCTCCTCAGTTCAAGAAAGATGGGGAACTTCTGGAGAGAGTCCAGCAGAGGGCCACAAAGATGGTGAGGGGTCTGGAGCATCTCCCTTGTGAGGAAAGGCTGAAGCTGTTCAGCCTGGAGAAGAGAAGGCTGGGGGAATCTCATCAATGGTTATAAATATCTAAAGGATTCAAATGGATGAGACCAGGCTCTTACAGTGGTGTAGAGTGATGTGACAAGGGGCAGTGGGCACAAACTGGGTCACAAGAAGTTTCATTAAACATGAGGAAGAAATTCTTTACTGTGAGGGTGACAGAGCACCAAAGCAGACTGCCCAGAGAGGCTGTGGAGTCTCCTTTTCTGGAGATACTCAAGACCCATCTTGACACTTTCCTATGTAATATATGGTTTATCAGGGAGCTGGACTAGATGATCTCCAGAAATCTTCCAACCCCTACAATTTTGTGATTCTATGAAAAGGTGACAGAGAAGTTGGGATGGCAGCACAAGAAAGGGAGGTGTTAGATATTGCTTAGTGGCAACATAATGATGGGGAAGGCTGATGTGGCAGCTGTAGGGAAAGGTATATAGTAATCCATAGATGGAAGAAATCTTCAGTTATTCAAGGAAAATGATTTTCTGTTAATTAAAATGTTTAAAATATATAGGTTTTGTTTTGTTTTGTTTTGTTTTTTCCAGTTATACTTTTCATTTTTTCCATTAGATCCTTCTAGAGTTGATAGGCAAAATTTAAGATACTTTCTTTAGTCTTTTGCTTTATACACTACCTTTGATTGAGTATTCTCTTGGGTACCCTCTGCAGTGAGGACAACTGTTCAAAGAGCTGGTTTGGAAGATACCTGAGTAGATGGAATACTCCCTTCCATTGCAGGACTCCAGTCTCTAACTTTTCAAAGTGAAGAAATGAAATGCTTCTGTACAGTTTAAAAAAAAGAAAAAAAGCAAGAAGACAAGTAGGGGTCTGTATAATCTACATACATACTTAGCCTAGTTTTGTAAGCAGAGGAAATGCTCTTCTGCAACTTTGTTCCTCTGCAAGTCCTTTGCTTCACTCAGATAAGGAGGAAGAGCCTTTAAAGGCAACGAAGTTTACATGGGTTTTGTGAAAATAGCCTGTTGAAGGTGGAAGGTTGCTGGCTGATCGTAACTGAAGGACCTGAAGTGGGTGAGCTCACACCAGATCACCATATAATTCACAGAGGGAACAGTATCTGTAAGTGTAGGTCTCTAGTCAATGTGTTCAGCTGATCCTAGGAGCCCAGTCAGGAGCAAAGCAGGCATCACTGATGTTTCAGGTCATGAAACTAATTCCTAATGCCATTGTTTTGCATTGATTTTCTATTGGGTATTGGTAACATTGTTCCTTTGCCCAGTTGGCTTGTGAGGGTGCTGTCTTGGCATTAACTGATCTAGTAAGAGAGTCCTGGGGGCTGCTCCAGGCTTCATCCTGCCTCTGCTTTTCCCATCAGCCTGTTCCAGGTGTGGAACTGTCCAGCTCTGATGGTGAAAGGCTCCTCAGGTGGGAGGTCTGTCACCCAGAAATTGAAGAGCAGAGGCAGTTGTAGCAGAGACCCTCACAGTCTAGCAGAGTGCTGTTTCTTATTAGCACAATTTCCCTATAAGCAGTAATGGCTCAGTGATCACCGACCTGTGGAATCACCTACATGATTGTTCATTCAGTGAATGACTACAGTCACCAGCATCAGTTTTGCACGCCCACTGGCAATGTGTCCAGTCATGAGAGATGGTCAGCTGCTGGTTGCCACTACCAAGCATGAGGCTTCAAGCTTTTGTCAAGGAAAGGTTCCAAAAAGCAGTCTCCTACATTCAGTCCTACCATAATTCCTCAACACGTGAGCAAGAGACCCAAGCTCCTGGCAGGTTTGCCTGCTGAGAGAAAGGAGAAATGGCAGTGTGAAGGTAGGAATCTATAAGCCTAATATCTGAAGTTGCACAGCAACCGATCCACACATAGTGTCTATGGAAGAAAAATCAGACCAGATGTGATCAGGCACTAAGGATGATAGCAGGACTGGTTCAGCAGGTAGGAATGGTGACGTTCCAAACATCCCTGTTGCAACAGATATGCAGTTGCAAAACAGAATGAAAGGTTTTATGACCTGTGAAATGGGAATGACAATTCAGCAGAAATGCCTACAGATGTGGGTACTTGTACCCCAGATGTCACAGCCTTCCTAAACTTCTGTGCGTTGAAATCCGATGAAATCCGAGGAGCAGAACTGCCAGAAGCAGGGAACGGCCGGCAGATGGCAATCCGACACTGCTCTGGGACTCCCTCCAGCTCACACAGCTGCCAAACCAATCTGATAACAGGGTGATGTATTTCAAACGATTTGCCA
The DNA here is from genome assembly GCF_019232065.1 of Centrocercus urophasianus. NCBI lineage: Eukaryota > Metazoa > Chordata > Aves > Galliformes > Phasianidae > Centrocercus > Centrocercus urophasianus. The sequence goes on from NW_024884142.1 coordinate 37,093,435, forward strand.
GTTTTGCGGGTATATTGGTTTCCAATAAAATGCAGTGTGACATTATGTAAGTCTGCCATATCTGGGTCATTAAGGCAAGGATGGAAGAACGCTTTTAGTGTGTTTAGGTGGGGAGGAGAGAAGATAGCAGATTTGTATGACATTTTTCATTGAAATGGGCATTGCTAACAGAATAGCTCTTTGTAAGAGTTTCAGAAGCACCTGTAGCTGTGAAAAAGTGTGAGAAGGGCAGCAGGATGTGCACTGTGCACGCAACTAGGATTCTCTTTGGGCTGCTCAGTCTTGTTCAGTGTTTACTCATCTCACAGCCACCTCCACTCTGCAGGCAGCGGCACACAGGAGTCTTTGCTCGTTCTTATGTACCTGATTTGGTTCTGAAGAGGGGTGAGGAAGCCACGTAATGCATTCTCTTTGGCACGTTTCACAACATTTTGGCATGATTCCACAAAAGCTTCCACAGATCCACTCCTGACTAGGCACAACGGTTTGCTGGGCTGATTTGGGATGGGAGAGGCGGTGGATAGACGCTGGGGGGCAGCGGTGTGAGGATCTGTTGGACAGACCCGCAGCCTGCTGAGTACTGCAGACCTTCGCCCTGCTTTGCATCTGTAGTTCATACCTGTAGTTACAGATGGCAGGAAATCGGTGGTATTTCCTGCTGAGAGATGACAAATTCGGGAAAAAGATACTAGAGGAAGTTGCTGGGAGCCTGTATTGCAATTGTATAGAGATTAATGGCAGCCAAAAGAAGTAGAACAAAATAAAATCAGACAAAAACCAACCAAACAAATAAAAAAATACACCTAGTGCTCCTGAACAAAGTATGGTGCCAGAAGAACCTAGAGAGTGGGCACATAATTTATGCACCTCATAAGCTCATCTGGGCTGTGATTTTCTGCGGTCTTGCCCTTGGAAGAAGATCAAGTGATGGAAAAGTTACATCAGGGATGTACATCAGTTTTGTTGGCATTCTGGCCTACTTTCACCTTTCCTGTTTGGTGCTAGGAATAACTGAGAGGATGGAAGTCCAACATGCAAGTTTCTCAGGGGAGGTCCCTCTCCATTCTTTCTGGGCCCACAGCAAAGGCAAACTCTTCTTTCTCTTCTTCCTCTTTTTGTGTTCTCACTGACTTTCTCTTTTTCTCATCTTTCCCTCTTCCTCACTTGCTTTTTCTTCTTCTCCCTCTCTCCCTCTCCCACTCTGTCTTTCCCTCTCCCTGCTCTCACAAAAAGAGGATGCCCCAGCACCAGTGCTGCCGTGAGGGTTCAGCCCATGCAAAGGTTCAGGCTTTGCTTCACGCTGACAAAGCTCTCATAATTGGGAATGCTGAAGATGAAAGCTGGAGTGCTGCTGCTGCTCCTCTGGAAATCAGAAAGCGTTGTGGCTAAATCCAGCAACTGGGACTCAGGGGTATTACGAGGATAGGCACAACAGAGGTGCAGTAAGTGGATTATCCCTTTTTTTTTTCCCTATGTTTCCCTTTTTTTTTTGTTTAAATTAGCGATTTTATACCACTGTATTAAACATAGCCTAAAAATGATATAGTAGCATTTCCCTTAGAAATGGGGAATGGTTTAGAAATTGTACTTACTTCTTTGCATTTGGAATTGTTCAAACAGTATCTGTTTTGATAGTTGACCTTGTAAAGTGGGGAAGACAGAAGTAAGTCACAAAGATCCTGTGGGTTAAACTATTTTCCAAGCTGATTATAAAGCTTAGCACTCAAGTGGCCTTTGCACAGAAACTCACAAAATACCTTTTCTTTTTAAAGGGTTATCATCACCTAATTCATTTTACCTCTGCTTTCGCATTAGAGGTATTGTTTACTCCTGTGCTGCTCAGAAAATGCTCAGTAAGTGTGATATTATGGCCCACCCTACAAACCTGGTCCAAGTTATAGCAGCTTAGCACAATGCCACAGTCTGTTCACCATGGCAGTTTGAATATTTAAGAAGGGCTTTCCCTGACATTTAATTTGTTTTTCACTTATGCTACCAGTGATCAAGCAAAATTCACATTGACACCGCTGTCTGACTAATAGCAATGCCAGTGTTGCCCAAAAAATAGTTGCAGAACCACATTGCAGATGCAATGTTATTTGTAAGGGCTTGTGCTGGCTTCCAGGCAGCTTTTGTCAGTTTTCATTTATGACTTATAATTAACTACAGATCTCTGCTTCGCTTTATCTTCTGCTTATTTTTTAGGGACAAAATCTCCTGTATTAAGACCAAAGCATCAGAAAGCAGAGGGTAACAATTGTTTTCTTGAAGGTCGATATGCAGTTGATATCAAATAGAAATCATGGCAAAAATAAAAAAGACTAACTACATCTCATATTTGTGGCTAATGTAAATCAAAGTATGGCTTAAGTTGGAAGGGACCTTAAACATCACTGATCTTCATTCTTCTTCCACAGACAGGGCTGCCACCCCCCAGATCAGCTGCCCAGGGCCTCATCCAACCTGGCCTTGAGCACCTCCAGGGATGGGATGGGGCATCACAGCTTCTCTGGGCAGCTTGTGTAAGTGAATGGCAGTTGGCATGTACACCTGATGGGGAAAGTGGAGAAAGAGGAGGCATGTGGAAGGGCAACTGAAGGACTGAGGAGATCGTCTTATGATCACCTCATAAGGAGAGACCGGGCAGGAAAGGACCCTGCATAGGGAATGGTGGGAAGGAACATGTTCAAGGTTTACAAGGCTTTGAAAACTACACATAACCAGAAGCACCATTCACAAATATCGCAATATCAGCATGGGGGCAACTTGAAGAAACTGGCAGGAGACTGGTTGCAAATAGACGAAGGAAAGAATTTATGTATGCAGAATGTAGTGCACTCTCATAGTTGCCAGCTGTAAGATGCTGAGGGAATCAGATCATGTCAGCTAGTTCGTAAACTAATTTGGTGGACATCAGGCCCATGGATGGGTACTACAAGGACTAGGCCCTGAACATCCCCAGTGCAACAGAGAAAGGAGGCAATGAGCCTTAAGTTCTAAGTTCCAAGACCCTAAATTCTTTACAGAGCGAGTGGTGAGGTGCTGGAACAGGCTGCCAAGAGAGGTTTAGATGCTCCATCCATGCAGGTGTTCAAAGCCAGATTGGACAGGGCCCTGGGCAGCCTGGTCTAGTATTAAATGGGGAGGTTGGTGGCCCTGCATGTGGCAGGGGGGTTGGAGATTCATGATCTTTGAGGTCCCTTCCAACCCTGGCCATTCTGTGATTCTATGATTTTGTGTGAGCCACTGAGGATGCACTCCATGCACACAGAGCATCTTGAGTAAGATGGCCCTTGGTGTCAGACTGCAGTCCTCTGCTCAGTGAGCCAAAGCAATGACTGGGGATGTGGGTGCAGAAGGCAGGGTATAGGCTTGAATCAGTGGGGTTCATACTAACCTAGTGGGGACAGGGACACATCACTATGTATTTGTAGGGAAAGGGTCGGGCCAGCACTTTAGACAGTGATTAACAAGAGGTATATCCTACCTCACACCAGCTCATCATATGCACAGCAGCTCCAGCCCAGCTAAACACAAATCTCCTCCAGCTGCAATGGCAGTGGTGCAGCCTTTGATGCTCAGTGGAAGTATTCTTGAAAGCTTTCTTTCCCTTGTTGTCTGCTGATGTATATGAAATAAAGACCTGTAAAAATGCCTGTTTTCATATTAATTCATCTTTTCCTTCACACATTTCCAATTTGCCTGTTTTTTTTTTTTTCTTTTTTTTTTAATCTCTTTAGCTATCCGGCTGACAAACCCAAAGCCGTATTATATTCTCTATCTTACACCTCAGACACCAGGTGATAAAGATCTGCAAGAAAATGCAGAGTCCATGTGAGCACACTGAGTGAATAACGCAGTTCTGTAGAACTCTTTTGATTACTCCTCACCAAAACACTGCACTCTGTGACACATCTGTGACCACAACCTTCCCAAGCACAAGCTGCTAAAGAGCTCTCACTTGGATGAGGTAAGCACGCAAGATTGATTCGTGCAATGTCTTCTCACTGTGCTCAGCACTTCACATTATGCTTGCAGATGCACAGTGCTGTGTTTTCCTACAGCGAGATCATTTTCTGAATTAGTAAAGGAAAACGTGCCAGTATCTGTTTTGTGTGCTTCCAGAGGTGTATTTAAGATTGATTGAACAGATTTTTAAGGAAGGACCTCCAGCGTTTTTCCAACCCTGTCAGAACACTGAAGGAAGCCACTGTGAGGCTCAGCCCATACCGCTTTATGTTGAGGCACACATTTCTGAGCACCAGGGTTTACACAGCAAATGCTACAGCCTCTCATGGCAGCAACTTAGAGGGCAATGCTGTGATTTTAATAAAGCTGTCAGATTAAGTGACTGCGTGGTTACACCGTGATATTAATACATGTTCTTAACTGTCAATTAGTTAACTGGCTAATAGAAAGAGCCCAGCTTATAGGATTTTACTAATGAATATAATGCTTTGTTTCTGGGCAAAACATATGCTTTGGATATATAATTAGAAAAGCCCCCCCTGCCCCCCATCGAGAGAGCATGTGCAGCTGAATAAAGGAGCTCATTATACCTGTGAGGGGTCAAAGTCTGTGGATCTGTAGCTTATGGTATTATGACAGATTACAAAATCACTCCATTATGTTAGTCAATCTGTTTCCAAGCACACACTAGCGGGGAGCAGGGCACTAGAAACTCCCAAGCACGGCTCCCAGTGGCTTTTCCCGAAGGTCTTATGATAGGTCAGCTGCCAGTGGCATCACCTCTGACAGCTCACATGTCAGACCTCTGCTGTACGACTTCTGTCTTTGTTATTGCAGAGCCTCTTCACTGGCAATCAATGCCTGCTTCAGGTTGCAAAGAGCTCCTGGTAAGAGCTGAAACAAATTTGAAATCCATGGGTAGCCACCATTTGTGCTAATGAAAGAAAAAAAAGCAGAGCACTTATGCTCCATCTGACCTCCCTCAGGCTCTCTCCTTAATAAAAAAAAAAAAAGAAAGAAAGAAAGAAAGAAAGGAAAGAAAAAAAAAAAAAGAAAACAAGTTTTTAAGTAGAGAGGAGAAAGGACAGCTGAGCAGCAACAGCTGGGAGGGAAAGCATCAGGTTCGGCATCAGTGTGTTTGAGGGTTTGAAAAGAAAAAACAAAGTAATTCACATGCAGGACAAAGAGATTTCAGACATGATAGACATCCTAAGAAACATTTGACTTTCCTAATCTTTCAGGGAAATTATTCTGCTGGAAAGTCTTATTCAGTCAGTTCAGCATAAAACTCCCTGGTACCAAGAATAAAGAAAATCCTCTTGCCTTGGAGAAACGTGGGACTCGCCAGCACTGCTCTGGGCTGTGGCTCTGGCAGGTGCCATGGAAGAGGGCTGCTGCCATCTGAGCTCTGCTGAGTGTAAAGGGGGGCAGCAGCACAAAATGGGGAGCACAAGGGGAAGCTTCTCCTCTCCAATAGACACCAGGAGCTGTGCAGCTGTCCTGTTGCAGGCACACAGCTGCCAGGAAATAGGCCATGCTGGATACACAACTCCGTGCACCCCGTGTGCTCCCATCTCCCTGACATTGTGGCTCCTTGGTGGCTCCCAGCCCATTCAATTGTCTCATTTCTTTGCAGACTGCACAGCTCACTGTAGCTCCTCTTAATCCCCAGAGGCAGGACCCAGACATGGTGGCAGTCACCCCATACCCCCTGAGATCAGCAGAGTGACATAGTTTTATGCTGGGCAATGGCCGAGGCCATGCACTCAGATGTGTTTGGCTAGCAGCCTGGGAGTTCTCGACTTTTCAACAAAAGGCATTGAGAAGAGCTTTTGATATGGTTATTTGATCAGAGATCAAACGCTTCCCCTTTGAGTTCATCCTTTTCATGTTTCCAGTATGTAAGTTACATTTAAAAAAACACCCTGCAGGTGTTTGGACACGTGCTTTGAGAAATCTCTGAGGCAATCGCAGCAGAGAAATGGCAAAGGTTTAAGAAATAACGACCAGGAACTTGTGCTGGCCCTGTGTGGTGCCTCCACAGGGTGAGTTTGGAGCTGCCCTGCTGATGCGCCACTCTGCACCTTACCCTCCACCCAGCAGGCCCTCGGTGAGGTGCTTGCTGCCGTGAGCATGGCTGTTGTCCATGGGCCATGGCTTTGCACTGCTCCCAAACCACCTGCAGAACAAGATTTCCTTCCAAGAAATAACGAAGCCCAAGCAGGCAGGCCAACTCGCTCATCTTTCCTGGGGTTTCATTTTTCTTTAAATGACCTTTACAATGTTTTCCCTTAAAGCAATGTCTATTTTTAACCCACTGATGCCACTTAATTAGTCATTTTTCACAAGAGGCACATCTGACTGGAATTCATGCTCTTTTTCTACCCTTTTAGCAGCATCTACGTTTATTTTCCTACCAGAGAGTAAGATGGGATCTCTTAGTCTCAGATCTAATGATCTCTAATGGTTATTTCCTTCTCCTTTACCATTCACCTCAGACCCTGGAAGTCAGTAGCTCAGTCGCCACACTTTATGGTTCGTCTGACTCGGTGCAGCAGCTGATTAATGTGCTCTAAAGTCAAGAAGATTCATTTAGAAATCTATTTTTTCAGTCACTTATGTACCTGTCCCTGGTGAGCACTGCTGGGGGACACCACAGGGGTTGCTGGGCATGCGCTGGGCTGCCTTTTGCAAAGTGCAGCTGGTTGAATGTCATATAAACAAACAGGCAAGGTTGTGTTGGCCATGCCAACCAGCCAACAGGAAAGTTAAAAGCCAAGGAAATTGTTCCAGGAAAAAGAAAGAAAAGCTTAATCTTAGTAAAAATATAGTCCCTGAGCGCTGGCAGGGTCAGGGTCAGATTGGGTTACGTGTTGTATAAGTCCCTGTTACACAAGCCAAGGCAGGCAGAGGCTTTCTCAGGGCCATTCAACCCTGTTTTCTCTTGCACAGTTTGGTGTTTCTTGCTCATTCCTTTTTTCCCTCACTGTCCCTTCTCCTGATGTCTGCTTGGACATCAAACAGATCAGTCCACGTGTTTCCATCATTGTGATTCGGGAGTGCCTGACAATCACTTTGTCTTTAAATAAAATAGATGTGGGAGCTTACAGGGAGATCTGCAGTAACTACAGTGATCTACAGTGGCTGCAGTAAAGTATAAATATACATTTTCATATATACATACATATACACACACACTTATACATGTATGTATATCTTATGCATACAGATACTGTCTGTCTGTGTTACAAACAAAAAAAACATACTCATGGAATGGCTTGGGTTGGAAGAGACCTTAAAGATCATCCAGTTCTGATCCTTTAGGTAATGCTCATTCTGCACTAGTGAAACAGTCTGCTCCAAAGCAAAGCAGTTAGAACACAGGGATCAGATGCAACCATCACTTATACATGTGCAGTCTGGGCAAACTAACAAATGGCATTGTTCTGATAATTAAAAAAACCAAAAACGTACCACCATATTTCATATAAATAGCATGACTGTTATTACTCATCCCATGGCCAGCTTCATTGCAACTATTCTGAAAGATACTTTCCCTTCCAAATATCTTTTCCCCAAAAAACATCCCCTCCTATTCAGCTTGAGGCTCTGTTTTTTTCCAGGAAGATTAGTGGCAAGCCAGCATCTTGGCCAGTACTTGCCAGCCTTCTCTTTACATACCTGTACCCATCATCCAGACAGACATCCTGAAAGCATCTTCAGGATATTTTTTCAGTGGAGCTATGCAAATTAAGACTGCTCATCCAAGCAGGCATTCAGAGAGCATCTCCAGCTCCAGAAAAAGCCACCTTGAATCTCTTGACTCTTCCTTTGTCAGATCACTTTTGAATTCCCAGTTCGCCAAAGAGACACACACATTCCAGTCAGAAACACAACCTCAGCTCGATAACCTATTCTGGCACACCACAAACACTCTATTTTTGGTATCTTTCTCATTTCTGTGTTTGACTAATGGCTCTCAATTCAGCACACTTCTGCAGTACTTGACACCAAGACCCAGAAAAGCTGCTAAGTATACACTTGTAACTCATCTGTCTTGCAAAGAAAAAGAATGATAACACTGTATTGCAAACATCATCCCTGGAAAATTCCTAACAATTTTTCTTAACCACAGAGAACATACAAAACATCCTAACAACTACAACCTGCTTCTTAACCAAAAAGAAGGGCGCTGTCTAATGCAGTCTTTCCATGACAAGGAAAGAACAAAACAGTACCTGAAACCCGCTGACTTTAGAGCCTTCCATCTGAGGACTGCCCCTGGAGCAGGAAGGCAGATACACAGAGCTTGAGCTGAAAGATGCAGAGTTTACAGTCTTCAGATTTTGCCAGGCATTATACCTAAGCAGGTGTGTGTTTTATACCTTGGCTAGGCATGAGTGACACAGATACTTTATCTTTCCCTGTCCCTTTTTGTAGACTTCTTTTCAAGTCACTCGTCTTATAGCCCATCTATCCCAGGTCTTCTCTGTGCAAAGCCAAGACATCTGCACCTTGCAGTGAACACTACCTTTGGCAAGCTGACTGCTGCTCTTCCAAAGAAATAAATAAACAAGAAGTGAATGAAGTCCAAAGGAATATTCTGATTGTCAGTGGCTGTTCTGCCTTAAACTAGATCAGTTTGACATAAGCCATTTATTTCTTGGTTAACCCCGGAAAAGTCCTGCAGGGAACAGAAATTCATGCATTAATCCTGCTCACCAGTTTGGTTCCACCTTGGGTTGGATGAAGGAGCTGCTGCAACCCAAACTCAAATTTATTGCTCCAAAATAGCAATAAAAATAGTAAAACAGCCACACTCCAGAGCCCCTTGTGATCCTCACGCAAACTCTTTATTACGGAGGGAAGAAAGAGACAACACTGTAAAGTGTTGGGCATTACAACGAAACATAAAGCAGCATTAAAGTTGCTCTGTGCCTAATGCTGTGGTTTAAGCAGCTAATCTTGTTTTGGTTGAATGGCATGTTCATTACAGCAAATAAATCAGCAACGTGTGGGATTATTGAAGAGGAAAGACATATTAAACCAGTTTAGGGCATCATATTGATTTTTTTTTTTTTAAGTGTCCGATTTAGCCTGGCGTTTTTCAACAGTCAGTTCTAATAAATGCTTGCAGAGTACAGATTAAGCAGGTGGGAATGCTGCCCAGAAAGAGTATTATGAATAACTTAAGGCACTGGTTTAATTGCAGCAATCCATGATACTTACTGCGCTGGCACCAGAGTGGAATTTTCAGTATTAAAAGTTAAAACTTCAACCCAACTACTAGCAAGTCTCTCTCTTTTCTGAAATATTTGAAATAGCTTTCCAACACTTTCACCTTAGACAGGAGTAGGGAAAGATTTTCAGGGTTCATTTAATTATTGAACTTCTAGCATAACTCATTAAGTAATTTTAAAAACGTAATCAGCAGCTGTTAACTTGACACTACTTGCATCTGGCCACAATGCAGTGCAGCAGCATCCCTGCTCTCCTTGCCATTCCCTTTTGCGAGATACACAGAAGCAAAACAGCCCAAAGGCAGCTCACACTCCTTCCAAAGCAATGCTGTGCTATAGAGCATTCCTGTACTGTACTATTCCTGTACTTTAACCACAGCAGACGGGCCAGGAGGCTGCTGAGGCTGCAGGGCACATCAGTTTTCTCCTGTTTATTTCTCCAGTTACCCACCACCCATGTGCTGGGGAGCAGGGAGCACATCTTGTTCAGAGCAGAGCCCAGGAATGCCCAAAAGTGGGGAACCAAATACAGCTGTGGGTCCTGTGCAGCTGTATCCAACTCTGGAGATAGTCCTGCGGGGAGCTGGATTAGGTGACCTCCAGCAGTCTCAAAGCAGAGCTGACGAGGGAAAAAAACACATTTAAGACTTTGATAAAAGAGTAAAACATTTCCCAATACCAAATGGCCTCGCCACTGCATAAGCACTTTGGCATAAATCAGAAGTGTTCCAGGCAACACCTTAGACCTTGAGGCAGATGCCGGGGAAAAGTAATTTGGACCAGCATCACCTTTTAAGTAGATAGTTGCTGAATTTCAACTCTTGGCACAACAGAAAGCTGCTAGTTGCACCTACATCATCCTGGCTGACTCCAGCAGGTTACAAGAGACACTAATTGCAGTACTGGGAGATGGAATGCTTCAGAGAAGTTGCCGAGTTGATTGACTTTTCTGTTCCAATGTTCCAATGTAACTTTTTACCTTGGCATAAACACAGAAGGTGCATCCTGTACGGTTAAGCTTAACAACAGCCAGGCTAAAAATGTTTACACTGATCCCATAAGGAAAACTTACACAAAAATATGAAGCAAAAGCAGCAAGTTACATATACATTCTGATTAGGAGAACAGTAATTTTACTTATCATGTAGTTTATCATTCCAGAGAAGCGCTATACTCAGGAAATTAAACCTAATGCACAAATTAGCTGAATTGCAAGATTTGATGGCAATTGATTAACTGGACAGGGAACACCAGAAGCAAAATATTCAGAAGCTGAGCCATTTTGTGATTCTAAGAGACATTTCACAAAGATGGAAAAAAGCAGCCATTACACAAGAAGCACGGCTTATTATTTTGTTTTCAAGGAAAATCAAGTCCATTATTCATTACTAAGCAGTAACCCACACTGTTTCAACTAAAACGGGAGCTTTGTTGCAAACCTTGAAATCAAGATCTCTTCAACACTTCCACAGCATCACACCAAGTACCATCCCAGAAGAATGCAGTTGCTTTGCTTTTACACAATTCACAAGTCCCTGTTGCCATCCTACCACTTGTTCCTTCTTGTTCCTGGCCTACGTGTGCCACCACAGACAAGTGGGGAAACAAGCTCCTCCCTGCTGCCAGTCCACCATCTCACTCTACCCTGAATCCTGAGCCTCCCCTTTCCAGCTCAGCTGCAGCCAAGCCCCTTCTGTGCCCTCCTCCCACAGGCTGCCTCAGCCACCTGTGAATTTTCAGCAGCTTCTCCTTCCGAAGTGTTTTGCTCTTAGTTTGCTTACAGGCACCCATTTCCAGTCTCGGTTTCTCCTCCCATGTCTGCTCCACTCCCTGGTTTCATTCTCCACCCTTCCTGCTTATCCTCCTCTTGCATTTACACCCTCTTGAATCCCTCTCCCAAGAGCACACACAACCAGAACAGTACCTAGTTTTCCAGCTGAAGCTGCCCCTACATGCTGGCATGAATACTTTCTCAGTCTTCACAGAAGTCCCTTAGCATGCAACCCACTGAGATTATATTTGCCCAAGTCTTTCTGCTGTGATTCACTGCACTGTCATTCTTAAGAAAATCATCAGTTTTAACAGAAATTCAGCAGTGGAACCGTTGAAGCCAAAAAAGCAGCCAGTGCAGCAAGTAAAAGCCTCCCCACAGAGGGAGACACCCAAGTTATCCTCACCACCACTGGTGCATGTATGCCCATGCAAGAAACTCCACTGCTATTAACAGCAGTCTTTCCATATGCTTCAGCAGGCTTGAACTGAGTTCAAACTCCACCCTTTCTCAGCAGTTGCAGTTCATTTGTTCTGTAATTCAGCGCAGCACTGCTTTGAAAATGTCTTTTTGATCCTGTTTTCCTACAAATGGCATAATGAGGAATAATAAGCAGGTGCCTCTAAACACAAACCCAGAACAGCGGGAGCATAAAACCACTACAAATGGAGCAATTAAGTAACCACACTGTTCACTGTTTATTGACAATCTTTATTAAAGCTGACTTCCAGTGTTGAGAAGTTTCCTAATAAGTATAAATACGAACCAAAGTGCTGCTCCCCCGTTAGAAATCTTTATTTGCACAAAAAGATACAAACAACCAGGATTTCCAAAGTTTGCCATTTTGTACATATAATACCAAAAAGAAAAAATAAACCAAGGTAAAAGATTAGCAGCCAAAAGAATTCTAGGCCTCCTTCAGACACACGAACTGTGTGCTTCCACATTTCTCTAAGAAAGAGTACAAAGAGAATTCAGTCAATTGCTTTTTGTAAGAAACATCCTACCAAAAATGTAAGACTGTAAAGCAAGGTTGTAGTGCGAAATTTGCAGAAAAAGAAAAAGGAGAAACAGTAGATAGAAGATTAAAAATCTCAAGTGTAAACATCACTGCTGCTTTAAAACAAAAACCAAAAGTCACATGAGCATTTCCATTTGGCTTAGCAACCAGGAAAATAAGAAAAGCTGGGTTGTTGGTTTTTTTTTTTTTTGGTTTTTTTTTTTAAAGTGCTTAATCACCACATCCAAAGTAATGACTTTGAGACCTACTTAACACGAATGTGCTCAAAAAGCCACTGCTTACAGTATAAAAGCTGTCATTCTGAAATGCTGCACATACAAACTGGCTTTATCTGCATGAATGAAAGATTGCTTTCAGCAACTCTCAATCATATGATGTCCCAAATCAAAGTAATGCTATTAGAACAGGCAGCTAAGTCCCAGAAAGTGTAAGTTTGAGAATAAGAGATACAAAAAAGATCAAGATACAAAAAAAATTCATCTTTTTTTTCTTTTTGAAGGCAGCATGCCTTTCCCAGTTGCAGAATAACCAAGTAATAAGCAGAAGTAACAGTTTTCTATTATTGTTATACACTACCTGGAGCAAACTGACTGTTGACCTAGAAATTCACACGTAACAAAGGCAGATAAGTACAAATACTATTCTTTTGTTATAAAATACAAAAAAAAAAACCACCAATCATATGGACATAACCAGTCAGTAGCATGCTATTGTACTTCATATTAAACACACACTTGACTTTAAAATGGTCAGTGTGTCCTGACTCAAAAAAACAAACAAAAAAAAAAAACCAAAAAACAAAGAACCACAATAACTCAAAGAGCTTTAGGATGTTTTGTTAAATTGCTATATATTTATTTGAGCCTTTGTGCAAAGGAAAAATTAAACATATCAGGCTCCAAAGCAAGACAAGAACATAGGAGCTTCGACAGAAGTCAGACACAGGTTTCAAGAGAAATTTTTTTTTGCCAATGTGGCTGTTATTATCTCATGGTTATAACAACACATTTCAAAATGGGGGCAAAGACATTCATTAATCTTAGATATAGCTATAAATCACTTTAACCCCGCTGCTCTCCCAAGCTAGCACCACCATCAGCCAAACTGAACCTCTGGTACTGCTGCAGCTGTTGCCTGTAGAACCATGCCATTGCCCACCAGCAGCACTGTCCATCCTGACATTATTATGCAGCTTTTTTTTTTTTATCTGCTTTGGAATCCTGCAACCTTATATTAATTATTCATCTGTTCCACATAGCTATTTTTTAAAACTATTTATCAAAAGTTATCAGTTGCCAACACAGTATCTTTATTGTCCTGCAGGACACTTTTCAAGTTAGAGAATTCCCTGGCTCATGTACTGATAAAATGTTATATAGAAAAGGATTGTGTTTTTTCCCACCACATTCCTGTAAACACCTCTGTATTAAGCCACAGCAAGCTCTAGGCTAGGAAATCCTTCCAGTGACTTGACTTTACCTCACTTCTCACACAAAAAAAAAAAAAAAAAAATCACTTTATAATTAAATGGAAAAAAGGAAACAATACTATAAATAGAAAAAAAGTGATATTCCCAATTACCCAGGCACACATTAGAATAAGCCTCTGAAAATTTAACATATAAAGAGCAATTATTTTACTTAGTGGTTCAAGTGTGCAAATGAGTAAATACGCTGCCTGTTCTGAAATAGCTCAATACTGTAGTCATTAATGATTGCTATTCACGTCTAGTGTTGGCAGTTCTGTTGCTTTTGTTGCTGGCTTTGGACATTATATATTACCACTTCCACTGCAGATCTCACGTTTTTCACAGAGGCCATTACAACCCGCTCAGCAGCTGTATGACTTCAGCAAGAGGTATCAGAAGAGAATTTTTATTTTTCAAGTTTTCTGCCGATCCCAAGGCCGTGTTACATGGAAATAATGTTTCAAACAGGAATGTCAAATGCTAATTCAAGTCCTTCCTGTCTATGAAAACCATTTTGAAAAGATTCAGAATCTCAGATAGGTTTCTGTGAAACTAATAGAATAAATTAAAGAGGAAAAAAAACGTGCCAAGAAAGTATTCCAGTGGTGAGAAATACAAAGGCTCAGAGACAGAAAAACACCAGCTTCAGCCTGAGACTGGAAAAAACACAGATTTTTCAAAACTGGAGTCCATACAGTGTCACACAGCCCTGCCTTGTCATGTTTGTTAATATCCTCGCTTAGAAGTCAGACAGCATTTTGTTTAACTTGTGTTGCTCTGTATCATTACACTAAACCATAATTAACTCCTCTTTTGTGCCGGCCTCATTCCAACACAATTGTACCCACTGTATACCAGCAGCAGTTCTCAGGTTTTGTTTTGCAGCTCAGCTGTATTTTTCTTGGATGTTCACAAGACTGGCATTTGACTGGATACGTTTGGCTAGAAAGGGAAAAATTATATGAAAATTAAACACAAAGAATTCCACAAAACTAGTCTCTCCACTCCCTCTATTTATTCGGCACAGACTTGCAAACAGCTTTCTGCTCACGTCCAAAAACTTTAATGAAAAGATATGGCTGAAGCTCTTTACTACCCTTCTTGAGGGGACAGCAGCAGACTAATAGTCGCTATTAGCGCCGTCAGCACAGCTGCAGGCAGAGCCGGCTGGGCCCCTGCTCCCACCAGAGCCAAGAGAGTCCCTGGCAACACCCAGCTCTAACAGCAAAATGAGCAACATCACTTACGCAAAATGAGTATCCGCTTCTTCTGCTTTGAGTGAAGGAAGCTACTAAGATAAAAAACAATAGGTAGGAAGAGGATAAAGGACGAAACGGCAATCACTGGGACCGTATCACTGCAGGGAACAGAGCAGTTGAAAGTCCTGCTCCAGAGCTTCCGAGTGATGTTCATCTAAAAGGAAAACATAAGCCAGCAGTAAGAGAGCACGCACATTCTTGATGTGCAGACGTTCAGGTCTCAAGATATTCAAGTGTTCAAACATGACCCCAGGGAACAACTTTTCACAGATCTCCCCTCAAAAACAAGCAAATCCCTGGAAGTGTCAAAGCAGACCATTTACACAGAGCCAAAATTTCACATCAACAAACTGATAAAAAGGCTGTATGCACATATACTGCATATATTGCCACATGCCTGTTTCCTACAGAACTCACTGACAGCCTGTGCAGATGGAGCTAATATCACACTTTCACCAACACTCCTTTTGCCCAATCACTTGAAACCCCACAACGTAACAAAGCTTTTTCCAAACATATGCTGCAAATCCTGTAGACCCCTAGACACAGCTGCTGTAATAAGGAATCAACATTACAGTCTACAAAAACAGCAGCAAAGCTTTGCATTAAAAGATTAAGAGCTTTGTTGTTCTTGTTGTTGTTGTTTAAAGTATTTGTCCCCTTCACAGTAACAAGAAATTAAAGTGCAACTACTCATACTGGAACGTGCTCAGGCAATCAGGAGCTGAGGACAGGAGCTAACAAGACTGCCTCACCAGGCTCCCTCCTGCAGGACATCCGCACTACTGCCAGTCCCAAACACAGAGAGAAAAGGCAATCCCTAGCAAGGCAAGCACAAATGGCTCAGGTTAACTTCTATAAGATCTCCCTGCTGAATATTAACAAATACTTACTGCATCTTCCACATCGATACACAAATGTGTGGAATGCCCAGACTCATCACCATGTCTGTTCAGCCTTTGCAACTTGTTATAGAGGTCATTCAAATTTTTGTAGGTTCCATTGCAGTTTTTACATACTTCAGTGTAGTTATTTGGTGATAGATCCATGGCTTGCCCCTAAGGTTATAAAACAGCAGTACTCATAAAGAGATTTAAGGCATTATAAAAATCTTAAAATACAGAGTCAAGTTTGAACCAAAAATCCAGATTTGCAATGAACCACAATGCAAAAAGGCCCCAGTCAAATGACTCACATGAGAACGCAGGAAGGAAAGGGACCAACTTTAATTCATTAGGCTGTTCTAGTGACAAAATCCATTTTTTGTAGATCATGCAACTCAAACAGCTCCTTGGACTAGCAGTATTTTGTAAAGCTTATTTCAAAAGTACCAGATAAGAGAGAAGGAAGGGAAACAAAAGAATTGGTAGTAACTCCTACTCCAGAAACACAGATTAGGATCCTTAATAGTATTCTTGGCTTTCATCTGATGACAGAATCATAGAATGGTTTGAATTGGAAGGGACCTCTAAGACCACGTAGTTCCAACCCCCCTGCTATAGGTAAGGACACCTCCCTCTAGACCTGGCTGCTCAAAACCCCATCCAGCCTGGCCTTGAATGCCATGTTGATCACCTGGCTATTGTCAAGAAGCTGTTACTACTGCTGAGCAACCATGATCATTACAAACCCTGCCACAATAAACCCATTTCATTTATGGCCTTCACCATTACTAAGTGGAATACAACACACTTGAAAACAGCTAATGACCAACATAGGGTAAAGAGAGGCACATTCAACCTGCAGCCCAGCATGGCTTGCAATGTGGCTGCCCCCTGCCCTATAACATCATGGTGACAGCCAGCATGCACCCATTGCTCAGCAACAACCAAACATCAGTGTGCTATTAACCCATCAGGGCCGAAACCAGGACAAGTAGAGGGCACAGTGCAGCACTAACTCAAGTTATGGCAAATAATTTTATGTATTTTGATACATCAGCTAAACACAGACCAGTAAACAGCAAAAAATATGCAGCTGTGCTTTCCACTGTGATAAAGGAATTTGAGAACAAACCTCAAGATTGCAAAAAAAAAAAATCATCAATTTTTTTGGTGTATTTGTGACTCCATTTTCAGTTAGCATAAATACACGACCTGCAAATTTTCAAATGGAATGCACAGAGTTGCAATTAGACATTCAACTCAAAAATCTGATCGTGTCTCTTTACCAAACTTTTACAAGCCCTAACTTAACAAAGAGAAATATCTCTCGCTTCACCATCACATCTTCATGTCATCATCAGTTTCACAAAAACAAGGTCAAATACCCCACATTATGGTTTCGTTGTTCTCCTTTTTTTTTTATCTTTTAATTAAAAAATACTAAAAACTAAAATGTTTTGTCACTTATACACAGTAGCTCAAAAGTAATGCCTCCTATTTTATTATGTTAGTCCATGACATCAGAAGCAGGTATGGCAGCAGCACCTTCTCTCCAATATCCCATTACCTTTTGTTGCTGTGCAACAGACGGCAGCAGAGGGGCAGTCTGACACAATGGCATCTAACATGGAAGTGTGTATGAAGCAAAGGTGTGTCACTGAATTCCTCCACGCAGAAAAAATGACATCCACTGACATTCATCAACACTTGCTGAGTGTTTATGGAGACCAAATGGGATGTGAGCACAGTGAGGAGGTGGGTGGTGCCCTTCAGATGTGGCAACAGCAACAGTGGGACACATCTGCTGGTGCAGGCTTTTACAGGCATGGCATGCACACCCTTGTTCATCGCTGACACCCATGGGTTAAGATCTCATTTAGACTTCTGACTGACACACCAGACTGTGTGGCTCCCAACCAACGCTACTCCAGCTCACTTTTCTCACATCATTAATAATAAAAAAGTTTCCTCTGAGATTGTACCATACTCATTATTTCCCATTTTTACCACTGACTGATCACAGAATGTGCCTACTTACTGACTGAAACAGAATGTGCACTGTTTCTTGGGCAATTTAGGACATTTTCTTTGAGGAAAATTACTACATTTATTTCACAAACTGCATTACATTACCTTTGTAGTATGGACTGCTAATTATTTTACAAGTCGAAACAACTGTAACCATCATTTAAAGTAGCTGGTCCTTCTGAACTACTCTCTATTATTAAAAGGTTATTTAAAGATTGAATTGTTCAGGCAGAAGACAACAATTTCACAAAGAGGCAAAAAAAGAAATTTACAGCATGCAGACATTATTGCACTCACTAAGTAATTATCAACTGTTGTGAATACAGAAATTCTGACGTGAAGCAGCATCACAATTACATACAAAATGAAGTCAAGGTGAATATCAATTAGAATTAATTTCAGTGTCGCCATCTCTAAACATCTGCATTTCTGTAGATCATGGCTTTACCTGCATAAACTGCCACTAAGTCTGTGAATTTTGCCTGGTATATACCTGCATTATATGCAGCATAAATTAGGTTTTTCTAGCAATTAGATAATTTAGTGCTTCTCTTAAAAACACAGCATAAATACCTGAAGGTTGCGTTCAAAACATGTCAGAGATTTATTGAATAAATCCATGAATTCTTGAGTAGAATTTGATAATCCCTCACTGTTGTTCTTTATACAATCTGTCAAAGAGAAAGAAAAACATGAGGATATTCTAACATTTCCAGAGCTGACAATTCCCAGACACTCCACTCTTGCAAAAAGAGCTCTCGACTATAAAAGATGGGTCTAGTCAACCCTGCATTTTCCTTATCTGCCTGCCACTGATTCTCAGACCTGCTGACCTAACTCTTCAACAAGAATACATTTCAGAATTAATTGGCCTTGATTAAGTGAAAGATGAAGACTATCATCAAGAGTTTTCTGAAGAGGGGGGTCTGAATTATCTTTGGACTTTAAGATAAAACAAGGCATTACTTTTATTTTCTACCCTGCAAACCTGGCTTTGCCCAGCAATGGTAATAGCTATTATGGGAAAGCAGAAGCATCAGAAATGGAGATTAAATGGACAGCACCCAAGCAAAGGCCAGACCACAAACACAGTGGTAGAAATCAGAGTGCAGTTATTATTGTTTAATACAAGTGGACATTTCACCATTTCAACCCCTACATATTACCACTTCCAGCCAACCATCCTACTTCAGATGCTGTAATCAGTTACACCCTTGGAAATGGCAGGGGTTTGGGAATTTAAATGTTCAGTAAGGGCACTATGAGAGCAAGCCAACATTCTAGAAAATTTTCCTGAGAGAAGGAACTGACATCAGCATGGAGAACAGCCATTCAGCTGGACACTGGGAGGGCAACATACAGGTCAAAACCCGGAAGGACAGCACAGACCACACTGCTCCTTCTGCATTGTCTTTCCAGCCTTCACAGATCCCAGATGTGTAAAAGAAAACTAACTCTACATGCTC
The DNA here is from genome assembly GCF_019232065.1 of Centrocercus urophasianus. Lineage (NCBI taxonomy): Eukaryota > Metazoa > Chordata > Aves > Galliformes > Phasianidae > Centrocercus > Centrocercus urophasianus. Next base: position 37,112,541 of record NW_024884142.1, read on the forward strand.
TCATCTGTAACACGTAGCTTCACAGTACTATTCCCTGCTTTCTAGGGCACCTTTAAGGTTAGGGTCCCAGTTTTCACACCAGGGGAACAGCAAAAAGCCATGCTTTATCTGTAAGCACAGCACAGCACCATCAGCAAGCACAAGGACAGTGAGGCACAACGGTAGACCTGGATACTCTCCACCCATTAAGGGAAATCAAAAGCACAGCTGTGAAGGCAAATATTATTCAACCTGAAAGCATTCCAGCTATTGGCTTTTTATTAACGAAGAAGTCAAATTTTCTTATATATATATATATATATTTTTTTTTTTTTAATAAAAGGAAGATGGTAGAAAAACTGAAGAAACTGCACTGAAAACAAGGAAAGTCTCCGTTAGAGTTTGTAGATCATAAACAAAACATGACTACTAACATGACTACTGTTTGAACAAATTATCTAAAAGAAATATATACAATATCTGGTGGGGTTTTTTTTAGCTAGATTGGCACCCTCAGATTTTGGCAGCACACCACAGCCAATACAAAAATCTTTTGTACTCCTCACTGAAGCTATTCTAGTCTAGGATCTTCACATACTACATACAGTATGTACTATAATATATACAGCATAAAAAAATACAATTCCAATCTGTGCAAATTTTAGATGCAGCACTGAGCTAAGTCATAACAGTAGCATGACAGCTACAGAACGAGTCACTCACTTGCACAGTTGGCTGCCTCCCACGTGTCATTAAAGAACGCTGAAAGGGTCACAACTACCTGCAGCCTGTCCGAGGTCAGGATACTTTTGGCACAGTCGTGGCTCTCGGAGGAATTCTAGAACAAAAATGAAATTAAAAAAGAACAATCAAATGTTAAAAAAAAACAAGGGAAAGCTTTTGGAAAGTATTTTAGGCAAACAGCTAAACATCACATCTCATCACACTGACATTTCTAGACTAAGCAAAGCAGAATCGACTGAAGAAAAAAGTCTTTTGATCCTCAAAATCTTACTACAAGCAACACAGCTTGCTGTGCACTACCTCTGAAGAGCTACTAGGACTGCATGAACATCAGTTAAAAGTATGTGACACCAAGAAGAAGGAAGCACAAGGTGATCTTTAAGATCCCTTCCAACCCAAGCCATTCTGTGATGTCACAATTCTATGACAGGCCAGCCAGCTCCTGTTCCCCTGTTTCTGGACAGCTGTCCCTGGAGCCAGCTCCAGGCCCTCACAGCCAGAGAAACTGATGGGGTCATTCTCAAGAGACCACAGAACTATCTGAAGGAGCTGAACCAATGCAACAGCCTCCAAGCAAACAAAACCCAAACAACAGAAAACAACATCCAGAAATGCTGGACCAACATACTGTATCAGCAGCAAGCTGCTTCCACATACAGCTACACAGGAACAAAGTCCACCAAAGAGCAACACAGCAGTAATTCCCATGAGCCTACTATTAAGCCAGGCTCTCTTCTTCATTGGATATGGGTACCAAGCTGATCTCATCTGAGAGAGCCATCCAACATACCCAATCCTCAAAGGGGACACAGGAGAATTCTCGGAACAAATTATTCTCTGGATGAAACTAATAAAAAAAGAATGACTATAAAAGCAGCTACAAAATAAACAGGAAATGAAATATCCCTATTAGAATTTACAGTGTTTTTCTCCTCTAGAGCTTTATTTTCTCCCTCAAATCCCCAATAGAAACCATGATCTGCAGTCAGCTGACTCCTGTGCTCTAGCTCCTGGTTTCTAGCTGCTAAATTGCCTTAAGCACTCCTCAGAACTGTCACAGCTGCCAAATGCCTCTTTGATAAGCAACACGGGACATGCAAGAAAAGAATCTCTTCAACAAGAAATGCATGGCTTATACAGCTGTATGAGACATACATTTTCCACCCTTATAATACATTTATTTAGTTCTTTTTAAATAAGAAAGTTTCCCTTCGAGACTGAACTGCAGAAGTCTAATATTGCCACTTCTGGTAACTCCCACAGTTTCAATTCTAGTAAGTAGCAAACAGACACGCAATCAAGTTGCATATGCAGGAAACTCCCCAACTGCTTCACAAGGTGCAGTTAAAACTGAAACTTCCTCACCACAAACTCGTGAGTGGGAAAAAGCATTTTACATCCCAACATGGATCCGGTCAAAATATACTGTTCCTTAAAGATGCTTTCTTAAGTTATTTAATAAGCCTAGTGAGGAGGATTTTACTTTTCGGGGATGTCCAAAACTTAACTTGACTGTTTCTTTCATGCTGTGTAACTACTGCAGGATGGGAATGACCAAAAACATCAAATACCTGATCAATCATGATCATGGACTCAGGTCAAACGAGCTCACTTTCTGTATTTATTTGGTTAGGTCATCCTTGCACAGAAGGAAAGTAAAATGCTCTTCAAAACAAATTTCAGATGAAATTCTGAACCAGCACTCCAGAAAAACAGCCCTAATGAGTTCTTACACACTGCAAGCACTGGGATTTGTTTGGCAACCTACCCAGAAGTATCCCAGAGGTAACCTGCGCCCACAAATGCAAGGTATTTCAGCAGAGTTCTGTACGTATCTTTAAGATGTCATATAAAAGTAAGAATCGCAGGCTCACTCCCTCACCTTCACATGACCTAATCTGAGATGGCATGGAACGGTCTCCAGACAAGAAACAAATAACACAGGTGTCTACACTCAAACAGCAGACTACAGGCTAGGTACTTGTCCTTAAGAGGGCAAATATCAAATGAATGTCCATTTGCTTTTCCACTACCAGAACAAAGGCGAGGGAGGTCAGGCAGACAACAAATCAAAAGTAGGCAAAAAGTGACGCTTCTTAACACGACAGCTAACTGAATGTGAAACTGTTTACAGCATGAAGCTGTAGTATCAGAAGTCTATGCAGGTTTTGTCTATCAGTAGCGATTCCAAACACAGATTCAGTAATCTCTAAACTGGGAGTCTCAGTGACAGACTGCTATAAACTTGCTATAAAGTCTTCCTGTACTCTAGGAGGACAACCACTTCCAGTCATTATCAGAGAATGGACAAAGCCCTTCAGTCTCATCCAACCACTGTCATCTTCACACCATGTTAGGGACTAACTTTTAAAAACAGACAAGTTGGATGAGTTAAAGAACAGACATAAATGCATAGCATTAGTCATCAACCACGTCCAGTAGGGAGAAACGAAAATAAGGGGATAGAGATGCAGGAAGATGGCAACAGGAGACCTGTCTTCAGTCAGGGTTTCCCACTGCTGAGGCTCAGAGGCATAAGCCAGTGCCCAGAGCTACCATGCTTCTGCCACACGCTCCTACCAGCCTTGGATCCATGTGCATGGGGATTTGGTTCCCCAGAAAGGCAGCATTACTCACTGATGACATAAAATCACAGAATATCCTGAATTGTAAGGACCCAACAGGTATCACTGAGTCCAACCCCTGGCTCCACACATGGCCACTCAAAGTTCAATCCTATGTCTGAGAACACAATCCAAACCAGCAGCTTGGGCCGTGCCCTCCACCCTCTGGTGAAAAACCCTTTCCCAGTGCCCAATGTGACCCTCCCTGACGCATCTCCATGCCATACCCTCAGGTCCTGCCGCCGCCATAATCAGAAAGCAAAGATAAGTGCTGCCCTTCTGCTCCTCTAGCGAGGCCATCACGAAGCCTCCCCTCAGGCACTCAGCAAACCTGAAGCACAGCTTCAAAGCAACCCGGGCTTTCCCACCATCCAAAGGAGAAGGCAGGGTCTTTTCCCTCTGTGCACCCCGCCACGCCAGGAACTGGCACAGACAGACAGCCGGTACCAGAACACCGCTTCCCCTTTCACAAGACCATAAAAGGAACTCGGAGCGCTTCTCTCAGCGCAGGGACACCCGTTTCCGAGGAGCCGGGCCCCCGTCCCCGCCCCGTCGGACGCACCCCGACGGCGCGGGCGATGTCCCCATACTGCGTCAGGAGGCTGCGGTAGAGGCCGCCGCAGGCCTGGCAGAGCCGCACTGGGCGGGCGCGGCGGGCCAGGCACCCCGACAGCGTCGCGCTGCCCTCCGCGAAGGCGGTGAGGAGGCGACGGCACTCGGGCTCCAGCTCGGGCAGATCTCCGGGCAACCCCGCGGCTCGCAGTTCCGCCACCATCCCCGTCGCCAGCTCCTCGGCCTCGTCCGGCGCCTCCAGCCCGGCGACGGGGCCGAAGGCGAGAGCCAAAGCGGGCAGCAGAAGCAGCTGACAGCGCAGCGGCGCCATGGCGGCCGCGCCGAGGAACCGGAAGTGCCGTGCCGGGCAACGACCCGCCTCCGCCTGGGGAAGCGGCCGCTCATTGGTGAAGACAGAGAAAGAGGCGGGGCCAAAGGCGGAGCGGGCTCTTGGGTGGGTGGGGATGGGGCTGAGTAATGGCGGCGGCCTCCGGGGTGCGATGGTCTGCGGCTCCGCGCAGATGCACTGTGCCCTGTATGGCCCTAGGACGTCCCTGAGTACATCTACAAGTTTTGTTCTCTTAGATATTCATGACGTGCGAGTGCATTTTCTGTACCATATTCCAGTCGGGCAACACTGTTTTCATCCAAAAATAGTGCTTAAAAGTACCTGTTGTATAGGAAGGCACTTTGAAGTGTGAAGAAAAAAAAAAATTAAATAAAAAAACCAGCAATAATTAGAAAAAATCCCCAAATCAGAAAACGGAATCAATGAGGGAGGAACACACCACACCTTCTGCAGTCAGAGCACTTCCTGAGCAGTGTCCCAAGGCAGGGCTCCCCTGTTCACACCTGGTCACCGATTTTCCCTCATGGTTTCCATAAAAGCATAGTCACAGGAAGCAGGCCCTTTCCAGAGCAGCAGGTGTGAGTGACAGCAGGCAGGCAGTCTTCCAGCAGGGCTGCAGTGCCCTGCTTTCTGCTTGCTCCTGTGTCCACCGGGACCCTCACCTATGCCCATTCCATGTCACTACCATTACTTCCAGGGACTTCAATGGGCTTCGCACAGGATCTAGGTTTCTCTAGAAAAGGTCTAGGTCAGGTATGGCAGTGATACAGTGCCAGCTTGCTGTGATCTGGTCTAGCTAGCATTAACTTATTTCACTTTGACAATAAATGTCACAGCATCATGCCATGGATATGCCCAGGATGTTTTTATGCTGCCAAATGAAAATACAACATAAAGGTAGTTATAAAGATGCCATCCGGCAGGCAATTGACAGAAGAGAGGGCACCTAATATCTTCAGACAAGATGAACACCTTGGCTGTGAAGAAATGTCTTGCAAAACAGTGAGTTTGAAAATGGAAAATGAAATGAAAACTTAACAAGCGTGACACAGAGAAACGAGAAACCAGGGACAAAAAGTGCACCAGACCATTCCCTTAAGCTTTTCACTGTGCATTAATCAGGTACTATTCTGGATAACAGATCTTCACCCAGTACTACTGCTCTGCCTGCCAAGGTGGGTCTAAGTAATACTGTGCAACATTTGGTAGACCAAGCCAAGGACCGTGTCTAACAGATAGCATGGACAGGAGAAACACCTCTAGAAAACTAGAATTGCTTGATAGGATGGCCATAGCAAGACAGCGTCAGGGCCTGGGCATTACCCTGCTATTGTTTAGATTAGTATCAACTAGACCATGGGGTGTAGGCTGAACACGGAGAAACATTGCCCATGGGGTATGTTTGGTGAGCGCAATGCAGCTGGCAAAGCCTGAGTGGTGCAGACCCCTTGGCTCTGGGTGTCCTGCAGCATCCCTCAGCCAAGCACCTGTATGGGGACTGCTTTCTTCTGGGGCATGGATCACCTTATTCTGGAATTGGAATCACCTTGTTCTGAGTGGATTCTTGCCTTCTCCTCGCTCAATCCAAGCACAATAAAGGTGTCCCCTGGGCTCCTCACCCCGGTATGTCTTGTCTGGCCACATCTACCCGGGAGAGGGCAGCAGCAATCGGGCGCATTGCGCTCACTCTCGCCTTGCCCCAAACCATGAGTTTCATGCAGAAAATCTGCATTCACGGGGTCAGCAGACATCCAGGCCTCCCACATCCCTAAAGCAGCGTCAGCCGGGCTCTCCCTCTTGCTGACACACATCGTCACCGAGGAGGTCCCACTATGCTGTGGGGTGCAGCAGCTTCATTTCCATGGGTCGCAAGGATGTGCTTTCCCATTTTGCATGGAAGCTGAATAAGCTTCTTTGCAAGAACATGCTCATCCTGTCAGTAGAAAACTGATCAGAGGGGAAAAAAAAAAAAAAAAAAAAAAAAAAAAAAAAAAAAAAAAAAAAAAAGTTGTAATAGTTTCGGATAAAATCTTGGAGGTTTAAACAGAATAAAAGCATTTCTGCTATTAGTAAATGCGTTGCTGCAGACATGTTAGAAAGGTATCTAGTCCTGAAGTACTTCTCATTCAGAAATTTGCAAACTGTCAGATGTTGTTCAAAAACAGGACCTGAAGAAGACACAAGCCAGATCTCTTCTCTGAAAATAAAAGTGTTGTTCTTGGGCAGAAATCAGTGTTCACCTTGTCAATCGTTAACAAATTTGATTCATTTTCTCATAAAAATGGTGCTGTTTTCTTTCTTCTCAAGTGGCTGTACTCACGACTAAAGCAAGCAGGATTGGGTCTCTGCCAAGAAATCTCAGGATAAGAATGTCTAAGAATATCTAAGAATATCAGAAGTCCTGCTTTGTTATATAGTTTCAGCTATATGGTTCCTGAGAACAGAAAATATTACAGTGCCTGCCCTGACTACAAGAAGAGATCTGTATAATTGCAAGAGCTTTACCTTCACAGCGAAGAAGCAGGACACAGCAGGTGAATGTTGATTTCCTATGCCATCCCGGTAAGTTTGTGGAGATGCCAGCCTGAACCAGAGAAAATGAGTTTGGAGCTGCAAAGCTGGTTCTTATTTTTGTCTGCATGGTTTCTCCTTACTGCCTTCAGTGATCTTTCTCCTGACTTAGAGCAGTGCAAGCTAAGAACTGAAACCCTGATCCAAAACTGCTGCCCTCGTCCAAAATAGGGGCAAATGAGAGCAGAGCGGTGCCAGCGTTGTCTGTGAAGAGGTGTCTCTGAAGTAGGACAAATGGAAATCTTTTAATTAATCCTAACTAATTTCTTTATGAAGACAGCAAAGCTAAACATGAGCAAAGAACCAGCATATTATATCTTCTTGCAGAGCCGTATCCTGTTTATGGAAAGCTTTTCTTCCCTGTCTCCCTCACAGCCCTGCCTGTATCTGATCACTCACAAGGCCAATGTTGGCTCCTTCATGTGGTGCTTACAGCAGATGTCAGAGCTCAGCAGTGCTCACCCAATTCAGTGACTTTTTTCCAAGCTCCACAGAACATCAGAAGGCGGTTCAGGCATATAACTGTGTAATTAAGGGTATGAACACATTTCTATCACATACAAGAAAATGAACTGGTGAGGAAATAAATATGTTAAATAACCTATTGGCTTGCAGATCCATTTTTCGTTGGCTGCAAGTAAAAATCATCCTAGCAATACAGCATAATTGTCTAAGCAATTTCTTATTTTCAAAAGATTATGTGAGCTTTTGTTTAAAAATGATTGACAAAGCCTTGTCTAGCTGCAATATTTCTGGCCAGCCTGAGACATCGTGCCTGTTAGCACAGTCCTGCTGGAGTATTTTTTTTTTTCATGTGCATAGCAAAGAATATTAAAGCCTTTTCCCTCAGTGCAAGAATACAGTCACATCTTCTCTAAATCATGAAGAATGAGCAGAAGCAGATAGAAGAAAAGCAGTTCACTGATACTGACACTGATGGTTTAAAATAATTTCAGTCATTAATACTGAAGAACACCCCAAATTACCAGTGGATTTGCAAATTAGATGCCAAATCTTGTCCTTCATTCCCCTGTGCTCTGGAGCAATAAAGCTGCTTTGGCTGAATGGAAATCAGGGAAGGTCAGACACTTGAACTGTGAACACACACTCACAGACAGCATTCTCTCTATGAGAAAATGCTATTCCCAAGCAAACTTCAGAAATTTTAGACCTACAGGAAAGGAGTGACAATGCCTCATATATTTTTAGGAACCCTCTAGAAATTCAAGGTTGACTCCTTGAGCTCACCGAATGAAACAAGGAAGAATGAATAGCAGTGAGTGGATCAAAAGTTCCTCTACTGACCATCACAATCCACAGAGACCTGCCCATCATTCCTCTATGCTTTCCACAGTCACCCACTTCTAAACCCATGGCCTCTGGTGGATACTCTGGCCTCCTTCAACCAGGAGTTGAGTGGATGAGTCAGGGATGCGACCCCGTCCTTGGGGCTGTAATGTCAGAAGGAACTGAAGAGACCTGACATATGGAGCTGGGAAGCCTACTTTCGTCTTCCCATTACCAGTCAAAGATACAGAGAACACAGGACATCTATCAGCTGACCCTCTTCCCTCTTTAACATCATCACGCTTCTAAAGAGGGAAAAAAAACCACATCTTGTTTTGAAGGCTTTCATTTTCTATAAGTGTGTAACAGTGTCATAGCTTGGAGTATCATAGATGGTGCTGTATGATCTTTGCTAAGACCTTTAATGTTTGCATATAACACTCTCTGTAAATCCAATGCACAGAGAGGTGTCATTTCCACACATCTGGCAGGGGAAAGAAAGTACATTGTCTTTTTAGAATTACAACTAGAAAACAATTAATTGTCAGTAGGTAATCATATCATTCTGAAAAGATCCAGCTATCCAGCTTGAAATAAGCTTGTGGGTTTAGGATTTTTTCTTTTTTTTTTTTTTTTTTTTTTTTTCAGGAGAGTGCTGTACTTGAACAATTGAATGGTATTACATTTAAGGTCCTGGGTGGCATGCCATTTCCTTATTCATATGCTTCTAATTAAGCCTTAATTATGCCATTCGTTATGAAATGAAAGAAGAGCTGTTAGCCTGGATATCTTCCACAGCAGTAAAGCAGGATGATACAGATAAAATAGCAAATGTATAGAAAGAGAATGAAGGTATGCGCAGGGGGGAAAAAAAATAATCTTTTGAAGATAATGATGTTTAAAACAGGGCAGAAACATCAGAGGCAGCATTACAGTGCAATTACCACAAAAAAACTTCCTGATCAATGTAAACAGTATGAAAGGTACATTCCTTTTATAGCCTGTTGGGAGTGTGGATGACTGTCCATGCACAGACATACCCAGAGAGCCCAGAACTGTATTTCCATAACCCGGTGTTGGTGTGGAGTGATCGCTCCACCTTCCCCAGCCTCCTCCCAGCCTCCTCCCCAGAAGGAGCCAATCCAAGCCCATTGCTCTGTTCTGAGCAGGTCGTACCCTGATGCCCATATGCTCCTGCTGAATTTCACAAAGTTCCTGAATCATAGAATCATAGAATCATAGAATCACCAAGGTTGGAAAAGACCTAAAAGATCACCCAGTCCAACCGTTCACCTATTCCCAATAGCTCCTACTAAACCATGTCCCTCAACACAACATCCAGTCTTTCCTTGAACACCCCCAGGGTCGGTGACTCCACCACCTCCCTGGGCAGTCCGTTCCAGTGCCTGACCACCCTTTCAGAAAAGTAATACTTCCTCATGTCCAGCCTGAATCTCCCCTGCCGTAGCTTGAAGCCATTCCCCCTGGTCCTATCACTGATGACACGAGAGAAGAGGCCGACCCCCAGCTCACTACAACCTCCCTTCAGGAAGTTATAGAGAGCAATGAGGTCTCCCCTGAGCCTCCTCTTCTCCAGGCTGAACATTCCCAGCTCCTTCAGCCTCTCCTCATATGGCCTGTGTTCCTGAAGCACAGGCCTAAAGCAAGAAGAATGGCCAGCCCTCAGCCCTCAGCCCTTTGAGTTGATCAGTCTGTCTTCGTGCTGTATCAGCATGGAGCTGACAGCTGTTTTCTGCGGGCTTTCTGCTTCTCCTTTTGTGGCAGTGGGCAGGGATTGCCCTCCAAGTGTGGGGAAAGCTCTCCCGACAGAGTAGTGCAGCTTCTTGGCGAAGCCATGTTACAAAACAGTATTTGTGCTTGAAAGGAATTTATAAGCAGGAGAGGAACCATCTTTCTACATTGGCAGATAGTGGTGGGAGAAAGAGGAATGGCTTTAAACTAAAGAAGGGAGATTTAGGTTAGAAGTTAGGGGCGTAATCATTTCTCAGAGAGTGGTGAGGCACTGGCACAGCTGCCCAGAGAAGCTGTGGGTGCCCCATCTCTGGAGGTGCTCAAGGCCAGGTTGGATGGGGCCCTGGGCAGCTGAGCTGGGGGTTGGCAGCCCTGACATGACAGGGCTGGGTGGGTTTTGAAGCCCTTTCCAACTCAAGTCACTCTATAATTCTATGATTCTGTGATTTTTCTACTTCTCTCTGAATCACAAGACAAACTATGACAGAAGAGTGCCCCTAACAGCGCCAGATGATTTCAGCAAAGTTCTCAGAATTTAGGGACTGAATCCTACAATGCCAACATCTTATTTGAAGTACTCCACATACATGTTGGTTGGGGGAGAGGGAAGGAAAGCAAAAAGAAGTGGGGTTCAGACTCTACAGCAGTATTTCAGGTTGTCACACCAGCCAGCTCCCACTGCCAGTGATGCTCTGTGGCTGCATGAGGAGGACAGCCCAGTGCCAGGAGCAGGGCATCTCCCACCCTGCCTGGGCAGCACAGAGTGGGCATTGGGAACCCTGATGCTGGCAGTGCTCTGAGCTAGGTGCTGCTGAGAACACGGTGTCACTGCCCAAGCTGTGATGGAAATCCTACTAGGGCCAAACATTCCCATCTGCAAATGTGTGATTCTGCTAGCTCACTGGGGCTGTACACAGGCAGAAAAGGCAGCACGCTCTGGTCAAGAGGGTGTAAACACAACACTGAATGCCAGATGTCTCTCCTGATGCCAACAGTCAGCTCCAAAAGGCTGCAGGCGATTGGGGACTCCTGAGGATGTTTTGCAAACAGTGGCTGTGACACCTCGCGGTGCTAATTGCAGAGCTCAGGGTCCTTTGCTGCAAACTGGCAGCCTACAGAACTTAGTGAAATACACAAATAATATCTCAGGTGCACATACCAAATGCATTTTATGCTGCTAGAATAAGATTTATGGGTGTTCAGCTTCTTTCTCTTCTATCTATTTTTTTATCGTTTAGAGTTGTTCATTAAAAATGTAATTTTATCCTACGTTTTGGAAAAAAAGAAAACAAACAAACAAACCAACAACTCCAAGCCCCACAACCATTAAATCATACTTTGGATGCAGGACAGCACCCGATATTTCCCTGCAGAGTCATTGCAGGTGAGATCGCCGTCTTGGCCCAAGCGGCCCCCGGCAGGATGCAGCCGTATGCGAGCGGCCATCGGTGGCACTGACCTCCCGCCTTCCCCCGCCCAAGTACGGGGACACGGATGGGAAACTCCAAGTGCCCGAGGGATGGGGCGGGTGGCACCGGGGAGGGCAGCAGTGGTAAAAAGTAGGCGGCAGCGACCTGTTGGCAGAGCTGCTGCACCAATAGCCTCCTGGAGAGCCAGGGTCTGCCCTCCCCCACCCCCCACTCCCCTCCCGCCAAAAAAATAATATTAAATAAATTGCCCTTTCTCTTTGATAGGGCCTCAGGGCTCAGAGACCCAGCCGAAGAGTTGCCCTGCGTCCGGGGGGGGGGACAACGACGACGACGACGACAGGGGACGACAGGGGACGACAGGGGGTCCTCGCAGCCCCTCACGAGCGGGGTCAGTACAGGGGAACCCGTTTCTCTCACGGAGGGGGGTTCTTTCGAAGGAGCGGCGGTTCTTGCTGCTCGACGCTGCCTTTGGGAGCGAGGCAGCCCCCCGCCCCGACCCCCTCGACGCCCCCGATCCATCCTTGCCACCGAGGGGTCGGCTCCCCTGCCCGGGGCCGCGCCGGGACTCGGCTTTTTGTTATTTTCACGGAGCAGATATTAATTAAAAGCAATACATGATTAAAAAGTAATGAGTTGAATAAAAATTATCTCCGCTCATTTTCTGATTATGTTAATTGTTAAAAACCCTTCAATCACGCCGTTGCAGTCAATGGGTTTTAATGTGAAATTAGTGGGCTCTTGATAACTTACAGTCCAGAATAATCTCGGAGGTTTTGTCATCACTCCTAATAATAACGAGCAGGGACCGGGAGCGGCGGCCGCCGGCGTTCCGCTCCGCGCAGCCCTTCCCCCAGGAGCCAACCTGTGCCTTTGTGGCACACGACTTCGCTTCCACACGTGGCACACGCGGTGGGCTCTCCCCGTGCGCTGCCAGTGAGTCTGGATGTGTGCAAAAAGCATGCCCGGCAAAGGGACGGTCAAACAGTTTTGTCTCGTTTTCTAGTTTGCTTTATTTTATTTTGCTCCCCGGCTCATCCAGAATCTCGCAACCGTTTCTCTTCTCTGTTTTATTATCTCCGTAAGGAATGAGCCCCGCGCGGAGCACAGATCCGGACAGAAAGCAAGCGGGGCAGTGCGTCTGTTAGGAACAAAATGCTGGCGGTGGGACTCCGCTCTCCCCCGACGGGAGAAGGCAAAGGGCTGCAAATCACCTCGGCCCCAGCCCGCGGTTACGCGAAACCGCGCTTCTCTCCCACAGATTCGTTTGGGAGCGCCTTCATTTCCATGCAGACAACCAAACGGATCCTCCCCTACCCGAGAGCCGCGGGAATGTGCACGTACAGAGCGCCGTTCGCACCCCGTCCCTATCTCGCTCATCCCGCGGCCGCCTGCACGGCACCGGCACCGACCCGCAAAGCGCTGCGTGACCTCGGGCTCGGCCGGGCTCCTCCGCACGGGCTGCTGCGGGGACTCGCGGCCCCGCTCCTTTGCGCTACAACTCATCCTTAGCCGCCCTCCCCTTCCCGCTTCGCACCCCCCCCCCCAACATACACATACACCGGCTCTCGCGGTGCCCCCTCCCCGGCTGTCCTGACCCGTCGGGAAGGGAGAGGCGTTCTTCGGTCTGTTTCGTGTTTGTTTCATTACGGTTGCACTGTTGTTATTTGTAAGTCGCTCCCCAAAAGAGCCGCGCGTCCCCGCAACCCCCAGCGGAGGTCCGCGTCAGGCCCCTTCCCCATTTGCATCTCCGTCGGCTGAAGATCATTTTAATAAATAGCGATGAGAGGGGAGAGCGTCTGGAGGGCCGCCGGCAGCATTCAGAAGCCAATAGAGTTTGTAATTCTACTTGATCATCCCTTATTGATTAGAGTAATCAAGACGAGGAGCTGCCCGGGCTCCGAGCGTTCCGCGGCATATCATTAGCGATAAGAGTCAGTTAATTCTGCCGCCGGGTAATGGTGCCGCGATGAAGAGTTCATTTGCATGAGATGCTGAGCCCCGTAACGAGAGGACAAAAATCACTAATTAGGAGCGCGGAGTGGCTCGAGTTCTTCAAGCACCCTTTGGAGATGAGGGGTGATACAAAGAGACCGCGCTGCCGTGTAAATCCGGGACACGGGCACCGCGGCCGCGGGGCGCTCCCGGTTGCACCGGCTCTGCTGGGACCCGGCCCGGCGGGGGGAACCCGTGACGGCGGCAGGGAGGGCAGCGGGGCGCAGCGCAGCGCAGCGGGCACGGGGGAAGGGGAGGACGGGAATGTCGGAACCCTCTGCTAGGATGTTTATTTTATTTTATTTTAGTAGAGAAAAATAGAAACGTTGCGCTGTTGGGAAATAAAAAGACTGATAAAAATACCAAGGGAACCGGCAATGCGAGGGCAGCGGGGAGCCGCTAAGAACCGTGGGCCGAGTCTGGGGAGCAGCCCCCAGCCCGCACCTGCGTGCCGCTGGGAGCATTCCCCCCCAACCCCGCACCGGGACCGCCCCCACTGCCCCGCGAGGCCGCCTCCCCGCCTCCCCTTAGCACGGCCGGCCTCGGGGCGCTCCCCTAAAGTCGGGCCGTGCTACAGGGCACCCCTCTACTAAGCCGTTTCCGCCGTCCCAGAGCCACCCCCAAGACGGGGCCGGCAGCTGCCCGCTTAGCGCTAACTTCGCCCCTTCTCTTGGATGCGGTGTGAAGGCTTCCTGGCCTCTCGTTGCGGCTAATCGTAGGTGGCAGCGTGGAAAGCGGCGGTGCCCGCCGCCTCTCCCGAGTGTCCCCGTGTACCCCGGCTCCGGCGGCTCCCGACCCCGCTGCCCCCCGCCGCCCCCCGCCCGCTCCCGCGGCCCCGTCCCGCTCCCCCCGGCTCCCCCGGCCCGGCCCTTTTGGGGACTTTTGTCTGCGATGCGGCTGAGGGCTCCTTTCCCCTTGTTCTTCCCATAGAGAATAAAGTCAGTCTGTATTTAATGGTTATGGCGGATGTGAGGAGGATTTGGCAAATGAAGAGGCCTTTCGCTCTAAAATATTGTTCCTTACGTCGTGTGAGTCTACCAACCCACCACGACCCCATATTCTTCTCCGGGTGTCTGACTCGAATGACAAACGAGCTGATTTTTTCAGTACATCGCTGGGAAATGTAGTGAGTGATAATAGAGATTTCTCTTTCATTTTTTACGCTTGACTTGGTTATTGTTGCTTTTCTTTTCCCGTGATTCCTTCTGAGGATTAGCTCTGACTTCCCCACTATTGGCGGTCAAAGTGGCCCAAACTCTGGATGACAATTGATGGGGATCAGGGGATTGCCCATTCTGTGCCTGTAAGAACTGATTTGCGCAAGAGAAACTCATCAAGTAGAGGCGAAGAATAAAAAGCGTTTGGGGGTAAATGTATTCATTGAGAAGGGTTCTTCCAAATTGCTTCGAAGTTTTCTTAATGAAAAGTAACGCTTGCAGCAATCAACGGCTTTCTGACGGATTACAAACCTGGAAGGGACCGTGGGGCTGCATTTAAAGCGCCTCGGGCTCGGCTCCCAAAGTGTCCGAACGGGGTCAGCCCGGGGAGCTCGGGGCCGCGGCTCGGGGCGGGGAGCAGCGCAGGAAGGTGGGTGCGTCGATGCCCTTAACGCGGTGCTGCGCCCAGGGAAAGCGAGAGCGCGGCGCCGAGTCAGGGGAATCACTAACTCCGTACCCCGGGGACCCACCCAAAGCTCTATTTACATCAGAATGATCATTGTGCAGGGGGGGAGAGCGAAAATTCCGCGGCTGCAACGGTCCGCCGAGAGGTGCGAGACGGGAGAAAGGGAGAAGGAGGAAAGGGGAAGGGGTAAAGGAGGAGAAAAGAAGGAGGAAAGAAGGGGGAAAGGGGGAGAAAGGAAGGAGAAAAGAAGGGGAAAAGGGGAGAAAGAAAAGAGAAAAGAGGAGAAAAGAGGAAGAAAAGGAGGAGAAAAAATAGGGAAAAGGAGAAAAGGGGGGGAAAACACAAGGAGAAAAGGAGAGAAGTTAAGAAAGGGGAACAGGAGAGAAAGGAAAGGGAAAAGAACTAGAAAAGCAGAAAAGGAGAGAGGAGAAAGAGGGAAAAGGAGAAAAGAAGGAAAAAGAAGGAGAAAAGGAAAAAAGAAAAAGAGGTGTAGGAAGAAAGGAGAAAGACTCCAAGACTCCTCCAAGGAGAAGAAGGTGGGCGCTCCCGAGCCCCTTCCCCCCAGGGTGGCAGCGCCGAGCAGGATCTGGCCCAGTCTCCTTCCCCCTCACTTCTCTCCCCTCGAAGTGAAGCTTCGGACGTTTTAACTTCGATTTTGTTAATTAGTCGAATCATTAAGGGCCGGGTAGAGTGGGCCGGGGGAGGCGGCATGCAGCGAGAGGGGAGGCTTCATGCCCTGGTAGGCTGAGTTCTGTCGGCCCAACCATGCTGCATCCCGCTTTTCAGCTCGTTTGTTTATTTTTTGATTTCTTTCCATCCCTCCACAACCCCCCCTTTACTTTTTTTCTTCTTCTTTTTTTTTTAATTTCTCCTTCCCCCTTTCACATTTTTCTTAAGCATCCGAAAGACACGATGAGAATGCCCCCGACATGAAAAGGGTTACTCCAGAAAGGAGAGCAAGGAGGGATTCCCCCTCCCTCCCCTGAAGCCCCAAGGGCCAGAATATTAACTTTTTTCCCCCTGCATCTTGTCAATGCTATCATGGCTTTGATGGGAGGGTCTTCAAGGTGGCACATTTCTGAACTTAACCCCTTTTCAAGCTAACTCTCTACCTCCCTTGTTAGTGCCCAGCTCTGAACTTCTGAAGAGTATTTTTGTGTGAGTCAGGGTTCATTCACTCGGGGGCTTTTGTCGGACTTTCTTCCTTTCAGCCCTCAGTGTGTTACACCAATTAAAGGACGACGTGCTGTAAATGTAATGGGCCGAGCAGTGATTGTTTTTGACAAGCAACAAAACACATAGATCCACCCCTTAGATTAGGCCGTTGAAGGGAGGTTCATGCCGGTCAGTTTACTGAATAGTTCATGAACTGTAATTCTGAGGGCTTGTGTGAAAGAAAATGTCTCTCTCTCTCTCCCCCTCTCTCTCTTTTTCCCTCTAAAAAGAAGAAACACCAAGTACCCAGGGGGAAGGGGAGATGGGGGCTGAGGGGGGGGTGAGGGAGGCCGGAGGGAGTAGAGGTGGCTT
This sequence comes from Centrocercus urophasianus, assembly GCF_019232065.1. Classification (NCBI taxonomy): domain Eukaryota; kingdom Metazoa; phylum Chordata; class Aves; order Galliformes; family Phasianidae; genus Centrocercus; species Centrocercus urophasianus. The sequence continues at coordinate 37,128,971 of NW_024884142.1, forward strand.
TGTCTTGTCATTTAGAGAGGGGAAAAAAAGAAGCTAACAGTCAAGCCACTTTGTGTCACTGCCCACGTCAGCTCCCTTTGCGCTGTGCTCCTCTCACACATCCCTGCGGCAGCCCGCAGCCAACCACCTTCATGCTTCGTGTCTGGCCCAGGAAGCCCTCAGGAGGGCCCAGAGCCTTCATGGTTCTGATTTCATTCTACAGGGGGAAGAAATCATGAATTAGAGGAGAAAGTACCAGAAGCATTGCAGTGTTGTGTCGTGGGCCTGATCCTGGTCTGCTTGAATTCAGTACAAAAAGGAAAATCGTTCTATAAGATGAGCAGGAGTGGAGTCAAATGGGTTCGGGCAGTGGAAAATGATTCTTCCAAAATGTCCCACAGCCAGTGGGGTGCAGGTCATGTCAGTTGTGTAAGGGAAGCAACTTGTCTAAGGGAAGTCCCCAGAGCAGGGATGGCTCAGGAAATGCAGGCACAGAGCTACAAAGAGCATGGAAAGAAGAGGTAGATGGTTCTCCTCATCCTGACTTAAGTTCTGCCCCTAACTCAAGTTCAAAGTGATCTGAGGCAAGGAGGGGCACCCCTCAATGTGCAGCCCCAGAAGCTGCAGGGTGATGTCTCAACGAGAAGCTGCCTCAGATTTTCCTATGGAGGAGACCCAGCAAGGGCTGGCAGCTCTTGCCTGGGTGTCATTTCAGCACTGCACTGATAAGGTCAGTCATTGCTCTTGCTTTCAGACACAATGCTCCTATCAGCATTTCTTGGGGACTCTCAGGGCTTGCTAAATCCGTTAATTCCCTCAACCCGATGGCAGCCATAGAAGCAGTGGGCTGCCTCTTCCAAGAACATCCATACTACCATGGAGTAACAGCTTCACTGAAGCCATCCGAGCCCAGGCAGCACCACAGCAGATTCCTTCAACTTCCCTCCCCATCAATACAATGGGACCTAATTCCTGCAACACTTGTTTTTCTTTTTTCTTGAGGGGGATGCTGCAAGTTGTTTACTTGAGTAATAAGCGCACTGTATGCATTGTAAAAATGTGTTCTTGTCATTGCAGCAGATTAATGAATATGTGAATCACAGCTGAGAAGTGCCACTCTCACTGACTTCATTATGCAGAAGGTAGCAGGAAAAAAAAAAGACACGTGTGCTAACTCACGGGCAGAAGTGCAGCACCAATTCTGTGCTGCAGGCTGTGCTAGGGCTGACTTTACATCTGCTCCCCAAAAAGGGCTGACAACACAGACCACGGATATCTGAGGTTGTGGAAAGATGGGGATGCTGCATGCACCAGAAGTGATGCAGAAAAGGAGTTTGGAGATTTGACATCCTACAGACAGAGCAGGTGAAGGGCTTCAAGGACCTAGAGATGCTGTATGCCCTTACCAATGGGAGAATCAGAGTCCTATCTGCATTTACTCGATGACATGCAAAATGTGAAAGAGCCCGGTTCCATATTTCCCATCCTTCTCAGCAGGACAGTAGGAGAAAGCTGCACGCAGCAAAAGGGTGTGGAGAATTCCTGGAGAATTTCTTCTCTCCCACTTAAATCTTCTCAGAAGACTTAGCCCATGAGGAAGTTCTTTTTTCAGGTCACAAGAAGATAACCAGAACAGCCAAGAGAACCAAGTTCTGTGTCTGTAAGTATCCCTGCTGTGTGGCTGCATGGCAGCGCTCTGCTCCTTGGGTGCACAGCACAACCTGGGGTGCCACAGTGAGTGGTGGGGCCATCCCAAGCCCGTTCCAAGCACCTTGCTGCTGTGCCAAACCATCACAGCTTCTGTGTAAATTTATTACACCAAGCACACAGCAGCTGTTTAATTGCAGAGAATTTAGGACAGGAAGTGAAGAATAAATCTGCATCCAATTGAATGTGCAGCGTGCAATTATCTGGAGCACAAATGGATAAATAACTAAAACTAATGTGTCTAGGAAAATAAAAGCACACATAGAGACACATGGTTGTGTGCGGAATGGCAGTGCTTCATACAGGGAAACAACCCATGCTCTGTGTTCCCCATCATGCCCCAAGTGCCTGCGTGGCTGCTGGCAGCCGCAGTGCGTGGCCGCTTCTCCCAGGTGCTGCAGAGTGTTCACAGCATCAGTTCTGCGATCATGGGGCTGGGACCGCAGGCAGAGGGCAATCAGCTTGTAAATCCAACACAGAGATACTGCAATGATTTCACTTGTGGATGCAGCATCCAGAAAGAGTGCTAATCCCCTCCCTTCATTTTCTGTTTTCTCCTCCACATACTTTTCAGTGGCTTGTATAATGAGTGGCTTGTATATACAGTGGCTTGTATAACGCTGAACACTCACATTAACACTGCAGACCCACTCCCAAAGCTGTGAGCTGCTCTTGCAGTGCCCTGAGCTCCCAGGGTTTGTTTCACAAACAACCCACATTAGAGGGAGAACTGCACTAACCCTATGCATCCCTCTTGTTGGCAGTTTAGTGAAGATCTAGGTAGATAGATAGATAGATAGATCTTCACTAAACTAAACAAATGTATATACATTTGAATAAGAAGTAGATGGAGAGGATCAAAACCCTTTCTCATTACTGGGTGGCTGAATGATGTTAGTGAGACCCGAGGAGATTGACTGTTTTGTGGGGAGATTAGCAGAATTCACATTGCCGCTGAATGGAAGGTGGAGGAGGCAGAAACCCTAAACAAGTGAATTCAATTACCTTTGAAAGGAATAGGGTAAATGAGGATCCTCTCCTTGGGTTTGCTCCAGGAAATATTTCTGAGAAGTTTGTTGAAGGAATACCAGTCAGCCAAAGCCTAATTTTGCTATTATGTAAAAGCTCCCCACTCCCTGGCAGCTCATGGTTTAGGAGTGCTTCCCTTGTTGTGTGTATGCTGTAGGCGCATCACCTCTCATTTAATCTTGGTTACAAATTATAGCACCCAGAGCATCTCGTTTGCACTTGGGCCATCATCTCACCTGGAATGCAAATCCAGCCCGAAGCCCACCTGCATCCCAGAACGGGTCTCTCCAGTCAGTGTCTCCAGGGCTATGGGATGCTCCATGGGGAGTACTGTGGGCAATGGGAGGGCTGAAGTACTTTGGGTTGCATTAACACAACCACCACAGCCTGGAATTTATGCTCTGGAGAGACTGGGTTTTCATTGTCATTTGTACTGTGTGCATTTGGTAAGCAATATGGCAGAACGGGAGCAGTGTTTCTTTAGCAGACTATTAGAGCATGGCCCATTCATTGGTTGGGCAGTGGCCTCACAGCCCTGCTCAGGTGCCAGAACTACTGGGTGAAGAGCTGCAGAGGATGAAGTGTGAAACTGGTCTCCTAGTCCTTTGGGAAGATTTAGGTTGGACATCAGAGGGAACTTTTTCATTCACAGGGCAGTGAGGTGCTGGCACAGCTGCCCAGAGGAGCTGTGGGTGTCCCATCTCTGGAGGCACTCAAAGCCAGGTTGGATGGGGATCTGGGCAGCTGAGCTGAGGGGTGGCAGCCCTGCCAGGAGCAGGGGGGTGGAACAGGTGATCTTTGATGCCCCTTTCAACACAAACCATTCTATGATTTTATGACTCTGTGATTCATTATGATTCTCAGCTCATCCTGGCCCCTTGTCCCTTCCCACCGAGGCAGAAGGCTTCACATCTCCTTCATTATGAAAAGCACTTCAGTTGTGCAGTCTGGAGAAGCAGATAGAGAATTGAGTTGGTCACAACACAGGTAACCTTGAGGCTTCATTGCAGCTCTTTTAATAAATTTGTACAAAACTTCCCTCTTCCTGGGACTAATTGTAGGGCTTTACAGGAGTTGTAAGGATGGCTGCCTCCTGAAGCGAGAGGATTGTGTAACTGAGAATGCTGCACTAATCTTGGGTTTGGGAGATGGTGCCAAAGGGTGGCTGTGCAAAGGGACAGCCTTCCAGCTGCTCCGAAGTCCACCTGGGAAAGACACATCTCTGTTTTTCTCCCAGCTCCCACAGCAAAACCTAAATCCAGAAAATAAAGTTGCTGGGAAAAACAGCTCCCTTTGCAGAGCAAAAGGGTGCTGAGAAGCCGAATCCGCAGCTGGGGGGAACTGGTGGTGTTCCATGAAAGTAAATGAAGCTGTGCTGATTTCTTCCAGCTGATGACGTGACCTACAATCCTTTGCTGCATAATGTGTGCTGTGTGCAAGCTGTGTGCAGCCATGTGGCAGGCTCTGCCTTATCTGGGGTACTCCTGATCGTAGGAATTCAGGAGACTGAAAAACCTGGGCTTCCTTTTCTCCATTCCTGCACCAATAAACCCTTGCCCGGATTCTTCTTCACTCCTGTATGTTTAGTCTATCTCAAAAGCTTTATTATTGTACTTCTCTATTTGCTAAATATCTGTCAGTTAGAACACTTGTTTGGCCCAGAACTGAGCAACAAGGTTTTTTGGTAGCTTGTACCAAAACCATCATGGGATAGGTAACTTTTACCACATTTACGCCAATTTCCCCTTGTTCTCTGTGTTACAATGGCAGTTCTGCAGTACACATAGATAAGTACAATTGTCAATAAATTTTCTAGTCACTCAATGTTCTACACTCAAGGTGTGGTCTTTGGGAAATACATTTCTCTGGCATTCCTAATCCTATGTCTAGTGGCTTTTGGTGCATGCTCCAGAAGCCTTTGCACCTGAATACCCTGTGAAAGTGGAGATACAATCTTTCCTCCCAGAGCACCTCTCCCGTTTTAAGGAGGGTAAGGTGTCTGCAGCCATCTTCAGTACTGTAAGACGTGGGGGTGACTACAAATCCTCAGTTTTTCTCCCATTTCCAGGCCAGTTGCCTCTCGGAATTCCTCTCCACAAAGTCTCTAAATTATTTAGACCTTCACTGGTATTAAATCTTTGCCTTCATTTTTCTTTTTGTTAGAGAAGTCTCTCCCGCGAGGCTGTGTCCAGGAGAAGGCACCTCTTTTCAGAGCACCGCTCCTTTTAGGAAGCGCAGGCTCAGTGGCAGCCTTGATCTGATCCCAGGCTAGTTGTAAATGCCGTCTTTCTTAGCAGCAGCCCCGAGCGTGCCCAGAGCCATCTCAGAACAGCAGACAGGCTGAGAGGGACCTATTTTACAGTGACCGCTTCCAAGATCACTCGGTGTCAGCCAGAAGCCGGCACTTTCAAGTGCTGCCTACTGACGCAGTAGCAATGCCGTCTCCCGCCCTTCACCCTGCTCTTTGCTTCCACTGCCTCCTGCCAATTCTCCTTAAAGCCCCATATGGAAAACCAGGATGAACTGCCACAATATCCAAGGCGTTACCTGCTCAAGGCAATGGTTTCACATCCGGTGGCACTATTTTTTTCAGCATATTCTGCTCTATACTGTGTCATGCACTATCCTTGTCCTTGCTTACACTTGTGGATGACGCTGAAGTTGAAAGCACCATTAGGTCCCCTCAATACTTTTCTTTGGTGGACTGTGAAACACTTACCCAGATGAAGGGGGTCTGCTTAACGCTTCAGTGCCTAAAGGTGAACCTTCAGCCTTGAATGATGAAGTAAAACCGGCAATTCCAAGACTCAGAGGAGCCATCCTTAAACCTTCACCAGAGGCACAACTTCATAGGGCTTCTTCTTTAACTAGAGGCATTAAGAGATGTTTGAAAACAGTGCTCAACTTTTGTCTATTTTCTGCCCACAGCTCACGACTTCTTGAGTGCTTGGAGGCCATTCGGTAGGCATCTGAGTCTCACAAGTAATGTTCTTCTGCAGGAGATGAGCTCATACGCACTGCAGCCCAGGAGCTGTCACTGCCAAGGTTTCCCACACCTTACCGCATGCCTCCCAGCTCTCTTTTACTGGCAGAAAACAGACTGTATAACAACACCTTCTTCTCTAATAAGTAAGGTCACTTACTCTCTAGAGATGGAATGCCTTCAGCTCATCTGCATCATCCACACATTACCTTGGAAGCCATTGGTCCTCTCTTATTGGAGCTAGGCTGTGTTTCAGACTGGCCATTCACCACAGGCAGTGGAGCAGGCTGCACAGCACCCATCGTGGCCTCTCCTGTCAGCCCGTACCCACCCACAGCCTTATGCTCAGCTGGTGGCCGTGGTTCCCCAGGGTTGGTAACTCCTCACGCATTTGACCACAGCCAACCCCAGGGCTTTCATTGGGCACCAGTAGTTGCTCACTTTTGGCCACACCTCCTGCTATCCTGAATGCAGTATTCCTCTACCTGCTCCCTGAACAGTTAGCAGGGCTGCTTCCCTTAGCAACCATTTCCCTTGTTTCACAAACAGGTTGTAACATTGCTTCAGATCACTTCAAACCATCATCAGCAGGATTCCCATCCTACCTACCAGACTCCTTCTCACACTCAGTGTGTCCTGCAGCAATATCTCCTTTCACTACACAGTTTCACCCAAGCCCCATGGCAAATTCCAGCACTTCTCAGGATGGCTTTGGCCTCCTTTCACTGATCTCTGCAGGCTGGGCCAAGCCCAGCTGAGTCCCTCTAGATTGGTGCATTGCCAAAGCATCTTGGCAGCCCCTGCTGGAGGAGTGCCGGGAGGGACGGCTCTTCAGGTTCCCCTATAGCTGAAGCAAGTTCTTCTCTTCCCTTCATGCCAAGCCACAGCACACAAGACTAATTTGTGACTTCAAGCTGTATATCATGACTTGAAAATGATGCAGATAATCCATTTTTTTTTTGCATACTTTAGAAGTAAGGCTTCAGAATGGCTTCGTTCCTGAGAAATACTACTGATGCCCATTTTCTCTGCCATTGATTTGTGCTGCATATTAAATGCTGACATAAGGGGTTTCGGCTTTCCTCTTCACATTCTTCACTGCTTTTTTTTTTTTTTTTTTTTTTTAAGTTTCTTATAGATCAGAATGGCTTGTCTGACTTCTTCCCTTCCTGCTTCTGCAGTTCTAACTGTGAGACTGGGCAACGGAAGTCTTCCCACAGCCTTAATTCCACATCAGGTTTCTGACTTTTCCAACTTTCTAATTTCCTTGTGCTGCTGGTATTTTTAGCTTTTTAAATCCTCACTACAGCTCTGCTTGGTTGGTAACCTCCAGGCTTGCCAAAGATTCCTTGGCCTCTCCTGTCCCCGGAAAAGCTGCTGGTCCTCAGCCATCTGGTTACTGGTTCCTTATTCATCTATTTTGAACCTCTTCCAGTTTCTGCTGCCCCCAAAAATTCTACCTCCAGTCTCAGGCCATCTCTCAAGCCTTTCAGTAAAGCCTTCAGATGTCGCTTTAATCCCTTCAGCAAAGTCTCATGCTCTATTCTTGGGCCTTTAGACCTTGATTTAGCCATTTGTGATATCCTTGATTTCTGCAGGTTTTGTTCACAGAATTTCACAGGAAGTATCAGTGCATAGCAGAGCACAGCGTTCCTACTTTTCTTTCTCTGCTGGATACAGATCATTTGACATAACCTAGAACTGCATTTGCCTTCCTGGCAACCCTCTATCTGGTGTCTCATGGTCAGAGTGTGGTCAATGACAGAACAAGATTTTTTTCCACACTGTATTTCTAAGAATTGAACTTCTGGTTCCAAACACATGAATCAGAAGGAGTTCTGCAAGTGCATTTTACACAACCGCAAATCGTATCTTTTCTATTTGTGAAAGCCATCAGCTCTTCTTGTTGAATGTTCCTGTCCTTCTCTGAGTAAATGATGGTTTTGTTTCACACACCCCATTCCACACAGAGGTTCATTAAATTATCAATGGGACATTCTTGAAAAACTCCAAGAATGTTTTTGCCTTTTCCTCCTGTTTTGCTCATCACCTTCTACATGCAGTTACAGTGAAATCTAGACATCCTAGCCTCCCTTTACTAAAAAAATACTTCTGTTCCAGCTACAGTACCCAGTTTCAAGGTTGAGCCTAACTCAGATGGAATTGTTCAGATCCCCTTTGCACTCCAAGGAGGGGAATAGGTATGTCTATGGCACAGTTCATCTCATCTTGATGTAAGGAGACTGTAAAAGGTGAAAAAAACAAACACGTTTTCCAAGTATTCCTGTGTACCCCTTGGGTATAAAAGGACACTCAGGACACTGAAACAAGAGCAGGTACTATAAGAAGATGGGATTTTTAGCCACCCTAGTATGCCACCTTAAATTCAGGAACTCTTCCCTAGGCAGGGGCTGAAGCTCTCAAAACCACAGGATTGCTACTAGAAGACAAAAGTCAGTAGGAAAACATATGAAAATCCACAGTAACTCTTGAAAAGCTACTGCTGCTCTGTAATAAAAGAATAATAGTTTGTGGCACTCTTATAGTGCTTTATCTGGAGACCTCAGCAGCTACACAGCGTGTGAGTTAGTTTGTCTCTTAGTTTAAAAGAGAAAAATGACCAAAACAGAGCTGTGGGAACACACAGTCACTCCAAGCCAAACCCCAGTTCTCTTTGAGCCGTTCAAATCATGGGGAAGGCCTTGCTCATGGAGAATCCTTGCTGCACCTCCCTTTCACGCAGGAAGAAGGACACAGACAAGCTGAGTGATTGTGTGGAACATGCAGGAAGCAGCTTGGCATTTCCTTTCTGCTGCTTCTGTGCTCATAATTGCTTTCACTGGAATATATTAAAGTAATAACATACTAAGTAAAGGTTGAAACACCTTTGAGGGGGGTGTCTTGAATTATAGCTTATATAAAAGATAAAATAATATCTACTGGAATGCAAGAAAGATGTAGACAATAAGGTCAAAGTGTACCCTGTGCATTTCAGGTTAACACTTGGTTCTAAAATGTAGTCATATTTTCTTGGTATTTAACATCTGAATACTTGGCAACTGAGAGATTCGTGCCAACAAGCGAGAGCTTTTAACCAGAATATGAAATGCGAGGATAAGTGCAGGATTTTTTAGTAACTTATTAGCGTCTAACAGACTGAAACTGTGTGTGATTTCTCCTGAAGATCAGTCAGTTAAAGTATTATTACTCCTTTTCTTTTCTTTTTTTTTTAAATTCTAGCACATTTTGTACCAAGAGGTACATAGAATATAGACCTCCAGACATCTGAACATCTTCATTCCACATTTGTTAAAACCCTTAAAACAGTGCCTCCAGCCTATAGACTCCAGGACATCAGAGCAGGGACAACATGGCTTCAACGCAACCATTCTGGGCTGTGGTTGATCTTGTCCTTACCTTCCTCCATTTGAAGGTGATGGCTTCTCACCTTCTAATGGAGCGCTGCTTTCCATGCTATGCTGCTTTCTTGGTTAAAGCACTGGACATGGTGCCTGTGGTTATTGTCCAGCACAAAGAGTTTGTTCAGCACAAAGGGTAAATGAAGCTGGTGAGGAACCCCATACCACCAGTTCTTCCAGTAGGTTAAAAAATACATATGTTAAAAGGTCACGATTGTCCAACACTGTACTTGGAATTGTCCACAGCAACACCACTTTGGTACTGTAGTGGAAAAAAAAAACAAAACAACAAAACAGAGTATAAAAAAATCTGAGGTCTTCAGAAAGGCCTTCAACTTTGAAGTGAATGTACTGGTGGAGAAATGAATGGTCTGTTGTGCGGACGGCTGTTTGCTCTGGTTGCTAGAAGCAGCCAGTCATGGTGCTAAGAGGGAAGGGAGTCAGATAGCATATTACCATGCCAAAGCACCAACCCTGCCTATGATGACTGCAATATTAACTCCCAGAGCTTCCTGCGGCTGAGCGGCAGTAAGCTTCGCTTGCCCCCTGCCCCCCACCCCCGAGCTTCCAGGTTCAATAAAGATTACATCATGGACAAAGTATGCCATGTAAGCCTGAGAATCAAAGCCGTCACAATCGGTGGCTGTTTAACTGTAATGTCGCTGAAACACACGCTCCCCCTACACGCACACACACTTTCCCCCCGCACCCACCCGTCCCACCCCAAGCCCTCTGCTGCTCCTACGACTAAGGGTAGTATTACTGGGGAGAGGAAAATCTGATCAAAACTGTCGACCGCCGACTCCCAATTTTCTATGGATTCAATAAAGGCCACCTTAACGATTTCCCTAATTAATGGATGACATCTTTGGCTGGAGGAGAGGCGCGGTATTCTACTCTGCCTTAGTCTTTGTTAACCTTCTAATTAACTTTCGTAGGTCACCCAGGTCTCCCAAACCTAAAAGTGAAGAGAGCCATTGTGCTAGAAGCAGTAAACTTACTTTTTTTGCTGGGTACTTAAAAGGGAGAACAATTACAGGCAGGGAAAAATAACTGCGTTTAAACTCTTTGTGACTGCAGAGAATGCATAGGTCCCTGCCTTAGAAAATAATTGAAACACCTTTTATACCAATATTTGCATGCATAATAAACCAAATTAGCAAATATGCATCTAAATTCAGCTGCAGTTTCAATTGGTTTAGGGATTTGGGGGGGTGGGGGG